>NC_041389.1:152570677-152597054 GCF_002162155.2 Triticum dicoccoides
CGCCTTATGGGTAAAACTTGCGAAGATGCTCGATGTTCCAGGAGTTGCTCACTGGAATGGCATCTTCGGTCTCCAGGCGGACTGCGCCAGGCCTGGTAACCCGTGTTACCCGATAAGGGCCTTCCCACTTTGGTGTCAACTTGTTGGAATTCTTGGTCGACTGAATGCGCCGAAGAACAAGGTCGCCTTCCTCAAAGCTTCGGGCATGAACCTTGCGGCTATGGTAGCGGCGCAAGGCTTGCTGGTAGCATGTTGCTCTTACAGCTGCCCGAAGACGATCTTCCTCGAGGAGCATCACGTCATCTTGCTGTAATCGCTCTTGCTCAAGCTCATCATAAGCGAGCAATCGAGGTGACCCGTATATGAGTTCTATGGGGAGAACTGCTTCTGCCCCGTATACCAGGGCAGAAGGTGTCTGGCCAGTGGGTCGATTTGGCGTCATTCTGGTCGACCAAAGAACCATCGGCAACTCATCAATCTAGCGCCTTCCGCTCTTGTGCAGCCTGTCAAAAGTCTTCGTCCTCAGGCCACGCAGCACTTCAGCATTTGCCCTCTCCGCTTGGCCGTTACTCCGTGGGTGTGCCACGGAAGCAAAACAGACCTTGCTACCGAAGTCTTCAATATACATCATGAAGGTGTGGCTTGTGAACTGCGTGCCGTTGTCGGTGATGACTTTGTTCGGCACACCAAAGCGGCAAACTAGCCCCTTAAAGAATTTGACGGCTGACTGCGCGGTCACCTTCCTCACCGCTACCACCTCTGGCCACTTTGTGAACTTCTCGGTTGCAACGTACAAGTACTCAAAGCCCCCGACGGCGCGGGGAAAGGGGCCAAGTATGTCGAGCCCCCAGACCGAGAATGGACAGGAGAGAGGGATTGTCTACAAGGCTTGAGTAGGCTGATGAAGCTTCTTCGAATGTAACTAGCACGCTTCACACTTGGTTACTAGTGTCATCTCATCCTAGAGGGCAGTGGGCCAGAAGAAACCTTGCCGGAAAGCCTTGCCGGCAAGGGCCCTCGACCCTATGTGGGAGCCACATATGCCTCCGTGTATCTCCGCCAATAGCTCTAGTCCTTCCTCCCGGGAGATGCACTTCAATTTCACTCCATTCGGTCTTTTTCTGTACAGAACATTGTTAACGAACTGGCACAGAGCAGACCGGCGGGCTACTTTCTCTGCTTCATCCTGCTCCTCAGGAAGCTCCCCTGTTTGGAGGAATCGGACGGTATGCTGCGCCCATGCTGGAGCCTGTGGCTGTACGACAAGGACCAAAGGCATTTCCTCCGCCGTGAGAACAGTTGTCTCCACGGCAAGGGCTTGGCGCCCTGCCGGAGTCGGTTGTCCCACGGCAGGCTCAACGTCCATGGCAACATCTTCGCTGGCGGCTCCAGGGAGCTCGGTGGGGAAGTACTTGCCGGGGCCAGACTTCCTTCACTTATTTTGCTCTGTTGATGGTTCAATGGATGGTTGGCTTAACCAAAGCACAAAAGTACCTGGTTCCACAGGTAGCTTGAGGGCAGCGCGCTTCGACAGGTAGTCGGCAATGTCATTCTCCACTCGGGGGACATGCTCTGCATGTATACCATCAAAGTGCTCCTCCAGCTTCCTCACTTCATCCACGTAAGCCTCCATAAACGGGCTTTGATAATCCTTGTTGATCTGCCTGACGACAACCTATGAATCACCCCTGACGATGAGCTTCTTGACCCCCGAGGTTTGCCGCGATCCTGAGACCGGCAAGCAATCCCTCGTACTCGGCAGTGTTTTTCGTCGACATCTTCCTGGGGAAGTGCATCTGGATCACGTACTTGAGGTGCTCTCCGGTGGGTGCAACGAGCAGCACACCAGCACCGACGCCTTGTAGCAAAAAAGCCCCATCAAAGTACATAATCCAGTTGCGACTTGTTTCCTTGCCGGGGAGAGTGGTCTCCTGGATCTCTTCGTCAGGCGTCAAGGTCCATTCAGCAATGAACTCCGCCAGACTCTGCTCTGAATCGTTGAGGTGCTTTCGAACTTCAAACCAAAACTTGACAACTCCAAGGCCCATTCCACAATCCTCCCCATTGCATCTGGGTTATGCAGTATCCGTTGCAACAGGAGGCGGGTGACCACAGTGATCTCGTGTCCTTGGAAGTAGTGACGCAGCTTTCTCGAGGCCATAAGGAGGCCGAAGAGCAATTTCTGCACACCGGAGTACCTCGATCTAGCCCCCTGCAGGACGGAGCTGGCGAAGTAAACCGGGTGCTGCATCATCTTCTTCTTCTGCACCACTTCACTTTGTTGTATGGGCCCTATCACACTGGCGTCAAACCTTGTCGGGGGCCCAGCCTTGCCGGGACCAGGTCCTGCCGGGGAGGGTTCTGGTTCGCCGTCCGCCAACTCTGTCGTTGCTACTGCCTCTTCGTCGACCTCCCTTTGTGCCACCAGTGTGACGCTAACCACTTGATTCGTTGCTGCTAGGTACAGCAGCAACGGTTCTTGTGGTTTGGGCGCAACCAACACTGAGGTCGAGGAGAGGTATTTCTTCAAATCTTGCAGCGCCGCCTTGGCCTCCGGGGTCCACTCCATTGGGCCCGTATTCTTCAAGATTTTGAAAAAGGGAAGGGCACGCTCAGCGGACTTGGAGATGAATTTGCTCATGGCGGCGATGCAACCAGTGAGCCGACGTACATCCTTGATCCGCTTAGGTGCTTCAATCTGCTCAATGGCCCTGATCTTGTCTGAGTTTGCCTCAATCACACGCCGCGACACAAAGAACCCGAGAAGCTTGCCGGATGGAACACCGAAGACACACTTCTCAGGGTTCAACTTGAGGTTGATCTTGCGCAAGTTTGCAAACGTCTCTTCCAAATCTTGCACAAGTGTTGCCTTGTCCTTGGTTTTGACCACTATGTCATCCATGTAAGCTTCCATATTTCTATGTAGCTGGGGCTCAAAACCAATTTGTACTGCTCTTGCAAAGGTCGATCCAGCACTCTTCAACCCGGAAGGCATCCGTAAAAAGCAATATGTACCACATGGGGTGATGAATGCTGTCTTCTCCTCATCTTCTCTTGTCATGAAGATCTAGTGGTAGCCTGAGTAGGCGTCGAGGAATGATAGTAGGTCACACCCGGCCGTGGAGTCAACAATCTGGTCGATGCGCGGTAATGGGAAAGGATCTTTTGGACAAGCTTTATTGATATATGTGTAATCAATACACAACCTCCACTTCCCGTTTGCCTTGCGCACCACTACCGGATTGGCCAGCCACGTCGGATGGAGCACCCCTCTTACCAAGCATGCTGCCTCTAGCTTCCTGATCTCTTCCCTGATGAACTCCTGCCTCTCCAGAGCTTGCTTCCTGACCTTCTGCTTGACAGGCAGCGCATGAGGGCAGACAGCAAGATGGTTCTCAATCACTCTCCTGGGAACACTGGGGATGTCGGATGCTTTCCATGCAAACACATCGACATTCGCCCGCAGGAAAGTGACGAGCTCGCTTTCCTATTTGCCATCGAGGGTGGAGCTTATGGTGAAAGCTCCTCCTGTGCCATCCTCCTTGATGGACACCCTCTTGGTCTCTAGTGGTGCAGCTCTGGACTTCTTGCTCTTGCCGGTGGAGCTCTCCGGCATGTCCTCAGCGGGAGCGCAACACCCCGAAGAGGTGCGCTTGCCGGAGTAGGTGCGAGAGGTCTCGCCGGTCTTCTTCCCTCCCGGGGATTCATCAGCAGGAGCAAGTGCCTTGAAGGCAGCTGCTGCAACTGCTTCTCGGTAGAGTTGGTCAACGCAAATTAGCGCATCTTTCTTGTCGGAGGGGACGGTGATGATGTTCATCGGCCCGGGCATCTTCAACATGTTGTAGGCGTAATGGGAAGCTGCCATGAACTTGGCCAGTGTCGGGCGGCCGAGGATCCTGTTGTAGGGCAAGGGGATCTCGGCCACGTCGAAGACAATCCTCTCCGTCCTGTAGTTCAACTCGCCGCCAAACGTCACGGGCAGCGTGACCTTTCCCTTCGGCTGGCTCCTCCCCGGGTTGACCCCTTGAAACGTGCCCGTCTCCTCGAGGTCTCCATCAGGGATCTACAGCCTCTTGATCACAACAGGCGAGATCAAGTTCAGACCGGCCCCGCCATCAACTAGCATCTTTGTCACCTTGAGATTGCGGATCGTTGGTGAAACCAACAATGGCAAGCACCCGACCGCAGTAGTGCGGTCAGGGTGGTCCTCGGTGTCGAAGATGATAGGCATGCTGGACCACTTCAGTGGCTTCCGTGCGTCGAGTGATGGCTCCACCGTTGTGATCTTGCGCACCCACTTCTTGAGTTGGCGGTGAGATGTGTGCAGCGAGGCGCCATCGTCGATGCACATGGCCTTTGTAGCTTTCTGAAACTCGTGGTCGTCGGACTCGTCGTCCTCGTCATGATCATCGTCTTCCTGCTTCTTGTCGCGGCCCCGGGCGGGCCTCTCTTGCTGGTTATCCTTTCCGCGGCGGCCTCCTTGGCCGCCACGCTTCTTGCCGGACCCTTCGGCACCGTCTTGGCCCATCTCTTTCTCCCACCTTTCATATTCAGCTTTCTGCTTCTCAGCAAGCAGCTCAACTTGTCGGCAGTTTTGGAGGTCGTGGCCCTTGGTGCGGTGGATCTTGCAATACTACTTGTCGGAGCCCCCTGGCTTGTTCGGCAGCCGCCAAGGCCCGGCAAGCGACACATCCGGTGACCTCCTTGCCGAGGTCGCTCACCTTGGCCTTCTTGGCGGCGCCAATGTCGTCGGACCCCTTAACAGCAAGTGCAGTCTTGCCCTTGTGCTTCCTGTTACAGGGTCGGCCCTTCTTCGTCGGGGCAGCGGCATCGTCGTCCGTGGAGTCGGTTTCCGCATCGGCGTCCTCACCGGGGTACTTCCTCCCCTCTTCAGCCCGAGCGCACCGGTCGGCCAGAACATAAAGCTCGGCCACATCCTTGACCTTGTTCATCGCCAGCTCCTCACGCATCGTGCGGTTGCGCACATTCTGTTGGAATGCATTAATCACGGCGGCGGGATGAATGTCTGGGATGTTGTACTGCACTCAGCTGAACCTTTGGATGTACTTGCGCACATTTTCTCCTTCCTTCTGGGGGGTGATGTGCAAATCGCTCGCCTGGCCATGAGCTTGATGGCCTCCAGTAAAGGCGCCAACAAACTCACGACACAGATCCGACCAAGAAGAATGGAATCCATCGGCAAGTGCATCAACCATGACATAACATTGGGCTTGAGTGCCAATGGGAAGTAATTGGCCAGCACCTTATAGATCACGGGCCCCAGCAGCTTGCATCGCGATGGTGTAGATGCTGAGGAACTCTGATGGGTGAGTCTTGCCGTTGTACTTCTCGCCAACGTCGGGCTTGAACGTGCGGTGGGAGGGCCACTTGAACTGCCGCAACTCACGGGTGAAGGCCGGACAACCCACCTCGTAGGGTAGGCCACCGTAGCCTCCAGTGATGGGTGGTCCATAGCGGGCCTTGCCCGCCTGTCGGACTAGTGGCGCACATCACGCCGGCGCTCGATGGTGGTTCGGGCGTCTTCAACGCCTCGCTCCAGAAGAACTT
Source organism: Triticum dicoccoides (assembly GCF_002162155.2). Lineage (NCBI taxonomy): Eukaryota > Viridiplantae > Streptophyta > Magnoliopsida > Poales > Poaceae > Triticum > Triticum dicoccoides. Next base: position 152,576,246 of record NC_041389.1, read on the forward strand.
GACGCTGGTCGCGGTGGGTCCGCGGATCGGACGACGCTATGGAGATATCATCACGAGCGTCATCGTGACGGATCGACACCCGCGATGGCTTGCGTGGAGGAGGAGAATGCACTATGACTACATCGCCCCCGTCCCATCCACCGCTGACATGCGGTGGCTCGACGGAGCGACAGCCTACGGGCCCCGCTGGTCGCGGCTCATCTTTATTGGTGATGTCGATGAGGCTCCGGACAGTGGCTCTCCATTCGTCGAGCCTCTCCGCAGCAGGAGGAAAGTCGAGGAGCAGCTGCGCGTGCGCCAGAGCTTCTGCTGGTGTGGGCGGCGGCGAAAGCTGCATGGATCGTGACGCGCTTCGACTTCTAACTATGTTAGAAGGAGCTCTATCACGGCCCTGTGGCTGTCCGCCATTTTTGCCAGCACCTCGGCGTGCATGCTAGCCCTCCTCGTCACGTGAAGCACGCGCGGGACTCTTCCCAGGGCGGCGCCCAGGGTCACCAGCAGGGCGGTGCTGCTCATCGCGCACAACTTGGGAAGAGCGCGCCGTGGGCGTCGGTGTTGGTGTCTTGGAGGCCGCCGCGCCGCCTTCTGGTGGCACGATGACGCCCCTGGAGGGCCCCGCGCCACCTGCGGGGGGCCCAACTCCGTCTCCGGAGTTTGCGGCGTGTGGCTTGTCGCCAGGCGTACGAACGACGCTGCTCACCAGGCCCGGACTGCCAGGGTGATGTGGGTGTTCGCGGGCTGCGCCACGGGTCTTTCCACGACTGGCCCGCTACTGGTCCGCACCGGTACAGGCAGCCCGGTCTAGGATGAACCGATCACCATGGTAGTCTTCCTCTTGGGAGCCATGGCGACGAAGAGCTGTTCTACTAGCTGCTAAACCAGATTCTCACAACTGCGCCCCCCCTACCTGGCGCGCCAAAGATGTCGGTGGAGAACGACACCTATGGGATCACAAGAATCCCTACTATGGTTGCGGGGCGCGCGGTCATGGGAAGAGTGGGATCAGCAGTTAGCACAAACACTCAGGTCGTTTACTCAGGTTCGGGCCGCGAGGATGCGTAATACCCTAGTCCTGCTTTGGCGTGTATATCTATGTTCTTGGAGTTCTTGAGCTAGCTACAATGATCGTAACTTGTCCAAGTCTGAATTCCTCTCATGGATGCCTCGGGCCTCCTTTTATAGGCAAGGGGATCGCCACACAGGCACACAGGAGGTGGCATCGGTGTACTGTGGTTAAGCCTATCGCTTGCCATTACGAGACAAGACGCATTTAATGCGCCCCTTAGGTGTCCACTTTACTTTACCGCCGCTTCGCCTTGCCTTGACACGCGCCTGGGCCAGCGAGACGATCACCGCCATGTAGGCTGGCAGGCTGCTAAGGTGGCGCGGTGGTAGGGCCTTCACGAATATTTGCATGCCACCACGTAGGCATGTGCTGAGTTGGCCTGGAAGCCTCATGTCAACACACAGGCGCCTGCCTAGCTAGTGGGCTGGTAGCTGCATGGGAGCGGTGGTGGAGACTTGGCGGGTGCGGGCCTGGCTGTGTCCCCGCGGATGTCCTCGGCAAGGGTCTTGCCGTGGCCCCGGCAAGGGTCTTGCCGTGGTGTTGTGGTTGTCCCTGGCAAGGATCTTGCCGGGGGTCTCATGGGTTTCCTCGGCAAGGATCTCGCCGAGGTTCGCCATCTTTTAATCCTCATCTGACTTGGGGTGTTTCTTGTCTTCACAAAGATCTGCATGCCATCATGGAGGTGCCTCCCGAGCCTTGGCCCCAACGTGGTTGGTGGTGTTGGAAAAACTAGGGCTCAAGGGTGGCGCGCTCCATTGGCGTTGGGCAAGCTGCCCCGGCAAGGTCCTTGCCGGGGCTGCGGGGGCCGCCCCAGCAAGGGTTTTGCCAGGGGAGCCCACCTCGCTCTTTTACACTTCGTGTCTCTGTCTTGGCATTGCTTTGACCGTTTTGCGACTTTGATTTCCTGTCTCTGCCCTGCTTAAGTGTGGCCGTGGGCGCGGCTCTGACTGCCCGTGCACAAGTAAGGGTTACAAAGGAGCGCCCCTACTTTAGTACACCAACAATACACGAAATGAAAAGAAGCATATTAATTATGTTCATGGCAATCACGCAAGGACTGTAGAAATTTTAAAACGTCAGCAATGCTTCATGTTACCGGAAGCATTACGATCAACTATGACATTTGTCAAATATGGGATTACTTTAATGGTGGCATTGCTTGTTTAACAGATACAGTAAATCAACAGTAGCTAAAGAGTTTGTTTAAGGGCATGGGACCATGGGGACACCAGATCACTCAGCAGTGTAAAGAAGCAACTTACTTATCATACTTGGGAAAACAGCAGGAGTACCATTTGTTAACACAGTTTAATTGCATCATATCACTGGAGGCATTAGATTAACAATAACACTAGTTAGACATGTCCTTAAGGTAATAGTGTGATCGCTTCATTTTACATGCGCCCTTACATTAACAATAGCAAAAGGTTGGTATAAGGACATGCGACAGTTGACGCATCAGCACAATGTACCTACAAGGAGGCATAAAGTGGTGATGCCGAGTTTGTTCATGCTCTGTGAGGGCAGCAAATCTAATCCTAGAGAACTTTTACTATGTGAGGGCAGCAAATCTAATCCTGGAGACCTTTTACTATGTGAGGGCAGCAAATCTAATCCTGGACATACTCTGTTGACTTGTCCACCAGCCACCACTTTCTATCCTTTTTTCAACCAATAATAGATCTGTTCCTTATCCAGTTTGTACTGAGTTTTCCCATCATTTCCCTTTTCAACCAAGAGATCGGTTGGGTACCCGGTCTCTACTACTTTCCCCCTGTTATTTCCTCTTTGAATCAAGTCATAGATTCATGCTACGATTTTCCCCCTTTCTTCGTTGTGTGAACCAAGTCCTAGATTTGAATGCATGAAGTAGCTTTACCTCTAATAATACTAAAAATTTAGGTGGATTTGGAAGAGCTAATGGAAGTAGAAAAAGATGCACATGTAGACACGTTGGGAGCTGGGGCAGTAGAGCAAGGACGCTTTCGAAGAACTTGTACATGAGGTTCATTGGGATGTCGGCGGCGGCAGGTCCGATCTGCGCACAATACGGCAGGGAGGAAGAAGGGTCGGATGACCTCCTGAGCCGGTGCTGTGTCGGAGAGAACGACACAGGCAGAGGATCGGGCCTCGCCGGCAGCTATGGGTTTCCTCCCTCGGCAGCGATGACCGCATGAATGATGCACCTTTTAGTCCTCTACACACACCGGCCGAAGGGATCCGGCCGGATCTGTGACCAGCGGTGAGTAGAGAGAAAATGTCGCTACCGCTATCTTGTTTAGATATGGAGAGGATGAGAGGATGAGAGAATGAAGAGAGCAACCCTAGTAAAGCAAGCGCTCAGGCCACTACATACATATATAGTGGAGTGATTATCTCTTTCTCTCCACAACAAGCATTTCAATTTGTGTACGTGGCATTAAAGAAAACAAACTCTCTATTTAAGGTGACTAACTATATGACTCCTACTTACTACTAGTAGTACTAGTATTGGTCACTTGTCCTCCCTGGCCCTCCATTCATTAAACAACCCCACGAGTGAATAAACATATAGTAAGTATTTATATAGAACGAACAAGCTCGAACTATTTTCACGTAGTTAAAAGTTGAGGGCGGGGCTTTTCCCAGGCAGTACGCGCGGCAGTTTTTAGGTAGGCGGTTTGACAGAGAGGCGAGGAGGGTGAGGGAGTGACGGATTCTCAAACTTACTGCTGGAAAGGTCAGGCTGTGCGATCTGACGGTGCCTGCTGGAAAGACTTATGATATGACTACTAACTATAGTCATGAATTCCTGGCGCTACGACCGGGGTGATGCCCCCCTTCCGTTCCACACTCTAATCTGGTGCATGACACGTCGACCCGGATGCTAGCTCTCCCACATGTCGGCGAAGTAGTACGTACTAGTAAGAAGGAGCAAAGAATGATGCGGTATATACTACTGTACTACTACTACTCAGGTCGGAGGAATGCGAACCACGGCAGCCCAGTGAACCAGCAGTGCAAACCACGGTAGCCCTGTGAACCAGCAGTAGAAAACAATGTGGTGATATGGCCATAAAAAAATGTGCAATGGTCCAGACTGTAGCATGTACAGTACTACTCCTCTTTGTTTGGATCCCTGAGTTAGAGCTAGTTTGTGTTGAAATAGCCTCAAATTATCGAAACAGGAGGGGTTAGTTTGAGCTAGTTTGCTCTAACCCAGCTAAAAAATCTAGCCCGGTGGAGAGGTTCTAATTGGGTTAGTTATCCTCAGGCCCACTAAAATAGAATTAAAAAAATCTACCCTGCCCGCACCAGATCGCTCCCTCCCCCCCCTCGCACGACTCCTCTCTGTTCCCCATAGGGCCGCTCGCCCTTTCTCTCCTCCGGCCGCCCTCTCCTTCCGGCCTCCGCCGCCCTACTCCGGCCACCCTCTCCCTCCGGCCTTCGAAGGTCGCCCCGATCTCCCTTCACCGGTCGTTTTTCTCCCTCTGTCATGCGCGGCGGCGGCGCATCTACCAGGGAGGTCGCGAGAGGGGTGAGTTTGTTCGTTCCTTCTCTGTCTCACAGCCATATCATTGATCTTGCTCGCTCTAGCGCTAATTTTGATTTGGAAAAGTAGATCCTGATCAAACTTGGTATAGATTTGTGGTGCACGCATGGAATTGTTTGATCCTATTTGAGGAGGTAATAAATCTTTCTAGAGGCCCAAAGATTCAGTTCACCTTTCTAGGTATTTTAGTTTCAGGCTTGCATTATTTCAAGAGGCCCAAAGATTCAGTTCACCTTTCTAGGTATTTTAGTTTCAGGCTTGCATTATTTCTAGAGGCCCAAAGATTAAGTTCCCAGTCGACGGCAAGCAGCCCTGCTACCCATGCCGGTGTCGACCACAACTAGCAAGCGCCAGCGTCGGAGGGGTTCCCGGGGCTTGGGCTCTACTGAGCCTTCCTCCAGAGCGACGATGACGAGCTCCTCCCTCGGTGCATGAGGGGCTCCAGGCTCCCTCCCTATCGTGAATGACTTATGTGATGAGTTAGCTCTCATGCTTTGTTTCGTGGAGTGTTTTTTTTTGTGAAGCTTGATTGACGACTTGTATGTTTAAGTGGGATATCTCATTTGTATGGACAAAGTAAAGTTTATCATGTTTTGCATGCTTGATTTGTAAAGATGGCTCGTTTATGTCAATTGTGAGCGGGAGGAGGCCACACAACAGCCGGCCACACCAAATCCGGCAGGAAATAGGGTCCAAAGTAGTCAAATGTTTGAGAAAGAGCATTTATTGTCAATCTAACCCTACCATCCATACACCTCTTTGGTTTAGAGTTAGTTCAGGATCAGTTTAGGGTTAGAATCTAACTCTAACCTCTAACTGAGTTAGAGTTCTCCTCATCTCGGTTCATCGCCATCATACTTTCCCCATTCCTGTGTTTTCAATATCCTGCGAATCAAAGAGGCCCTTTTTTGCGGGGAAATTCAAAGAGGCCCTTAGACTGGTTTAGGTCCGGTCATTTTTTATAAACGTGTTATGTCCGAAATTTAATGAGTGTGCTCTGGTTTCTACGAAAATAATCCGGTTCCATGTAGTAATTCATTTATTTATTTATTCTTCTGTGGGGGGGGGTTGCATGTAATTCGTGAGGTCTGAAATGTAAAGTACCCCGGCATATGCTCCGAGTCGTGCATGCACTACGACCCAGATGCTCTATGTCCCACATGTCGGCGAAAGGGAGCACGTGGAAATAGCCTAGGAGTACATATAGGAGAATAAATGCGTGGAAAAATATGTGCTGTGAAGCGTAGCTGCGGTTCAAAAAGGAGACCTAAAGTGATGACAGCTATAGGTCGCACGCACCCAACTAGTGGTACTAGACATACGACTATTTTTTCCCTCAAAAAAAGAGGTACGAGTGCTCAGTATTCCTATTCTATCAACACGAGTCCCATCTGACAATAGCGTCCGTGCTACAGCGAGCTCTCCTCCCTCGTTTCTCTCTTCTAGTAATTCTAAACTCGGCCGACGCCCGGTGGGCAGGGTGGGTTTGCTCAACTGTGGCCCCACCTCATAGTGAAAACGTTACGACTGGAATAAAAATGCCATATACTCCCTCCGTTCCTAAATATAAGCCTTTTTAGATACTATTTCAAATGGAATACAACATACCGATGTATGTAGACATAGTTTAGAGTGTAGATTCACTCATTTTGCACTGTATGTAGTAGTCACTAGCTGGAATCTTTAGAAATACTTATATTTGGGAACGGAGGGAGTACTATACTAATAAAACATTAAGGCCACGAGGCGATGCAGTGCTGGTTACAGGAGGCAAGAAGAAGAGATGCATCCATCAACGACGTCCACCTCCTTGACTCAGGGCGCCGGCCCACCAAACGGCGCCTAAGTAGCAGCGGCTTTCGTGGCCAGGTCGACGTGCTTCTGAACAATGTTGTCCAAAGATTCCAGCCACTGGAAGAAGGCCAACGTCTTTTTGTCCTCGCTTGCCGTGTAGTGGCCTATGTAGACGATTTCCTCGTAGACATGGATGTGCAGGTCGACGGTTTCTTGCATGGCGAGGCGCTGCGCGGCGAGTGTGGTCTCGAGGTGCACATTGTTCGTCGTGACCTACGGCACTTGCAGGGCCACCAGGGCTTGAAAGAGTTTGTCACCATGGAGGCCAATGAGGGTGGCAGGCAATGAGGAGCCTGGGCACGCAGGCTGGAGCAGTACGGCAAGGTCGTCCACGCGCTTCTTGACGGTGGTGAACTTGCGGATGGAGTTGACCATCATGTCGTCCATGCGAGAGGAGAAGCCGGCATCGGCGAGGGCTACGATGCCGGCGGTCGGCAGCACCGCCTGGAAAATCTACGCGGTGCGGGGCCATAGGCCGGCGCCTTGGATGATTTCGCACAACCGACTGCCGCTCGCGTCCATCGCCTCCATAGGTGCTTGTGGCTTCTGGTCGCTTGGTCTTGGATTGGAGTGAGCAGTGTTGCGCAAAGACTTAGGAGTAGATAGGTTGGAGTGGTGGGGCGCCTTTATGTGAGAGTCCACACTTTGTTGCATTCATATCGTGTTGGCTCTATTCTGCTTCTCCAATTAATTCCCTCTGCATGTAACTGAGGATGCATCATTGACCATTCAACGTCTCGGGAACCGCTACCCTCTCCCTCCTTGGCATTCAAGCACCTATGGAGGCGACTGCCACTCACGTCTATCGTGTATCAGGAGACGTTCCCGTCGACGATGAGGTGCCTATGGTGACTTCGTAAATTTCAAAATGATAGTGTCGGCTCAATCTTTCGGAGGTGCTCATAGGGGTAGGGTGTGCGTGTGTGCGTTTGTCGGTGTTCTGGGAACGGGGGTCCCCAGACTTGCCTACCTGGGGCCCATGGCATGGCTCCACCAGTGGCCCAGTATGGCCCGTCTTCGTCAACCAATAGTCAAGACCCTCGCGAGGGGCCAAGCCTCGCGGGGCAGACGACACAAGGCCTCCTCAGGAGTGGCTCACCAGGCAGGCTCGCGAGGGGACGGAGAGATCAAGGCAAGGGGTACCTCGTGAGGTTCCTGTGACACAAGCCATGACGACCAAGGCCAGGTGGGCGCCAGGCGGGTGCCAGTCCGCACGGTGTCCTTGTTTCCCCTTTGGTGCTAGGGGGGCAAGCGTAGGCACGGAGTACCGAGGCATCAGGCAAAAGTTTCCATATCGATGCAACAAGACCAAGACCAATAGGACGACAGGATGGAGGTCATCGTGGAGCGCAAGACAGCGTCACCACCAGCGCCTTTGATAGGCGAAGACCACCTTTAGTCAGGATAGCTTGTACTAGCTATCCCCTTTCAAATTGGCCATTGTTGGATCCCTTCCCACTCAATATTTGGGAAGAGGACCAGGGCCTCTATAAATAGGGCTAGCCACCACAGTAGAAGGGGACGGATCGAATCATCGATTCTTCCCCAAGCAACCCACCAAGCACAAGAAAACCTCTCCTCGGGAGGCTGTTCATCCCTTGTACTGTTCATCATCAGCCCAAGAGGCAATCCACCACCACCACACAGGAGTAGTGTATTACACCACAATGGTGGCCCGAACCTGTATAAATCTTGTGTCTCTTATGTTGTGAGTTCATCCAGCTAAGCTTAGATATCGCGGCGAGGCTGAGAGCGAGATTCGGTAGGGGGAAATTTTCATGCGCACCCTAGTGTTCCAACCTTAAGGGTTTTGCCGGAACCCTAAATCTGACATTTGGCACGCCAGGTAGGGGTGCGCCTAAGTCTTCCTTCCACTGATCCCTGTCCCATCGCTTTGTCGCATCCATGTCTGACGTCCACCGAGCCCGCGTCGAGCGCCAGGCCGCTCTCGCCGCTCGCGTCGCCCAGACGGCTCTTGTCGGCAGGCCTCCCCGTCGTTCATCGTCGACTGCCGCCAACGCCGCCAACGCCACCATCGGCCCGACGGGGAACGAGTAGCAAGCATCCTCGATGCACCCCTCGGTGCGGCGGGACGGCCGCACGGCCACTCCGTCGCTGACCCCAGCCGGTTCATCATCCCATGCTCGTCGCGCCCCCACGGACGCGCAGGCCGCACTGCTCATGGCATGTGAGCTCTTGCTTTACCGCCCCGTCGACGACCTCTACGAAGAATGGATCGCTCGCATCACCGAGCTCGTCAGCACCGCAGGGGGATCTCTCGCGCCATCCCTCTCATTGCCTCGCCCTCCTCCAGGTATGGGCGACGTGGCTCAAGGAGCGCCTCCACCACCTCTGCCCCAAGACAGCACCCTGGCGCCAAGGCGCGCAGCCCATGGGCGTGACCCACCGCGTCCGGCGCCCGCGCGAGAAGGAGGAAGCTGTCAAGAAATCCCTCGGCCTCAAGAAGGCGCCCCCGTGCTCCCTGCACCTGCGCGACAAGACCGCGTACTGCCTATGGCAGCGGTGCGTGGGTACCATCAAGAGCAAGTTCTGCGTCAGCAACGGGCCCCAGTGACCACGACAGGCTGTCATGCTTTCATCCCTGAGCCAGGTAGCGTCGCCTGGCCGGGAAAGTTCAAGCCCGATCTGCCTCCTCGCTATGACGGCACCCCCGAACCCATGGAGTTCTTGCAGCTCTACGAGCTGAGCATCGAGGCGGCCAAAGGCGACGAGAAGGTCATGGAGAATTGGTTCCCATGGCGCTCAAGGACGGCGCCCGCTCGTGGCTCCTGAACCTGCCTCCTGGCTCGATCTCCTCTTGGGATGAGATGCGCAGCCGCTTCATCGCCAACTTCTAGGGCACTCATGACTGCCCCCTGGCCGCGGGTGACCTGCGCCGCATCAAGCAGCAGCCCGGGGAGACCCTGTAGAAATGCATCCAGCGCTTCAATAGCGTCCGCCTCAAGATCCCCAAGGTGACGGACGAGGCCATCATCTCAGCGTTCTCTGATGGTGTCCGTTACGTCAAGATGGAGGAGCTTGCCATCCACGAGGAGTTGTGCACATCCCTGGAGCTGTTCAACCTGGCGACCAAGTGCTGAAGAGCTGAGGAGGGACGCCTCTCCCTCCTCGAACTCCCAACTGCTGACCCGGAAGAAAAGAACACCAAGGCCAAGGACGTGAAGCGCAAGGGAGTAGCCATATTCGTAGCGGAACCAGACACGAAGGGCGGCAGGGACCAGCCGGAGTCGTCCAAGGGCAGCCGACCGTCCTTCGCCTACCACAACCTCCACACCCACAACACCAACGATTGCCAGGAGCTCAGTGCGTTCGAGAAGGACGCTTTGGTCGATGCTCCGAGTGCAACGACCGGGGCTACGACCGAGGAGGAGGACGTGGCGGAGGATGATGGGACGACCGTGGCCCTTGCCAGGAGTGGCGTGACCGACCTCGCGAGGGCGCCTGGAGGGACAAGCCTCGCGAGGGCGCCTGGAGGGATCAGTCTCGCGAGGACCGCCCCCAGGGCAATGTGGGCCTTCCTCCGCTGCCGACGCTGCCAAGAAGGATTGACGGCCATCATCAGGACGAGGGGGCTGGGGGCTTCCAGGAGCCACGTGCTATCGCTTGCATATTAGGCGGAGCTCAAGCCCCAGCCTCTCAGCGCATCTTCAAGCGGTTTGCTCGTGAGGTGAACGCAGTCCTCCCCAGGCTCGAGGCCACACGCCCGCTCAGGTGGTCCAAGTGCGCCATCACCTTCAGCTCAGCAGATCAACTCAAGTGTGCGGCTACTTCTGGCGTCCTCCTAATGCTCTGTTCACCAATCATCAGCAACATGCAAGTCACCAAGACCCTCATCGATGGTGGCGTAGGGCTTAACGTCCTATCCGTTGAGATGTTCGACAACCTTCAAGTGCCATACGATCAGCTCCAACCTGCCAAGCCTTTCTCAGGAGTTACTGACGGTTCCACCACCCCGATAGGGCAGGTCCACCTCCCTGTCACTTTCGGGCAGCGCGACAACTACAGCACTGAGCTCATCGACTTCGACGTTGCCCACATCCACCTGCCATACAATGCCATCCTCGGGCATCCAGCCATGGCCAAGTTCATGGCAGTGACCCACCACGGCTACAACGTCCTCAAGATGCCAGGAAGCGGCGGGATCATCACGGTCCCCTGCAAAGAGAGAGATGCAGTGTGCTCCCTCGAGCGTGCCTTCCAAGCTGCAGCAATCGAGGACCCGAACAGCAAGGGCGAGAACCCTCCTGAGGCCATCCCCAAGAAGAAGAAGCAACCACTCCGCACAAGGCCTCAGGAGGTCGGCATCTCGAGTAGTGCCGTGTCAAGATCAGCGCCCATGCTTGGGGCGCCTCCTTTCATCGCATAGGAAGGCACGCCCGGCGCCCTCCTCGGGCAGGGCTCGGGGGCTCTCTTCTGGAGGGCCTCAGACCTCGCCAACATCACGAGGGAGGCACTCGGGCACCACTTGGAGGCGTGCTTCGTGGCACGTTTCCCTCAGGAAGACACAAGGCATGGAAACCCCAACGTTTAGGAGTTCATTGCCAAGACCACTCAGGAGCTTCAGGAAGCAAGGGCCATGCGCGGCAACCGCCGCTCGCCCGGTGTGTCCCCCCATCCAGGCGAGGATGGTGGGCTGCGTGTCTGCATCGATGTCCCAGGGCTCAACCGAACCGCATCTCAGGAGTGCTCCTGGCCTTCGCGCGTGGGACGCTGCGAGGGTCCGTCGCACAGCTATGTTCACATGCCTTTCGGCCTACCGAACGCGGCTGCCACCTACCAGCGTCACCTGTGGAGCATCCTGGCGGCTCAGGAGGCCTGGCACCACGCAATCCTAGCAGAGATGGAGACGGTCCTCAAGGAACCACCTGGACCCCCAGAGCCTCCTGAGGCTCAGGGCCCTGGCGGCTCGTGAGGGTCGGCCCCTTCACCATGCATCTTCAGCTGCTCCAACACCCCCTCTACAATGGAACCAGGTGATATCTCCCAAGTTCATTTCAGCTGGAAGCACCCTCAGGGCTGCATCATTCCCAGGCCACATGGGTCCGTCCCTGCGGCATATCTCTTTTTATGTCTTTAGCTTACCTTGATGGGGGCGCCCCTCGGGCTGCATGATCCCCAAGCCGCTTGAGTCTGACCCAGTGGCGTGTATCCATTCTGCATTTACCTAAGCTGATCTGCCTTTCATGCCTAATCTACCTGTGGTTGTCACCTGCTCGATTGCCACCCTCTCTCATGCAATTCGCTTGCGCGTTAAAAGGGGGCTCCTGAGCATCGCGACTCAGGAGCTCTTACTAGCTCTCCAGCCCTCACCCCCTGGCCTTGACCACGGCATCACGACCTGGCATACCAGTGGCGGCTGAGCTCGCTCGAGGGCCAGGACCTGAGGGCCGTGATCGTCTCGCAGGAACACACAGCTATCAAAGACCCAAGACCAGGCGTAACCCTCCTTGAGGTAGGGCCTCATGAGTCCCGCACTGGCTCACGAGTGCCCCTATACACCTCGTTTAGCCCTGTCGTGCAAGCCACGTGTCAGGGCGGGGATGTACACGCCCCGGGGGCTCTCCTCAGATGGAGCCCCCTCCCACGCACTAGTGGAAGCACCATGCTTCGCGCTGGGAGACGACACTGCCGATGAGCGGCTATGCTCGTACACATACGGAAGCGCTATGCTCCACGCTGGTGATAAACAACTGAGGGCGGCCCCACGGCCGTATCAACCTTAGGGAGCCCCAGAGCTCAGTGTCTGGCCTCATCGCAACACCTCCCCTCGGGAGCGTCGTGCGAGGGGGCTGTGCCCAGGTCACGCCCGAGCGTATGCCACCCAGCCAGGTCCTTCGGACCTGGTCGTCGCGCGCCCCTCCCCGAGCGGAGCCAAGGTACGAAGGTCGTTTGAACGTCAAGGGGGACTCCTGAGCATCGCGACTCAGGAGCCTAACTGGTCACGTAGCCTCTCACTCCTTGGTCCCGTCCTGGTGATCTGGTCAGGGCCAATGGTGGTTGAGGTATGCGCGGGGCCGGGCTCTGCCGACGTAGAACGCCAGATCTACTCCTACATTCCCTCCCTATTTGTTGTTTGCACGTCAAGGGGAACTCCTGAGCATCGCGACTCAGGAGCCTAACTGGTCACGTAGCCCCTCACTCCTTGGTCCCGTCCTGGCGATCCGATCGGGGCCAACGGCAGTTGAGGTATGCGCGGGGTCGCGCCCTGCCGACGTAGAACATAAAGCAAATAAGAAGGAAACTGCAAAATCTCGAAGCAAATATTACAAACCATAATTGTCTTCACAATACCAGACGCAAGTTTAAACACCTCCACGAGGCATGGTGCACATTGCAGGAATTAAGCAGGAAAGAAGCCATCACCCTTGGACATCGCCGTCGCCCGCCAGGGACTCCACTCCCGTGGTGGCATCACCTTCGCCTGGGCCACCACCCGGGGCCATAGGATCAGCAGCACTACCGGCTACGGGCGCGGGATCGAAGGCACGGAACTACTTCAACAAGGCCTCCACCTGGCCCTTCACGACCTCAGCAGCGGCGGCGTAGGACTCGCCGTTCACAGGCTCCAGTAGCTCATTAAGATTGGCATCAGGTTCACGGAGGTGGAGGTGGCTGAAGACGCGCGTCAGTGCAGCGGAAGAAAGGACGCAAGCTTCTTCCTCTGCCATGGGGCCGATGTCGCTCACGACCTCCTCAAGCGCCTCGACCAAGTAAGGAAGTAGTTGGGCGGGGCCCTCCTCGTCGGTAGTCAGCGGCTTCTCCAGGCCCTTCTCGTAGAGTGCCTTCAGCGCCACGTGAGACCTCTCCTCGAGGAGTGCAAAGGCCGCGCGGTCCTCGGCCAGGACCTTCACCTTGGCGTCGAGTTCGGCCTCCTTCGCCCTCACCTTCTGCTCCAGCTTTTCCAGCCGGCCGCGCTCAGTGGCCTGCACCTCCATGAACCGTGCTAGCTCGGCGTCGCAGCCCCTGACGGTGTCCTCCGGAGCCTTCATCCTCTCCTCCCCCGTCTGATGGTCACGAGCTTCTTTGGCGTGCTTGTCACGCAAATCCTTCAGCTCAGCCTCCAGTGCCTTGCTGCGGTCTTGGGCGGCCACAGCGTCCTTCAGCGCCACCTCACGAGCTGCTGCAGCTTGGGTGGTGGCCCGCTACTCTTCCTCAGAGGCTGCCACGACCTGCCTCAGTGCCACTCGGACAGAGGCGTCAAAGTGAAGCCAGCCAGAAACCAGCTCCAGACGACCGGCTACCAGATGGGAGTCGGCGCCCTGGAGGTCTTCTCGTAGTTGGCCATCTCAGAAAGGGCACGTTCCAAGACATCAGGGTAGGCAGAAGGACCTGGAACCAGCGGTGCGGTAGAAGGAGGAGGCGGCACCATAGCCAGGGCTTGGGAGTCGGGGGCTCCTGAGCCTTGGGTATCTTAGCAGCAGCGTTGAGTAACGGCACCTCTGGAGCTAGCGGGGCCATAGGGGCTGACTCTTCATGAGGACGCTCTCCCGGGCCTTGCGAGGATGACTAGGCAGGGGAGGTGCGAACGCCGTCGCCTCCCCTCCCCACGGAAGAAGGTGCAGCTGAGGCAGATGGATCGGCCCTGGACAGCGTCACCGCGTCCTCCTTCCTCTTCTTCGCCGCAGGCAGCGGCCTACCCAATCGATGGTGAACGTCAAGGACCATCAGCATAATCAAGAAAAAGATGGAGCACAAACACTTACTGGTCTACCGTGGTGTAGTCCACCTTCCTCTTGCTCAGCTTGAAGCCCGAGAGCCTCGCGGCCCGGGGCGCAGACGCAAGGGCTCCAGGAGCAGGAGAAGGCACAACAAAAGGGCTGGAAGCGGCTCCAGGCGGCGTCTGGGCAGAAGCAACCCCTCGGGAGATCAGCACCGACCTGCCCTTTGTCGGGATCGCGGGTGGATCCTCCTTCTCTTGTGTGGCGTCAGCCTCGTCGTCGTCTGGCAAGGTGCAGAGGATGTCGGCCCTGCGCGAGGGGGAGGTCTCCCCCGTCCCCTCTAGGGTTGCCTTCGAGTCGCGCTCCTCGTCTTCCTCCTCTCCTCCTCCTCTGCGGGAGTCACCCAAAGATACATCCACTAACACCGCCACCCCCCGGACCTCAAGGGGTGCCGGCGGCACCAGGCCGCGCCCATCAAAGGCGGGCATAGCAGCCACCACCTACGCCCTCTCCTTGCGGAGGAACAAGGGGACAGGGGCACTCGGCAGATACTCCTGGTCGTCCCGACCAAGAGGCGGAGAGCTGCGGCCAGCTCCTCATCAGCCAGAGCCACCGGATTCACGCAAAGCTTGTCGTCTGCATCCCCAAGCATCCATAAGGGGCGTGAGTGCGCCTGAAGCGGAGCCACCCGCTGCATCAAGAACTCCCTCAGGAGCGCGGCCCCCATCAGCTTCGCCGCCTTGGCGTTGCCCGGCTTCAGGTCGGCGTTCATCCTCTCCAGTATCAACGTCGCCCGATCGTCAGTGAGCTTCGTGCGAGACCACCCTTCGTTAGACTGGGGCATCTCCGTTGGCAGCGCCAACCGGGGGTAGACACACTTGGCATCCATCATGACCCACTTGCTCCGGAAGCCATCGGCCCTATTCCCCGCCTTCGAGATTGCGTTGGCCTTGCCGTACGCGACGAAATTGGCGCACACCAAGGTGTGGTCGATGTTGGTTCGGAGGAGGAAGAAGTGGCGCAGCAAAGCCACGGACGGCATCACCCCAACATGGCCTCGCAGTAGTAGGCGAAAATCGACAAGAGAAGAATGGGGTTGGGATGGAGATGAAGGGCCTGCAACCTGTAATGGCGGAGGACAGCGTAGAAGAAGTCGGAGAAGTGGGGAACTAGTTCTGCAACGACGGCGTTCGTGAAGAAGGGATAGAAAGTGCTCCCCTGAGCCTCCGGCACGGCAGAGCCAGCCCGGAGTTCGGTCTTCTCCTTTTCATTGCTCTCCCCCGCCGTCAGCATGCGCGTGGCGGGGAGATTCTTCTTCGACACAATAGGCGCGTCCAGGGCCGACGCGTACCAAGCTGGCGGCGCATCAACCTTGGCCTTGCAGGGTGCCATCAGTCGCTGAAAGGGAAAGGATCGAAGCGGATCTGGAGATTTCGGAAGCAAGGAGCAAGGAAGGGGATCTGGAGCAAGAAGAAGGAAAGCAATGAAGGCAAGCCCTGCCCACGCCAGCCTTTTGTCAGTCGGGCAGTTGCCGAGGCAGCATGGGGAAGCGGGGACGCCCACGTCTAATCAATCGCCACGCGTCGACCAAGGCCGCAGGCTGTTAGGGCCCGCGGCGCTCTACACTTGCCCTTTGGCTTTGCCGCTAAGCCAAGTTCGAGCGCGCCTTGGGCCCGGGGGCTGCTGTCGGCGTTCTGGGAATGGGGGTCCCCAGACTTGCCTGCCTGCGGCCCATGGCGTGTGAGGGAGTCCTGAATTAAGGGGTCCTTGGACAGCCAGACTATATGCATATGCCGGACTGTTGGGCTATGAAGATACAAGATAGAAGACTTCGTCCCGTGTCCAGATGGGACTCTCCTTTGCGTGGAAGGCAAGCTTGGCGGTTAGGATATGAAGATTCCTTTCTCTGTAACCGACTCTGTGTAACCCTAGCCCCCTCCGGTGTCTATATAAACTGGAGGGTTTAGTCCATAGGAAAAAAACAATCATAATCATAGGCTAGCTTCTAGGGTTTAGCCTCTACGATCTCGTAGTAGATCAACTCTTGTAATACTCATATCATCAAGATCAATCAATCAGGAAGTAGGGTATTACCTCCATTGAGAGGGCCCGAACCTGGGTAAACATTGTGTCCCCCGCCTCCTGTTACCATTAGCCTTAGACGCACAATTCGGGACCCCCTACCTGAGATCCGCTAGTTTTGACACCGACATTGGTGCTTTCATTGAGAGTTCCACTGTGTCATCACCATAAGGCTTGATGGCTCCTTCAATCATCTACAATAACATAGTCTAGGGTGAAGTTTTTCTCCCCGGACAGATCTCTGTATTCAGCGGCTTCGCACTGCGGGCCAACTCGCTTGGCCATCTGGAGCAGATCGACAGCTACGCCCCTGGCCATCAGGTCAGGTTTGGAAGCTTGAACTACACTGCCGACATCCGCAGAGACTTGATCTTCGACGGATTCGAGCCCATGACAGCCACGCCCTGCCGCCACGATGAACATGACCTAAATGTGTCATCAGACTGTGTGGAGGAGATTGCGCCCGTAACAGCACTGGCCCTAGATCCAGAGCAAAGCGCGCCATCTGAGGACGGGAAGCTCAACCTTGCCACGGAGGCCGCAGACTCAGCGTGCTAGAGCCGAACACAGATCCGACCTCCAACGAGGCTTGTGTCATCGGAACCTCGGACTTGTCTCCGGCCATAGGCTCCGAACTGCGTGTATCCGCACCCATCAAATCTGACCTGGCGCCAATCTTAGAGTTTAGCTCCGCGAACATCTTCCAACACTCACCCCTAGGCGATGTGTTAAACTCATTAAAGTCTCTCTCCTTGTCAGGAGATTCTTGGCCGAACTATGTCCGGCTTGAGTGGGAAGCGGACGACGAAGAACTTCGTTACCCACCCACCACCCAGTTGATAGCCACTGTCGACGATTTGACCGACATGCTTGATTTTGACTCTGAAGACATTGATGGTTTGAACGACGATGCCGGAGAAGAAAGAGAACCACCGCCCATAGGGCGCTGGATAGCCACCTCCTCATACGACATATACATGGTGGATAGACCCAAAGAAGACAATGACGATGAAAAAGGACCTAGTTGAGGATAAAACTCCTGGAAAGCAGCCAAAGCGTTGACCTCAGCGGCGCCGCTCGAAACCATGCCATGGTAAAAATAGCGTTACCGGCACAAGAGGGAATAACACCCCGGATGATGTTGAAGACAATGAAGAAACTGCGGACCAGGAATGGAGCAGGACGAGCAAGGTGATGGCGAACACCGTCCGGGGCCCCTGTCCGATCACAGCGATGCCGAAGACTCCAATTATCAACCTGTCTCCGAAGAAGAGAACAGTCTGGATGATGATGCATTCATCGTCCCGGAAAAACAATTGGAACAAGAGCACCTCCACCAGAGACTTATCGCCACCGTGAGGAGCTTGAAGAAGAAGAAGCAACGGCTTAAAGCCGCACATGATACACTCAATAACAAATGGAACGAAGTGCTCGACACTGAGGAAAAATACGGTCGTAATCGCCAAACAAAGAGCTACCCCAAACGCAAACTGTTGCCCGAATTCGACGACGATGCTATTGCGCCCATACCGCCGAATAACAATATGGCCGACCAACCAGGCTGACCACCTCGTAGTCGACATAAAGCGGCTAATAATGCCGCACACAAAACCGCACCCCATAAAGGAAAGGAGGTCGCAACCCAGAACCAGAAACACGATTTACGTGAAGACCTGGACAAAAAGGCTGGCAGAACCAGGTCCATTTATGGATCTGGGGAACGCGTTCCCACATAGGATCAGGGCCATCAAACCAAATATGCAGGTAACTTACCAGTTCAGAACCAACACTGAACACTGCAACAGTCGGGCCCGCGCCGCAACACATCCAAATATAGGGGTGCTACACACCCCTTGTGCTTCACCGATGAGGTGCTGTATCATGAATTTCTAGAAGGGTTTAAACCCATGAATATCGAGGCATACGACGGAACAACAGACCCTGCGGTCTGGATAGAAGACTTTATTCTTCACATCCACATGGCTCGTGGAGATGATCTCCACGCCATCAAATACCTACCCCTCAAGCTAAAAGGACCAGCTCGACACTGGCTGAAAAGCCTCCCCAAAAATTCCATTGGAAGCTGGAAAGAACTTGAGGACGCTTTCAGGGCCAATTTGCAAGGGACCTATGTCCGACCTCCGGATGCAGACGATCTAAGTCACATAACCTAACAACCCGGAGAGTCGGCATGTAAGCTTTGGAACCGATTTCTCACTAAGAAGAACCAATTCGTAGATTGTACGGACGCCGAAGCCTTAGCAGCTTTCAAACATGGTGTCCAGGACGAATGGCTCGCCAGACATCTAGGCCAGGAAAAGCCAAGGACAATGGCATCCTTAACTACACTCATGGCCCGCTTTTGCATGGGAGAGGACAGCTGATTGTCCCATAGCAGCACCAGCGATCCTGGCACATCCAAAGTCAGGGATGGCAATGGAAAGCCACCGTGCAATAAAAACAAACGTAGGAACAACGAAGAAAACCCGGACAATACAGCGGTAAACGTCGGATTCAAGGGCTCCAGACCCGGTCAACGAAAAAAGTCACTTAAAGGCAGCAGAGATGGTCCATCTAGCCTAGATAAAATTCTAGAAAGGTCCTTCCAGATTCATGGCACCCCCGACAAACCAGCCAATCATATCAACAGAGAATATTGGGTCTTCAAGCAGGCCGGCAAGCTCAACGCCAAACACAAGGGGAAGGGACCGCAAAGCAAAGACAAGGACTAGCCGAATATGGGGGGACAGAAGTAATTCCGCCGGAGGTCAAAACAGTGAGCATGATTTATGTCACTCATATCCCAAAGAGGGAGCGCAAACGCGCACTCCGAGACATATATGCTATAGAGCCTGTCGCCCCCAAATTCAACCCATGGTCGGCCTGTCCGATCACCTTCGATCGCAGGGATCATCCGACTAGTATCCGTCATGGGGGCTCGGCTGCCTTAGTGCTCGACCCAATAATTGACGGATACCACCTCACCCGAGTCCTTAGATCTTCTTCCTCGCCTCCGACAGTCACACCAGCATCACCATCCTCCACATCCAACCCAATAATGCTGAGGTCCACAAGGCTATGCCAAAGAGGTTGTACACTCGACGCATCACTTTGTTACTCTGCATTCATGTCGATCCCTCAGGGGTCCTTTGCTATGGAACTACTATGGTACTACTATTCATGCATTTGGTTAGAAGGAGCGGAGCAAAGCAAAACTGGAGGATTTTTTCCTTTGGTGTCTCTTTCGAAGAAAAAAATGTAGGAATTTTAATATTCACTTGGACATCCTTTTCAAATTAATATGCATGAAGAACAGAACTAATTGCATTACTGGCATAGTAAGATTCTTATTTTTCCATTTTCATGTGGTTTGACTTTAATTTGACCATGTTTCTCCATTCCCGTGTTCTTCCAATTCATGTGAACCAAACACCCAGGTTGACTGAAATCCTATGTTTCCAAATGCTTTGTTTTGCACGTGCATTCCTATCCTATTCCTGTGTTTTTCCTGTCCCTGCATTTATAGAATCCTCCAATTCTAAGGAGCCCTTACAGATTTACTTCATTTTCAGATAGGCGTCAAAAAAAACTCTGTGTGTAGCAGCCATGCCAACTGCATTACCATCATCGACTGACCAGATGAACCTAAGGACTACACAGTTTCGGAAGAGAGGTCGCAGTCTTTCGTGTTTGCTTACGTTATACATCGGTTATTATTACCTGCTACTTTATCGTTCAAACTTGAGTTTTAAAATGCCCGTGGGTCTCATACCCAGGCAGCAATGAATAGTATTTGTCTACTATCTGGTTCATCTAGGGTCTTCTATGTGGTTCATGTTGGGTGGGCAACAAACAATAGATGATCCATTGTCTATCTTTTTAAACTGAAGCTATAATCTACCTGCTATCATTAATTTTGGATCCATCCACTCGTTTGCTACCATCAGTCTTGATTTTTGCATGCACCCCTTAGGCCTTACAAAATCTAACTATTTTTTTAATATGCATGTCAGATATTGTACACAATCATACTGAACATGTAGAGAAAAAGAGAATACCGTTGTGTGGGAATATAATGTCATGCAGACGCCGCTCCATGGTGGGCGAAGTGCCCCCCCCCCCCATATTTCTAGATTGTATTCCAGAGGAAGATAGCTGTTCAGATGGGGATTCAGAAGGAGCCGACCACTCCTATTTACTACCTGAGGTGTTTGCTCTAACATGGCAATGCTGATGTTGATCATATCATGCATATGGCGCCTCGCACTGCTTACATTATACATCTTATATGTCATCAGCTTAGTTTAGATTTGCTTTGTGTGAATGCCACCTGTTTGGTATCTATACGTGAATCATGCAATGCAATCCTGTTTAGCCAGTCATCGTATATGGGAATTGTATCGTGCCATATTTTTTTATAATGTATTCCATTTGTGAACAATGTTTATACATTCATCTACTCTTCCTATGCATCAACCATTTGAGTCGGTCATGGGAAAATCTGGAGTGAAAACAATGTCTTCTGAGCAGTCAGTGCTACGTGTCGATGCAGATTTCTTGCTGGTTACAGATAGCTCCTCAGAGGAGGATTCAGAG
>NC_041389.1:152597293-152657653 GCF_002162155.2 Triticum dicoccoides
ACTTGGCAGGGTTATATTGCTCATATCATGCATATGGTGCCTTGCATTGCCATGCCATCTGCTTAGATTAGACATGCCTTGTGTGAATGCCTCCTGTTTGCTTTCTATATTAGATATGTGAATTATGCAATGCCATGTTTTTCAGCCAATTATCATATATGTGAATTATGCACCGCCATGTAGCCAGGCATCATCTATGTGAATTATCTCATGACATCTTTTTTTCATTATGTATTCCATTTGTCGAAAATTTGTGTATATTGAACTATTCTTCATGTGTATCAGCCATTTGAGCCGGTTATGGAAAAATCTGGAGTGAAAACAAGGTCCTCAGAGCAGGCAATGGTACCTGTTGAAGCATATATCTCGATGGTTACAGGGAGCTCCTCAGAGGAGGATTCAGAGACAGATGACCAGTCCTATATCCCACCTGAGGTGTATGCTCTAAGTTGCAATGTTTATATTTCTCATATCATGCATATGGTGTCTTGCATTGCTTATTTTAGACATCATATGCACAATATTATATTCCACCTGCTTAGTTTAGAGATCATACATGCGAGTGCCAGCTGCTTAGTATATGAATCAATTATGTCAATTATATCATGCCATCCTGTATACTTAGAGAACATGTATGTGAATTATTTCATCCCAACCTATTTTAGAAAGACATCATATAGTTTTGTCATGTCATCCTATTTAGATACTCATCATATGTTGAATTATGCCATTATATCCTGTTAAGTTATCCATCATATATCTGAAACTGTGTCATTCTATCCTGTTTAGTTGGGCATCATATATGTGAAATTGTGTCATGTTGTCATGTTTGGTTAGACAACATATATGTGAATTACCACATGTGTCTATATACAATGTCTGTACGTTCAATTTCTTTTCTTTTTTATCAGCCATTTGAATTGGAGGGGGTGATGGCAGTATCTAAGGGAGCAAAAACCCATTCTTCACAAAAGACAGTGCTACCCGTCGATGCAGATAGATCCATGGTTGTATTGGCCCACAAACTAGCCCCACCACACATAATTAAGACTCTTCCAGATTGCACACTTACACCGTTGGGCAGAGAACCAGCTACAACCCATCTAACCGCAACCCCAGCGGATAGTAACCCACTTCTAGTTAACAAAGCACCATGTCCACCACAGAGTACCCCCACACGAGCAGTTTGTAAAGCAACTACAGTGCCCAAAGCACGAAGACCACCACAACTAACCCAAACTCCATGTTTAAGGCAGAAGAGCAACTGTTCTCATGTCAGATTCCGTAGCTATGGTCCATACTCCTTTGTTGTTGCATCACTGTATTTACTCATACCAACTACATTCATTGAAGGATCCAATTGAAACTCCAATGGCGCAACAGGTATGTTTTAAACCTATTTCTTTAACTGGATTGCTGTTCTAACTTCTTGCTCTATGTTGATTTTGGTTTAAGTTGTATAAACAGTTATATTCTCATGTGATGCACATTACAAGTGTTGCCAATGTTGTGTAGTTTCTCACACATATATTCTGTCTATGCTGATGTGTCTTAAAAATATATGAGTTGAACTGTGTCTCTATCTTGATTAGGCAACATAAACTAGAATGATATGGACAATATAGTGATCATAGTACATAGATATATGTTTGTTCCATGCTGTTATCCTGTCCACCTTACTACTGGACCGGTTTACCAAAATGAGTTTCGTATACTACATGCTAAACCTGTCATGTGTCTGCTTGTTTCTCTTGTAGTATGCAAACAAAATATTGGAGAAGAGCACCCCACTATCCAATGGTAGAGAAAGTAATGCAAATAAGTTTCAAGATAGTGAGACAACCCTGTTTGTCTCCAAGAAAGGTGATAAAAAAGATCTTGTAGACAGTGAGAAAACACCACAGTCCTGCGTTGATGTAGTGTTCGAGTTACTGGCCAGTACCGCTGGCACAAGCTCTTCGAACTCGCTGCCTGAATCACTTAAGCTTCTTCAGTCTCAGCTACAAGCTGAAAGGCATCAGTCAGCTGTGCTGTGGCAAGAAGCCTAAGGACTGAGGAAGTCCCTGCAGAATTCAGATGCGTACTTTCTTGTGTAACATCAAGCGCTGGAGGATTTAAGCGCCAAACAAGAGAGAAAGTTAATAAGCTTGCTAAGCATCTTGCCAGCATTATGGGTACCCAGGATATTGTTTCTTGAGCTCTTCTGAAGTGGTTTCAGTTCTGGACTTGTTTTGCTGCGGCATTTATATGCTGCTTTGTTCCCTATATTTGCACTGGTGGCGAACTTTGATGCCCAGTGGATGTAATATGTGTAATAGTCGTGATAGCCTAGCGTAAGTTGCTTGCTTATTTATTTCCTTGTTGTCTTGTTCATTTGTTTGCTTGTAGTCAGTGCAGTTCTTTTTCCGCGGTTTGCTTGTGGCCGCAATAACCTATTTTTTAAAACTAGGCCACAATAACCATGGGCTACATATTTACTGTAGTGACACTGGGCCTCCTACCCGCCGTAGAAACAATGGGCCTTCTACGGGCCGTAGAAACAATGGGCCTTTTATGGGCCGTAGACACAATGGGCCTTCTATGGGCTGTATCATCAATGGGCCTTATATGGGCCGTATGACCGATTGGCCAAACATAGGCCAATAACAGACCGCATTATGGCCGTAAACGAGCTAGAGTTGGAATCATCCGTTCATGGGCCGACCAGAATGGGTCGTCGTTAATAGGCCGTATTTGATGACGCTATGAAAATGTCCCAACGTATTAATGGGCCACAAACGGGACGACTGTAACAACGGGCTGAATTTGGCCCACAAGCAGAAAATGACAGTAACGGGCCGTAAGTAATCAAATGTTGTAAATGAGCCCAAGAATAAATGGGCCCTGAGAAGGCCGAAAGATAACATGGGCTAGAAACGGCCCAATGGAATAATGGGCCGTTAATGGGTATAAAGTGGTACACTGTTCATTACGGGCCAGTTTCACCACGGGCTGTTAATGGGCCAAGAGTTACAAAGGGTCTCATATGGGCCGAAAGACGTCATGGGCCATACATGCGCCGGAAGTTAAAATGGGCTGGAATCATATTGGACAGCCTAGATGACGCTACTGGGCCTAATTCAGATAGGCCGTAATGGGCCCTGTGTTAGCGGGTTGTAAATGGGCTATATGCGAACATGCCGTTAACAGGCTTTCCGTGGGCCGACCCGCCACCTTTTGACCAAGTCAAACAGGCCGGCCTTTTCACAGGAATGGGCCTCTATTGGGTCGTGCCACGTGTCGACGTATCATAGGCGCCTTTGGTCCAATGAGTGGATGACATATGTCCCAACGGTGAGCCGACATGTGTTTCCTCCAGCCAATGATGATTTTACACGTGGAAAATCCCCATTGGTCGGGGCAGTTAACGGGTTATCGGATCCAAAACCGGACCCGGTAGCTTAACGGCGTTCCGTTATGGTGGATGCTATGTGTCGGTCACCCTTGACGAAAGCACTTCTGTGACGCGCGATTTATCGTCATGGAAGTGGACACTTCCGTGATGATAATTTTGGTAATGTCATGGAACACTTCTACGACAGCACAGGTATGACAATCTTGATTCTATCATAAAATCATCATGGATGTACATGCATGACAGAAAACGCGACGTACTCTGACAAACATGTATCATCACGGAAGTGTATTTTTTTGTAGTGGAGGCTATAAGCAATCATGCATATAAGAGATCAAAGAAACTCAAATAACTTTCATGGATATAAAAAGATAGCTCTGATCATAAACTCAAAGTTCATCGGATCCCAACAAACACATCGCAAAAAGAGTTAAATCATATGGATCTCCAAGATACCATTGTATTGAGAATCTAGCGAGAGAGAGGAAGCCATCTAGCTACTAACTACGGACCCGAAGGTCTACAAAGAACTACTCACGCGTCATCAGAGAGGCACCAATGGAAGTGGTGAACCCCTCCGTGATGGTGTCTAGATTGGATCTGGTGGTTCTGGACTCTGCGGCGGCTGGAATTGATTTTCGTTGACTCCCCTATGGTTTTTGGAATATTGGGGTATTTATAGAGCAAAGAGGCGGTCCGGGGGGCACCCGAGGTGGGCACAACCCACCAGGATGCGCATGGGCCTCGTGGCGCGCCCTGGTGGGTTGTGCTCTCCTCGTAGCACCCCCCCCCCCCAGGCGCAACCTTGGCCCATTAGGTGTCTTCTGGTCCAAAAAATTCTCCGTGAAGTTTCGTTGCATTTGGACTCCGTTTGGTATTGATTTCCTGCGATGTAAAAAAACATGCAGAAAACAACAACTGGCACTTGGCACTATGTCAATAGGTTAGTACAAAAAATGATATAAAATGATTATAAAACATCCAAGATTGATAATATAACAACATGGAACAATCAAAAATTATAGATACGTTGGAGACGTATCAGAGTCCTGAGGATGGCTGCGCCCCACCTTAAGCTTCTTTCTTCATTTTCTCCTTTTTCCTGCACTGGATTGACGTAGGCCCCATGGGTGTGTGTGTGTGTGAATACAGTGGTTTCCGCATTTTAATTCAAAGCTTTTGTGGTTTGAAATATAAGTTCCCTCTTTAGGTCCCCTTGCGAGGCTTGCCCCTTTTTTCTTGCTCGCCTAAGTGCACTAGGTCGTTAGGACCCAGCCCTTAAGCGAGCCTCGGTCGTCGCCGGTATGTCAGGTCACGATGCCTTAACAAGGCTAGGAGGTGAGGAGCACCGGAAGCTAGTGTGGCTCCTGAGACGCGATGCTCTGGGAGCTCCCCTTTGACGTGCAGGCAGCTCGCGTGAAGAGAAAGGCGCCAGCCTTCTCTAAAGTCGTGAGAAGAGGCAACTTTAGTGATGACAGTCGCGTCTCGTGAAGCGGTTGGACTTAGCTTTTGCAGAGAGTGGTGCTGAGCGAGTCACGGCTCATGAGGATTCCACGCGGTTCCCGAGGCACACCTCTTGAGGCTCAGCCCCCAAAGCCTTCATCTTGCGAGGCCTCCCAGATGGGTGGCCATCGCTGGTCAACACGCAACTGGTTCGCCCATTTTAGCAGTGATGGCCAAGGCGGAGCCGAGAAAGATGAGGACGGCGGCCACATCGGCAGTGGTGACATGTCTCCTTAGACTATTCCTTCGTTAACCTGCTCATAGTTAATTGTGCCCCTGTGAGGGCGTGAAGACAATAACTTCTGCTTAAGCATTTAATGATGTAATGAACGCTCGCGCTCTCTTGAGGCCTCCTCCTGAGGCTTGTTTTTCCTTTCTTGCTTGCCTTTGCGCTCTACATTGTTCTTGAGTGAGCCTTAGCCAGCGCTGGTATGTCAGGTCACGATGCCTTAACAAGGCCAGGAGGTGAGGTGCACCGAGAGGTAGTGAGGGCTCCTGAGACACGATGCTCCCAAAGCTCCCCTTTGATGCACAAGTGGCTCGCGTGAATGAAAACGCCAGCATTAGAGGATACCCGAGGGGGAGGCTCGAGAGGTGGTAAGGGTGGCTTGCAAGATATTTGGAATTAGCTTTGCAGAGTGCAGAATCTGGTGAACCGTAGCCGACAGGGCGTGTCCCGCGAGGCTTCAGCTCACGAAATCTCCTGCTTAGATGGTCGCCTTGGGCTAGCCCCCCAGGCAACTGCACCAAGAAGGCTTCACCGCAAGGAAGCAGCGCACGCTCGTTGGCTCGCTCATGAGTGTTTTGCGAGGAGATAAGACACCAAGGACCTTGGTGGGGTGGCGTGCACGGGAGCTGGCCCACAAGCCAAAGCCCAGTTACTTGGGTTTTTTAGTGTTGCTGGGACTGACCCGAGCACAGGCACCATGTCTAGCCCCCGCTCGTGTGAGTCTCAAGAGGGAGGTCGTGAGCACGCGTGGCTTGTGGGGTAAAATTACAACGGAACACACCATGAATGGGAAATCAAATCTTTACTGAAGCAAGGGATGCGGCTGCCGCGTCTGGCACGGATCAGCTTGAGGTTGGTGCAGCCCATGGGGCACCCTCAGGTAAGTGGTCCGCTAGCATGGGGCAAGGGGCTTCCACGAGAGTGGGAGGGAGCTCTCGTGTGCCTCGTAGCAGCACTGGTAAAGAGAGCTCCGGAGCATGTACAGCTCCATACGTAGTCCGCCAGCGTTGAGCATGGGGCTTCCACGAGAGTGGGAGGGAGCTCTCACGTGCCGATGGCAGCACAGGTAGTGAGAGCTCTGAAGCGTGTACAGCTCCATTTCACTCATATCCATGGGCTCACGAATAGAACTTGCGAAGATGTTGGATGTTCCATTTGTTTTGCACCGGAACACCCTCCTTCATCTCAAGTTGTGCTGCGCCGGACCTGGAGACATGCATGGCCCCAAAAGGGCCTTCTCACGAGGTAGGCCTCCTAAGGCGGCCTCACGAGGTAGGTCTCCCGAGGCGGCCTCAAGACCCTCGGCACACTAGACAAGTCAGATGCTTTCCAGGATGAGACATCCAAATTTGCCGAAAGGTGATGAGCGTGCCTTCCTATGCGGGAGGAAGGCAGGCGCCAATAGCGAAGGCAGGGCCTGAGCCGCCACCATCAACCGCCACCTTCTTCGTCTTGGTGCAGTCTTGGGGGAGCAATTGCTTCTTCTGCACGGGAGCGGCCTTGGGGGGCCTGGCGGAGTCCTCGTCATCCGAATGCGTGGCTGCGACGGCCCTATAGGCGTGCTCGCGGCGGGAGCAGAACGCGCCCTTCTTGTCACAGGCGATGGTGATGATGCCGCTGCAGCCATGCATGTTGAGGACGTTGTAACCATGGTGGGTCGCCGCCATGTACTTGGTGAGTGCCGGGTATCCCAGGATGGCATTGTGCGGAGGCCGATGTGCGCCACACCGAAGTCGATGAGCTCAGTGTGGTAGTTGTGGCGGGTGCCGAAGGTGACAGGGAGGCGGACTTGCCCAGGGGGTGGTAGACCCATCTGTCACCCCGGTGAAGGGCCTGGTCAGCATCAGTTGGTCGTAGGGCACTTGGAGCGTCTTGAAGGTCTCGATGGAGATCACGTTGAGGCTGGCGCCCCCATCGATGAGGGTCTTGGTGACCGCGACGTTGTTGATGGTGGGGGCGCATAGCATGGGAAGTGCGCCTGCTGCGACCGTGGACTTGAGGTGGTCCTTGGAGTCGAAGGTGATGGCGTACTGCGACCACTTGAGGGGCCGAACAGTTTCAAGCCTCGGGAGGGCGGCGTTCACCTCCAAGAGAACTGCTTGAAGCGGTGATTGGACACGGGAGCCTGGGCTCCCCCGAGGATGCAGGCTATCGCGTGAGGCTCTTGATAGCCCATAGCCCCCTCGTCATGCTAGTCGATGTCGTTCCTTCTAGTGGTGGCGGCAGCGGCGGAAGGGCGGCATTGTCATGAGGACGTGCCTCGCAAGGCTGATCACACCAAGCACCCTCACGAGGCTGATCACGCCAGCCCTGGAGGGGGTTGCCGTTGCCGTTGCGGTTGTCCCATCGGCCGCCGCTACGGCCTCCTCCACGGGCGGTGGCGCGGTCATTGTGGTCTCCTCGGCGGCCCAAGCGCTTGTCATGGAGCGACTTGAGCACCTGACAGTCTTCGTTGTTGTGGGTGCGCACGTTGTGGTACACATAGAACGGGCGATTTTCATTCTCGGGCTGGTCGCGGTCATGGACGCGCTTGCACTTGACGTCCTTGCCCTTGGCCTTGTTGTCGTCTAGCGCGGCGTCGAGTCGTTGTGGACGAAGAGGCGCCCCTCTTCAGCCTTGGCGCACTTGTCATGAGGTCAAACGGCTCTAGTACTGAGTCCAGCTCATCATTGATGGCGAGCTTCTCGTGCATCCTGACATCCATGACGCCGGTGGAGAACGCAGAGATGATGGCCGCGTCAGAGGCGCGCAGGATCTTCTGGCGCACCTGGCTGAATCACTGGATGTATTTGCGAAGGGTCTCGCCGGGGAGGTGCAGCATGTGCACAAGTCATTGATGGTGAGGGGCGGTCATGCGTGCCCTTGAAGTTAGCGATGAACTGGTCGCGGAGCTCGCTCCACAAGGAGATCGACACCTCAGGCAGGTTCATGAGCCAGGAGCGCATGCCATCCTTGAGGGCCATGGGGAACCAGTTCGCCATGACCTCGTCATCGCCATTCACCGCCTCGATGCTCAGTGCATAGAGCTGAAGGAACTCTGTGGGGTTGGGAATGCCGTCGTAGTGTGGGGGCAGCTCTGGCTTGAACTTGGTGGGCCAAACCACCCAACACAGCTCGCGGGTGAAGGCCCGGCAAACCACGTTGCTTGAAGTGACTCCACCTACGAGGGCAGCACGATTCTGGCGCCCGGCCGCCGCCTGGTGCTGGCGTTGCTGCTCGAGGAGCACGCCGCATCGGGCAGCGCGTGATGAATGATCTGGCAGCTGGCCTCGTCTCGTGCCGGCAGGGGCGCTCCACGGGACACGTCACGTGGATGCACGTCACGGCGGGGCTCGCCGAGGTCGATGCGTAGGGGAGATGGCGGAGGCGCGCCATGCCACGTCCCAAGCATGAGACGGTGGAGGGCAGGGAGAGTGAGAGGGCGTCGGGGCGTCTCTGGCGGCATTGACGAGCTCAATGATGCGGCCAAGTGATATGTCTCTAACGTATCTATAATTTTTGATTGTTCCATGCTATTATATTACCCGTTTTGGATGTTTATGGGCTTTACTTTACACTTTTATATCATTTTTGGGACTAACCTACTAACCGGAGGCCCAGCCTAAATTGCTATTTTTTTTTGCCTATTTCAGTGTTTCGAAGAAAAGGAATATCAAACAGAGTCTAAACAGAATGAAACCTTCGGGAGCGATCTTTTTGGAACAAACGTGATCCAGAGGACTTGGAGTGGAAGTCAAGAAGCAAGGGAGGCGGCCACGAGGGTGCCCCGCGCGCCCCCTACAGGTGGGCGTGCCCCCCACCCTCGTGGGCCCCTCGAGCGTCCACTGACCTACTTCTTCCTCCTACATATACCCATGTACCCCGAAAACATCAGAAGCGACCACGAAAAACTATTTCCGCCACCGTAACCTTCTGTATCCGCGAGATCCCATCTTGGAGCCTTCACCGGCACTCCGTCGAAAGGGGAATCGACCATGGAGGGCCTCTACATCATCTCTGTAAGGGCATATTTATCCCTTAGGTGTTTTGGTGATTGATGACAATGCTTTTGCGGACTAATCGTGTGCCTTGAGTTTCTCAGATACTCCATCACTAGGCACGAGACGATTCGGTGCCCCTCGGAGACTATTGAAGTCGGCGTTGTTCTACGTTTCTCTTTGGTGGATTTGAGTCGTAGGAGAGCCGTACTATTAAGAGGGGGTCCGTGTCGGAAAGGTTTGGGTGGAATCAACACGTACACTTGTCCTACCTTTCCTTGCACTTTGGAGCATCTCTTCGTTATCCTAGTTGTGCCGAAATCTGACGGCTACTGTTGTACTTGCGGTAGTACCGTAAGTACCAGCGGTAGTGCCACTGTGGGTCACGGTAGTACCGCTCCTCTGGAGTCTTAGTACCATGGCTCCCAGGCCTAGTGCCGCTCCGGTACGGTAGTAGGGGCGGATGTAATTTTTTCATCCGCGCCCCCACGGTAGTACCGCTCGTCCAGTGCGGTAGTACCGCGGGAGCCCACGGTAGTACCGCTCCCCAGGAGTCGTAGTACCGTGGCCCTCCTACCTAGTACCGCGGCGTCACGGTAGTAGGAGCGGATGTAATTTTTTACATCCGCGCCTCAACGGTAGTACCACGCCTCGTGCGCGGTAGTACCGCGTCGGATTTTTGCACTACCTCTTTTTCAACGAAAGTAGGCACGGATGTAATTTATTTCATCCGCGCTCTTCGTAGGCAAGGACTTTCCTGCCTTGCGGTAGTACCGCAAGGGGGATCGGTAGTACCGCGCAAGCGGTAGTACTGCACCCTAGTCAGGCAAGTCCCGGCCTCTGCTGCTATCGCGGAAGTACCGTGGTCCGCCACGGTAGTACCGCGCGGCCTTGCGGTAGTACCGCGCCCCTGGAGCGGTAGTACCGCATGTCGCAGGCTGAACATGTGGATAACGGTTGGATATTTCCCATGACTATATAAGGGGCGTCTTCTACCTCTAGTTGACCACCTCTTCCACCTCTAAGCTCCATTGTTGCTCTAAGCTCCATTTTCACCCGATCTCTCTCCCTAGCCAATCAAACTTGTTGATTTGCTCGGGATTGGGTGACAAGGGCCCGATCTACACTTCCACCAAGAGATATTCGATTCCCCCCACTTATCCCTTGCGGATCTTGTTACTCTTGGGTGTTTGAGCACCCTAGACGGTTGAGGTCACCTCAAAGCCATACTCCATTGTGGTGAAGCTTCGTGGTGTTGTTGGGAGCCTCCAATTGTTGTGGAGATTGCCCCAACCTTGTTTGTAAAGGTTCAGTCGCCGCCTTCAAGGGCACCAATAGTGGAATCACGGCATCTCGCATTGTGTGAGGGCGTGAGGAGAATACGGTGGCCCTAGTGGCTTCTTGGGGAGCATTGTGCCTCCACACCACTCTAACGGAGACGTACTTCCCTTTAAAAGGAAGGAACTTCGGTAACACATCCTCGTCTCCATCGGCTCCACTCTTGGTTATTTCGTGCCTTTACTTTTGCAAGCCTACTTGTGTTATATCCCTTGCTTGCTTATGTGCTAGTTGTTATTGCATCATATAGGTTGCTCACTTAGTTGCACATCTAGACAACCTATTTTGTTGCAAAGTTTAATTTGGTAAAGAAAAGCTTAAAAATTGTTAGTTGCCTATTCACCCCCCCCCCCTCTAGTCAACCATATCGATCCTTTCAATTGGTATCAGAGCCTCATCTCTTTTTAAGGATTTTACCGTCCGAAGAGTATGGTTGATGTCGTAGATGATGTGGGAGAGCACTCCGATGCGAATCCGATATCATCTACGGGAGATGGGGGTAACTCGATCTCACGTGAGGAATTCAATGTGGCTTTGGAAACATTGAAAACCTCCATGACGACCGAGGTCATGGACATGTTTAAGGAATTCCTAGAAGGACTCAAACAATCTACCTCGCCGATGAAAGTGGGTGATCCCACTAACAAGGTGACGGATGCTACCTCCGGCAAGGGGGAAGCTAACAGTGAAAAGAGTCCTTCTAATAGTGGTAGAAATGGCACTGGCATCTTTGCCCATGTGGAACCCCCAATTTATGGAGGGTCGATCCCCTCCACGCATTTGAATCATGCCGGTCCTCCTCCTAAATATGAGAAACATGAAGATTTTGATTCTTGGGTTTATCGCTTCAAGCGTCATTTAAAACATGTGAACACTAACCTTTGGAGAATCATTGAAGAAGGTTTCTATCCTCATGACCCAAGCAACTTCACCCCTCGGGAAGCCGTGGACAATCAATTCAATGAGAGTGCTCTCTTCATCATCCAAGACGCAATCCTTCCGGAAGATCTCCCTCATCTTCGACCTGATGCCATGGCTAAAGAAGCATGGAAATGTGTTGAGTCTCTCTATCGAGGAAGTGCTAGCATTCAACGCTCCAACTATGAAGTGGTGCAAGATGAAGCCGATGAGTTTGCAATGAAAGAAGATGAAGAACCTCGTGAGCTCTTTCAAAGAGTGACCAAACTCGCGGTCTCACTCCGAGATCATGGAAGCAAGGACACGGATGACAATTGGATCAAGCGCAAGTTCCTCAAGGCCATGATGCCCTACAACAAGGCCATGTCCTCCGTCATTCGTCAAAGACCGGACTTCCACTCCATCACCTCAAGTGAAGTGTTGGATGAGTTCATTGCAACGAGTATCTTGGACAAGACCGCCAACAATGCGGTGCTCCGTTCTCAAAGGGCAAAGAAGCCCAACCTTGCTTTGAAGGCCAAGGTCATCATGGAAGAAGAGGAAGAAGTGGAAGATGAGGAGAGCAATCCCGAAGACACCAAGTATGATTATCATGAGCACATGGCCCTTGCTTCAAGACAATTTTGGAGCAAGAAGAATACAAGACCCAACTTCAACAAGAACAACTCAAGTGGTGTCAAGGGCAAGCAACGAGTTAGAACTTGCTTCAACTGTGGCAATGTGAGCCATTTCGTTGCGAATTGTCCTTACGAGAAGCGGGAAGACAATGGTGGCAAATTCATTCGAAAAGACAAAGCCAAGTCCTTCCCCAACAAGAACAACTTCGCCAAGAAGACTCCAACTCATGGGTTGGTGGTTCAAGAAGAATACCAAGAGGATGAGGATGATGATGAAAGTGGAGAAGCAATGGCCATGGCATCCGTTGTCATTGCTACTACTCCATCGGTGTCTCTCTTTGATTCACCCAATGAAAACATCACCGCCAAGTGCCTCATGGCTAAAGCTTCAAACAAGGTAACCCCCAACATCACAACCACCATCATTACTAATCCCTCCTTGGAGGATTACATTGATGAACATGTTGAGTCTAATGAGGAAGTGAATGAATTTGAGTCTTTTATGAGTAAGCTCAAGGGTAAGTCCAAGAAGCACTTTGTTGCTCTCTTGGAACAACTTGGTGAGGCCAATGACATGATCGAGGCTCATGAAGAAACCATCTCTAAGATGGAGGGTCATAGTCGTGACTATGCCGATGAGATATCGGATCTCTCTAATGCTCTCGAGGAAGAGCGTGTGCATCGTTTGACTTTTGAGGAGTCACAAAATGATGACCATGCTAAGTTAAAGAAAGATCTTGATCATGATCTTGTCGTGTCTCGTGTGCTAACTTCCGAGAAGGCTAAACTTGGGGTTGATCATGCTAGACTCAAAGAGGAGTTTGAGATACTTGACAAGGCCCGCAAGGTCTTGAAGGGTGCTCACGCTAACCTCAAGGAGTCTCATGCTCAACTCCAAGTTAAGCTAATCAAGGAAAAGGCCACCTTTCCTCATATGGTATTAATTGATAATGCATGTGCTACTAACCCGTGTTGTGAGCATGTGCATCTTGTGGAGGAGAATGCCAAGTTGAAGGATCAACTTGAGAAAGGCCTTGTGACATGCATTCAAGGTGAGAAGAACCTCAACGACCTTTTGAGCAATCAAAAGGAAGTTGTGGCCAAGGAAGGAATTGGGTTTGCACCCAAGTCCAATAGCAAGAAGAAGAAGAACAACAAGACCAAACGTCCTCCTCCTCTCAAGCAAACGTTTGTGAAAGAGGGAGAGGGCGCTCCTAAGGAGAAGAAGGAAAAAGTGAAGGGAGTTGACGTCCAAAAGGGCAAAAGCATTTCCTCAAACAAAGCCTGCGACTTTAACCCGTCATATGTGTTGTGTCGTGCTAGTGATGGACATGTTTATGCTAAATTTGTTGGTTCTCCTTATGAGTACATTGAATGGTCTATTTCGGTTCCCAAGACCCTTGTTACTAACATCAAAGGACCCATTACTAAATGGGTACCTAAAACCAAGCATTGATCTCTTGTAGGTGTTTGCTTCCGGTGGGGGATCATGGTTGCTCGATAGTGGAGCAACAAATCATATGACCGGGAGCAAGGACTTGGTGGTGGACGTGCAAGAGATTCCATCTATGCCCACCAATGTCGAGTGGGGTGATGCATCACATTCTAAGGTATTGGGTCTCAGCAAGGTTGTCATTCTCATGATCTAACGATCGAGAAAGTCATGCTTTTTGAGTCCCTTGCATACAATTTGCTTTCCGTTTGTCAACTTGCACTCATGGGTTTTGCTATGTTCTTTGACATTGATACCGTGGCCCTCTTGTGGAGCAAGACTCTTAAAGTAGCCTTTGTTGGGCATGTCGAGAACGGTCTCTATGTGATTAACTTTTCGGAGTGACCCACTAAGACCGCGACATGCCTAATGGCTAAAGTTGACGTGGGATGGCTTTGGCATCGCCGTTTAGCCCACGTCAATATGAGATCTTTGCAAAGTCTTCTCAAGGTGGACCATGTCCGTGGACTAACAAATGTTAGTTTTGCCAAAGATCGTGCTTGCAGTGCTTATATCGAAGGAAAGCTTCATGAAAAGGCTCACCCTCCATCAACCATCATCTACTCGATGAGACCCTTGGAGCTCCTTCACATGGATCTCTTTGGGCCTCCATCTTTTGATAGTCTTGGAGGTAGAAAGTATTGCTTGGTGATTGTGGATGACTATTCAAGATACACTTGGGTATACTTCTTCAAGAGGAAGAGTGAGACTCAACAAACCATCATAGACTTTGCAAATGAAGCTCAACGTCAACACAATGCAAAGATCTTGACAATAAGAAGTGACAACGGCACTGAGTTCAAGAACTACACCTTGGATGAGTTTCTCAGTGATGAGGGGATCAAGCATCAATATGCTGCACCTTATACTCCTAAACAAAATGGTGTAGCGGAGAGGAAGAACCGGACGTTGATGGATGCGGCAAGGACCATGATGGCGGAGTTCAAGTCTCCATACAACTTTTGGGCCGAAGCCATCAACACCGCATGTCATGCATCCAATCGGCTCTATCTTCGCAAAGGCTTGAACAAGACTCCTTATGAGATACTCACCGGCAACAAGCCCAACCTCAAGTACTTCCAGGTGTTCGCTTGTAAGTGTTTCATTCTCAGAAAGGTGTTCGTTTGTCTAAATTTGAGGCTAGAGCTCATGAGGGCATATTTGTCGGTTATGCTACAAACTCTCATGCTTACCGTGTTCTCAACAAGTCCACCGGACTCATTGAGGAGACGTGTAGTTGACGAAAATAACGGCTCCCAAGTGGAGCAAAGTGGTACTTGTGATGTAGGTGATGAAATTCCTCCCCAAGCCATAAGAAGAATGGGTATTGGTCAAATTCTACCCATTGAGGAACCCCTTGTGGCCGAAGGAGAAGGACAATGCTCCACTCAAGTGGAGCCATCACCTCCCCAAGACCCACACGCTTCCAAAGAACAAAGTGAAGGCCCTCATCCTCGTGAACAAGACCAAGGGCAAGATCAACCTCAAGATGGTGGTGAACCTCTAAATGATGCCCAAGGTCAAGTTCTCCCCCTCGAGCAAGTTCAAGATCATGAGCAAGCTCAAGATCAAGAACAAGCTCAAGATGGCGCTCAAGATGATCAAGTTAACCCTCCTCCTTCCACACCCGAGGAGGAATTAGAGCGTCGTGCCGCGAAGATTGCTTCCAAGCTCACCACCCAAGGCCATCTCATGGAAAACGTGGTTGGAAGCCTAAGAAAGGGGGTAAGCACTCATAGACAATTAGCAAACTATTGTGAACATCACGCGTTTGTCTCTTGTGTTGAACCCCAAAAGGTCTATGAGGCGCTCGAAGACTCGGATTGGCTCAATGCCATGCATGAAGAACTCAACAACTTAGAGTACAACAAAGTGTGGAGATTGGTGCTAAGGCCATCGGGGAACCACAACGTCATTGGGACCAAGTGGATCTTCAAGAACAAGCAAGATGCTCATGGGAACATCATTCGCAACAAGGCAAGATTGGTAGCACAAGGCTACTCCCAAGTCGAGGGTATCGACTACGGTGAAACCTCTGCTTCTGTTGCTCGTCTTGAATCCATTCGTTTGTTGATTGCTTATGCTTCCCATCACAACTTTAAGTTGCAACAAATGGATGTGAAAAGTGCTTTTCTTAATGGTCCTATTAATGAGTTGGTCTATGTCAAGCAACCCCCGGGTTCGAGGACCCCTACTTCCCGGATCATGTGTATCAACTCGATAAGGCACTCTATGGCCTTAAACAAGCCCCACGTGCGTGGTATGACCACCTTACCGAGTTGCTACAATATCGTGGATTTGAAGTGGGGTAATCGATCCCACTATTTTTACTAAGAAGGTCAAAGGGGAGTTGTTTGTATGCCAACTATATGTTGATGACATTATCTTTGGTTCCCCTAACAAAGCTTTCAATGAGGAATTTGCCGCTCTCATGACCTCCAAGTTCAAGATGTCTTCAATGGGAGAGTTGAAGTTCTTTCTTGGTTTTGACATCAAACAAAGAAGAGAAGGAACCTTCATCAACCAAGCCAAATACACTCAAGACATGCTTAAAAGATTCAAGCTAAGTGATGTCAAGCCGGCTACTACACCAATGCCTACCAAGTGCCAACTTGACATTGATCCCAATGGTAAAACGATGGATCAAAAGGTATATCGCTCCATGATTGGCTCCTTGCTTTACCTTTGTGCATCTAGACCGGATATCATGTTGAGTGTGGGGATGTGTGCACGGTTTCAAGCCGCACCAAAGGAAAGTCACTATGTGGCGGTCAAGCGAATCTTTCGATATTTGGCTCATACCCCTAACTTTGGCTTATGGTACCCAAGAGGGGCAAACTTTAAGCTTGAAGGATTTACGGATTCTGATTGGGCGGGAGACAAAGTGGATAGGAAGTCCACTTCTGGAGGGTGTCAATTTCTTGGTTGCTCTTTGGTAAGTTGGTCTTCCAAGAAGCAAAGTTGTGTGTCTCTCTCGTCCACCGAAGCGGAATATGTGGCGGCCGGTAGTTGTTGTGCTCAACTCCTATGGATGAAGCAAACTTTAAAGGAGTACGGTGTCATTTGTGACAAAGTGCCTCTTTGGTGTGATAATGAAAGTGCCATCAAGATTTCTCTCAACCCGGTGCAACACTTCAAGACAACGCACATTGAGATTCGGTATCACTTCATCCGGGATCACATTAGGCGAGGGGAGATCGAGCTCAAGTATGTCAACACTCATGATAACCTTGCAGATATTTTCACGAAGCCCTTGGATGAAGCAAGATTTCGCGAGTTAAGGCATGAGCTAAATATCATTGATTCGAGCAATGTGACTTGAACCCGTGCACCCCCCACCACACTCAACTTGTTATCTAGTTTAGGTGTAGGCATGGACATAGGGGGAGTGTTGTTCTCTCAAAGAACTCTCCCTCCCCCCATTATGCATAAATCGATCACCTCTTTCACATTAGCCATTTTTTATGGTACTTGTGCGTCAAAGACGAGTTTTGGTCATGGGCCCAAGGATAATTCTTCGCGGTGCCATACCATCTAACTCAAACATAGGTGGCTTCAGCCACCGCCCTCTCTCATCGAGAGGTTTTGTCGCTTGGTGGTTTCTTGTTGTCTTTCTGCCTCTGGTTTGTGCGTGCTCTTGTGGTTTCCTGTGTGTGAAAAGTTTCCGTGCAAAGGCCTTCTTCTTGTGTTGAAACATGTTGTGTCTTGAGTTCACGGTACTACCGCGGCCAGCTAACGGTACTACCGCAGCCAGCCACGGTACTACCGCATGTGGGAGCACGGTACTACCGTCCCCACGCGGCAGTAACTTTTTACTGCTGCCTGGGTGAGCGGTACTACTGCCTCGGTGCGGTACTTCCGCCCGAGCAGTACTACCGTGATGATACGTGGTACTACCGCGCCGGTTTGGGCGCGTGGGGATAAGGACGGGCAGGGGGAGTTCTAACTCCCCATACCCATTCGCAGTTCTTCCCCCATGTCGTCTCTTTCTCTCCCTCGCTCAAGAACGGAGCCGGCATTCGTCGCCGGATCTCCTCCTCCGGCTGCCCTCCCGTGATTCCGTCCGGTGGGATCGTTCCCCACCACGTGCTCTTCCTATGGACCAAGGTCTTTCCCCAACTCCCTCTCCTTGTTGATTGTGTTTGGTGTTTCTAGGTTTTGGGGGAGACTTGTGTCTTCTTAAGATTCCTAGGCTTAATCTATGCAAGAGTAGGATGAAGGAGCGTAGTATTGCCTAGGAATTATACTTGTATTTTTGTCTTGCGCTAGATTTGATCACCGTAGCACCGCCGTTGTTTCGCGGTTCTTTTCAGATTCAAACCGCCGTTTGGATCTCACACGACGTGGTACTACCGCCTGTCTGGCGCGGTACTACCGCCCGTCGGGAGCATACTACCGCGCTCGCTGCGGCACTAAAATTTTACTTCTGCTCCAACCACGGTACTACCGTGACCTCGCACGGTACTACCACGTTTTTGGAGCGGTACTAATATTTTTAGTACCGCAGGCACTGGCAGTTCTACCGTGGCTCACATCTATCGCATGACAACTTTCTCGTATGTCTTCTATGTGTTTCTTGTGCTTTACCATGGCCTTTGCATTGATCTTCTTCGCGTTCGTTGGTGTTTTGCATGTGTGTCTCAGGTGGTGGCTCTCGCCGGTCCAATCCCAGTCGTGACA
Source organism: Triticum dicoccoides (assembly GCF_002162155.2). Classification (NCBI taxonomy): domain Eukaryota; kingdom Viridiplantae; phylum Streptophyta; class Magnoliopsida; order Poales; family Poaceae; genus Triticum; species Triticum dicoccoides. The sequence continues at coordinate 152,615,442 of NC_041389.1, forward strand.
CTGGCTCCAAGCGTCTGCGCAACCCAGGTGAAGTACCAGAGGGCTCTTCTGCCTCCAAGCGTAATGTCAAGACCTCAGCTAGCAAGCACAAGGAGCCCGCTAAGGGCATGGATGAGATAACCCCATCTGAGTACGTCCGTCTCAGGCAGATTCACCCGTATGTGAATCCTCATTCCACTGTCAGAGGCTGTGAGCTGTTCTGGAACAAGCAACAGACCAACATCTATCTGGATGTCATCAAGAACAAGCATAATACCTACGTGGATGTGAGATGGATTGATATGCATCACATGAGGAAGGACAAGTTCCGTGACTACTTTGGAGAGGCTCTAGACTTGGTGGAGCAGTTTGGCATTGAGCATGTGATATCCTTTCACCTTGACTATGACCCTAAGCTTATCTGTCAGTTCTTTGCCTCAGTTTACTTTCACTCTAATGAGGAGCGGAGGATGACCTGGATGACCAATGGCCGTCAACTGTCTGCTACCTGGAAGGAGTTCATGGATCTGCTCCAGGTTCCTGATGATGGGCTCAACACTCCAGTGGGTGTTCACCCCCATGCCAATGCTGAGTCTGCCAACAAGGACAAGCTTACACCATTCATGGTTGAGAAGGCGCTCGCCAATGGCAAGACAGCGTTGGTGCTCAACTCTTTTATGGATATCATGTATCGCATCTTCCGCAACTCCTTGTTCCCTCGCATTGGTGACAAAGACAAGGTTCATGCCTATATGGTGGATATGATGCTCATTTGCGAGGAGGCTCGTTCGTCTCAGTCTCAGCCACTTGATATCTCACACATCATGTGGTGTGAGCTTCGGTTTGCAGTGTTCAACCGCAAGGTGCCTATCTATGGGCCCTATCTATTTCTGCTGATCTCGAAGACTTGGGAGAAGATGTTCCCTGGTGAGGAGTTCCTTGCTCCAGACTGGATTCGCCATGATCCCATCTGTCTGTGTATCAAACCCAACTGGGCCAACACCACCACTCGTGTCGAGGCGACTGCTGCTAGGGCTGCTGTTGATGAGGAGGATGCTGGCGCCGAGGATGTTGCTGAGGGCCGTGCTACTAGGCCTTCCCAGAGTTCTCCTATGCCATCATGGGCCAAGAAGCTGAAGGACAAGATGAAGACTCTTTTCTGCATGCAAGCCAAGGGGCAGTACAGGACTCACGTGGCGTCCAAGGAGAGTCGTCGCAGGGACAAGAAGATCTTGCAGCTCTATGGTGAGGACGTGTCTGGCGGGTCTGAGGAGCACATCACTCCAGAGGCCGAGTGGATGGAGAAGCAATGCTTTAGGTGGACTGATTCTGAGGAGGACGTCGAGGAGACCATCCCTGCTGCCGAGGAGACCGACGGAGAGGGTTGGGATGAGTTCCCTGCTTGAGCCACCTCTTGTGTGTAGGTGTCCTCTCTGCCCTTTTGGCGTCTCGATGCCAAAGGGGGAGAGAGTGTAGGGATTTGCGAGCCGTGTGTGTCGTGTGTTTGCTGCTTTGTCGGTTGAACTATTTGCTGCTTTCTCGTTTGAACCTCAGTTGCTTTACTTCTTATGGTGTAAGACATATGCACTCTATCTATCCTAGCGAGCTTGTGATATATTGTGCTATCTTTATGCTATGCTCTACTTTGATGTTATTTATCGTGCCTTGGTCTCTAAAATATAGGGGGAGTGTTGATCCTAGTTTGTGTGCTATGCAGTCCAAAGCATTCATCTAGATTGCACACATCTAGGGGGAGCCCGTCTATATTTTAGAGAGGTGGGGTTTGCCCTTGCTCAAAATTATCTTATCTATGTGCAAATCCCGTGTTGTCATCAATCCACCAAAAAGGGGGAGATTGTAAGGGCATATTTATCCCTTAGGTGTTTTGGTGATTGATGACAATGCTTTTGCGGACTAATCGTGTGCCTTGAGTTTCTCAGATTCTTCATCACTAGGCACGAGACAATTCGGTGCCCCTCGGAGACTATTGAAGTCGGAGTTGTTCTACATTTCTCTTTGGTGGATTTGAGTCGTAGGAGAGCCGTACTATTAAGAGGGGGTCCGCGTCGGAAAGGTTTGGGTGGAATCAACACGTACACTTGTCCTACCTTTCCTTGCACTTTGGAGCATCTCTTCGTTATCCTAGTTGTGCCGAAATCTGACGGCTACTGCTGTACTTGCGGTAGTACCGCAAGTACCAGCGGTAGTACCGCTGTGGGTCACGGTAGTACCGCTCCTCTGGAGCCTTAGTACCATGGCTCCCAGGCCTAGTGCCACTCCGGTACGGTAGTAGGGGCGGATGTAATTTTTTACATCCGCGCCCCCACGGTAGTACCGCTCGTCCAGCGCGGTAGTACCGCGGGAGCCCACGATAGTACCGCTCCCCAGGAGTTGTAGTACCGTGGCCCTCCTACCTAGTACTGCGGCGTCACGGTAGTAGGAGCGGATGTAATTTTTTACATCCGCGCCTCAACGGTAGTACCGCGCCTCGTGCGCGGTAGTACCGCGTCGGATTTTTGCACTACCTCTTTTTCAGCTGAAGTAGGCATGAATGTAATTTATTTCATCCGCGCTCTTCGTAGGCAATGACTTTCCTGCCTTGCGGTAGTACCGTAAGGGGGAGCGGTAGTACCGCGCAAGCGGTAGTACTGCACCCTAGTCAGGCAAGTCCCGGCCTCTGCTGCTGTCGCGGAAGTACCGTGCTCCACCACGGTAGTACCGCGCCCCTGGAGCGGTAGTACCACGTGTCGCGGGCTGAACATGTGGATAACGGTTGGATATTTCCCATGACTATATAAGGGGAGTCTTCTACCTCTAGTTGACTACCTCTTCCACCTCTAAGCTCCATTGTTGCTCTAAGCTCCATTTTCGCCCGATCTCACTCCCTAGCCAATCAAACTTGTTGATTTTCTTGGGATTGGGTGACAAGGGCCCGATCTACACTTCCACCAAGAGATATTCGATTCCCCCCACTTATCCCTTGTGGATCTTGTTACTCTTGGGTGTTCGAGCACCCTAGACGGTTGAGGTCACATCGAAGCCATACTCCATTGTGGTGAAGCTTCGTGGTGTTGTTGGGAGCCTCCAATTGTTGTGGAGATTGCCCCAACCTTGTTTGTAAAGGTTCGGTCGCTGCCTTCAAGGGCACCAATAGTGGAATCACGGCATCTTGCATTGTGTGAGGGTGTGAGGAGAATACGGTGGCCATAGTGGCTTCTTGGAGAGCATTGTGCCTCCACACCGCTCTAACGGAGCCGTACTTCCCTTTAAAAGGAAGGAACTTCGGTAACACATCCTCGTCTCCACTGGCTCCACTCTTGGTTATTTCGTGCCTTTACTTTTGCAAGCCTACTTGTGTTATATCCCTTGTTTGCTTATGTGCTAGTTGTTATTGCATCATATTGCTCACTTAGTTGCACATCTAGACAACCTATTTTGTTGCAAAGTTTAATTTGGTAAAGAAAAGCTTAAAAATTGTTAGTTGCCTATTCACCCCCCCCCCTCTAGTCAACCATATCGATCCTTTCAATCTCCAACGCCTCTCCGATGAGTTGTGAGTAGTTTACCACAGACCTTCGGGTCCATAGTTATTAGCTAGATGGCTTCTTCTCTCTCTTTGAATCTCAATACAAAGTTCTCCTTGATCTTCTTGGAGATCTATTCAATGTAACTCTTTTTACGGTGCGTTTGTCGAGATCCGATGAATTGTGGGTTTATGATCAAGTTTATCTATGAGAAATATTTGAATCTCCTCTGAATTCTTTTATGTGTGATTAAGTTATCTTTGCAAGTCTCTTCGAATTATCAGTTTGGTTTGGCCTACTAGATTGATCTTTCTTGCAATGGAAGAAGTGCTTACCTTTGGGTTCAATCTTGCGGTGTCCTTTCCCAGTGACAGCAGGGGCAGCAAGGCACGTATTGTATTGTTGCTATCGAGGATAAAAAGATGGGGTTTATATCATATTTCATGAGTTTATCCCTCAACATCATGTCATCTTTCTTAATGCGTTACTCTGTTCTTTATGAACTTGATACTCTAGATGCATGCTGGACAGCGGTCGATGTGTGGAGTAATAGTAGTAGATGCAGGCAGGAGTCGGTCTACTTGTCACGGATGTGATGCCTATATACATGATCATGCCTAGATAATCTCATAATTATTCGCTTTTCTATCAATTGCTCGATAGTAATTTGTTCACCCATCGTAATACTTATGCTATCTTGAGAGAAGCCACTAGTGAAACCTATGGCCCCCGGGCTATCTCTTATCTTATAAGCTTTCAATCTACTTTTATTTGCATCTTTACTTTTCCAATCTATATCATAAAATACCAAAGATATATTTATCTTATCATATTATCTCTATCAGATCTCACTTTCGCAAGTGGCCGTGATGGGATTGACAACCCCTTTATTGTGTTTGTTGCGAGTTCTTGTTTATTTGTGTAGGTGCGTGGGACTTCTAAGGAGCCTCCTCCTGGATTGATACCTTGGTTCTCAAAAACTGAGGGAAATACTTACGCTACTATTGCTGCATCACCCTTTCCTCTTCAAGGAGAACCAAAGCAAGCTCAAGACGTAGCAAGAAGGATTTCTGGCGCCGTTGCCGGGGAGGTCTTTGCTCAAGTCAAGACATACCAAGTACCCATCACAAACTCATCTCCCTCACACTTACATTATTTGCCATTTGCCTCTCGTTTTCCTCTCCCCCACTTCACCCTTGCCGTTTTATTCGCCCTCTCTTTCCTAATCTCCTCTCTCTTTCGCTTGCCTTTTTGTTTGCTTATGTGTTGGATTACTTGTCGCGATGGCGCAAGTTAATACCAAATTGTGTGACTTTTCCAATACCAATAATAATGATTTCCTTAGTACTCCGATTGCTCCTCTTAATGATGTTGAGTCTTGTGAAATCAATGCTGCTTTGCTAAATCTTTTTATGGAAGATCAATTCTCCGGCCTTCCTAGTGAAGATGCCGCTACCCATCTAAACATTTTTGTTGATTTGTGTCAGATGCAAAAGGAGAAAGATACGGATAATGATATTGTCAAATTGAAGTTATTTCCATTTTCACTTAGAGATCATGCTAAAGTTTGGTTTTCATCTTTGCCTAAGAATAGTATTGATTCATGGAATAAGTGCAAAGATGCTTTTATCTCTAAGTATTTTCCTCCCTCTAAGATCATCTCTCTTAGAAACGATATTATGAATTTTAAACAAATTGATCATGAGCATGTTGCCCAATCTTGGGAAAGAATGAAATTGATGATTCACAATTGCCCTACTCATGGTTTAAATTTATGGATGATCATAAAAAATATTATGCCGGATTGAATTTTGCTTCTAGAAATCTTTTAGATTCGGCCACGGGAGGTACTTTTATGGAAATCAAATTAGGAGAAGCTACTAAACTCCTTGATAATATTATGGCTAATTATTCTCAATGGCACACCGAAAGATCTACTAGTAAAAAGTGCATGCTATAGAAGAAATTAATGTTTTGAGTGGAAAGATGGATGAACTTATGAAATTGTTTGCTACAAAGAGTGCTCCTTGATCCCAATGATATGCCTTTGTCTACTTTGATTGAGAATAATAATGAATCTATGGATGTGAATTTTGTTGGTAGAAATAATTTTGGTAACAATGCTTATAGAGGAAACTTTAATCCTAGACCGTTCCCTAGTAATTCCTCTAATAATTATGGAAATTCCTACAATAATTCTTATGGTAATTTTAATAAGATGCCCTCTGATTTTGAGAATAGTGTTAAAGAATTTATGATCTCTCAAAAGAATTTCAATGCTTTGCTTGAAGAAAAATTGCTTAAAGTTGATGATTTGGCTAGGAACGTTGATAGACTTTCGCTTGATGTTGATTCTTTGAAACTTAGATCTACTTCTCCTAAGCATGATATCAATGAGTCTCTCAAAGCAATGAGAGTGTCCATTGATGAGTGCAAAGAAAGAACCACTAGATTGCGTGCTAAGAAAGATTGCTTTGTAAAGGCGTGTTCTTCTAGTTTCCATGAAAATAATGATGAAGATCTAAAAGTTATTGATGTGTACTCTATGAAATCTTTGTTTTGCAATATGAATCTTAATAATGATGGGACTCGAGATGAGTCAACTTTAGTTAAAAGGCGTCCCAATGATTCGGAGTTCCTAGATCTTGATGCTAAATTTGGTAAAAGTGGGATTGGAGAGGTCAAGACTTTAAATAGCATTGAACCCACTATCTTGGATTTCAAGGAACTTAATTATGATAATTGTTCTTTAGAAGGTTGTATTTCCTTGTTGTAATCCGTTTTGAATTCTCCTCATGCTTATAGTCAAAATAAAGCCTTTACCAAACATATTGTTGATGTCTTGATGCAATCTTATGATGAAAAACTTAATTTGGAAGTTTCTATACCTAGAAAACTTAATGATGAGTGGGAACCTACTATAAAGATTAAAATTAAAGATCTTGAGTGTTATGCTTTGTGTGATTTGGGTGCTAGTGTTTCCACGATTCCGAAAACTTTATGCGATATTCTAGGTTTCCATGATCTTGATGATTGCTCTTTAAATTTGCACCTTGCGGATTCCACCATTAAAAAACCTATGGGAAGAATCAATGATGTTCTTATTGTTGCACATAGGAACTATGCGCATGTAGATTTGATCATTCTTGACATAGATTGCAATCTTTCTTGTCCTATTATTCTTGGTAGACCTTTCCTTAGAACGATTCGTGTAATTATTGATATGAAGGAAGGGAATATTAGATTCCAATTTCCATTAAGGAAAGGCATGGAGCACTTTACAATAAAGAAATTCAAATTACCTTATGAATCTATCATGCGAGCTAGTTATGAATTGAGTGCCAAAGATGGCACTACTTAGATCTATCCTCGCTTTTATGCCTAGCTAGGGGCGTTCAACGATAGCGCTAGTTGCGAGGCAACCCAATTCTATTTTATTTTTGTTTTTTCTTCTGTTTAGTAATAAATTTTCCATCTACCTTCTGTTTAGATGTGTTTTCATGTTTTAATTAGTGTTTGTGCCAAGTAGAACCTATAGGATAACCTATGGTGATAGTTAATTTGATTCTGCTGAAAAACAGAAACTTTGCGTGCACGAAAATAATTTTAGTAATTCACAGAAACGTTATTTTGCGTTCATTCTTTTTTATGTAGATCAATAGACAAATTGCCCAGGACTTCCTATTTTGGTAGGATTTTTAAAGTTCCAGAAGTATTCGAGAGTTATAGATTTCTACAGACTGTTCTGTTTTTGACAGATTCTGTTTTTCGTGTGTTGTTTGCTTATTTTGATGCATCTATGGCTAGTATGTAGGGTATGAACCATAGAGAAGTTGGAATACAGTAGGTTTAAAACCAATATAAATAAAGAATGAGTTCATTTTAGTACCTTATGTGGTGGTTTTTCTTTCTTGCACTAATGGAGCTTATGAGATTTCCTGTTGAGTTTTGTGTTGTGAAGTTTTCAAGTTTTGGGTAAAGACTTGATGGACTATGGAATAAGGAGTGGCAAGAACCTAAGCTTGGGGATGCCCATGGCACCCCAGGATATTCAAGGATAACCAAAAGCCTAAGGTTGGGGATGCCCCGGAAGGCATCCCCTCTGTCGTCTTCGTCTATCGATAACTTTACTTGGAGCTATATTTTTATTCGCCACATGATATATGTTTTGCTTGGAGCGTCTTGTATGATATTAGTCTTTGCTTTTTAGATCACCACAATCATCCTTGCTGTACACACCTTTCGGGAGAAACCCACTTGATTGGAATTTATTAGAATACTCTATGTGCTTCACTTATATCTTTTGAGCTAGATAGTTTTTTTGCTCTAGTGCTTCACTTATATCATTTAGAGCACGATGGTGGCTTTATTTTGTAGAAATTGTTAATCTCTCATGCTTCACTTATATTATTTTGAGAGTCTCTTAGAACAGCATGGTATTTGCTATGGTTAGAAAATTGCTCCTAGAATGATGGGCATCCAAGTTGGGTATAATAAAAACTATCATAAGAAGTAAATTGGATGCTATGATCAATTTGATACTCGATAATTGTTTTGAGATATGGAGGTGGTGATATTAGAGTCATGCTAGTTGGGTGATTATGAATTTAAAGAATGCTTGTGTTGAAGTTGGCAAGTCCCGTAGCATGCACATATGGTAAAAGTTGTGTAACAAATTTGAAACATGAGGTGTTCTTAGATTGTACATCCTTATGAGTGGCGGTCGGGGACGAGCGATGGTCTTTTCCTACCAATCTATCCCCCTAGGAGCATGCGCGTAGTGCTTGGTTTTTGATGACTTGTAGATTTTTCCAATAAGTATATGAGTTCTTTTTTACTAATGTTGAGTCCATGGATTATACGCACTCTCACCCTTCCATCATTGCTACTTTGCTAGCCTCTTCGGTACCGTGCATTGCCCTTTCTCACCTTGAGAGTTGGGGCAAACTTCACCGGTGCATCCAAACCCCGTGATACGATACGCTCTATCACACATAAACCTCTTTATATCTTCCTCAAAACAGACACCATACATACCTATTATGGCATATCCATAACCATTCCGAGATATATTGCCATGCAACTTTCCACCGTTCCGTTCATCATCATGACACGCATCATCATTGTCATATTGCCTTGCATGATCATGTAGTTGACATCGTATTTGTGGCAAACCCACCATGCATAATTTTTTCATACATGTCACTCTTGATTCATTGCACATCCCGGTACACTGCTGGAGGCATTCATATAGAGTCATATCTTGTTCTAGTATTGAGTTGTAATTCATGAGTTGTAAATAAATAGAAGTGTGATGATCATCACTATTAGAGCATTGTCCCCAAATAAAAAAAGAAGAAGAAAGGCCAAATAAAAAAAAGGCCAAAGTAAAAAAAGGCCAAATAAAAAAAGCCAAAAAAAGAAAATAAAAAAGGGGGCAATGTTACTATCTTTTTTTCCACACTTGTGCTTCAAAGTAGCACCAGGTTCTTCATATAGAGAGTCTCATATGTTGTCACTTCCATATACTAGTGGGAATTTTTCATTATAGGACTTGGCTTGTATATTCCTACGGTGGGCCTCCTCAAATGCCCTAGGTCTTCGTGAGCAAGCAAGTTGGATGCGCACCCACTAGTTTCTTTTGTTGAGCTTTCATACATTTATAGCTCTAGTGCATCCGTTGCATGGCAATCCCTACCCCTCATGTTGACATCAATTGGTGGGCATCTCCATAGCCCATTGATTATCCTCGTCAATATGAGACTTTCTCTTTTTTTGTCTTCTCCACACAATCTCCATCATCATATTCTATTCCACCCATAGTGCTATATCCATGGCTCACGCTCATGTATTGCGTGAAAGTTGAAAAAAGTCTGAGATTATTTAAGGACGGAACAATTGCTTGGCTTGTCATCGGGGGTGTGCAAGATGGGAGCATTTTTGTGTGACGAAAATGAAGCATAGCCTAACTATATGATTTTGTAGGGATGAACTTTCTTTAGCCATGTTATTTTGAGAAGACATGATTGCTTTGATTAGTATGCTTGAAGTATTACTATTTCTTATGTCAATATGAACTTTTATTTTGAATCATTTGGATCTGAACATTCATGCCACAATAAAGAAAATTACATTGAGAATTATGCTAGGTAGCATTCCACATCAAAAAATTTGTTTTTATCATTTACCTACTCGAGGACGAGGAGGAATTAAGCTTGGGGATGCTTGATACGTCTCCAACGTATCTATAACTTTTGATTGTTCCATGATATTATATTACCCATTTTGGATGTTTATGGGCTTTACTTTACACTTTTATATCATTTTTTGGGACTAACCTACTAACCGAGGCCCAGCCCGAATTGTTGTTTTTCTGCCTATTTCAGTGTTTCGAAGAAAAGGAATATCAAACGGAGTCCAAACAGAATGAAACCTTCGGGAGTGATCTTTTTGGAACAAACGTGATCCAGAGGACTTGGAGTGGAAGTCAAGAAACAAGGGAGGCGACCACGAGGGTGCCTGGCGCGCCCCCTACAGGTGGGCGCGCCCCCCACCCTCGTGGGCCCCTCGAGCGTCCACCGACCTACTTCTTCCTCCTACATATACCCATGTACCCCGAAAACATCAGAAGCGACCACGAAAAACTATTTTCACCGCCGTAACCTTCTGTATCCGCGAGATCCCATCTTGGAGCCTTCGTCGGCGCTCTGCCGGAGGGGGAATCGACCACGGGCGGCCTCTACATCATCTCCAAGGCCTCTCCGATGAGTTGTGAGTAGTTTACCACAGACCTTCGGGTCCATAGTTATTAGCTAGATGGCTTCTTCTCTCTCTTTGAATCTCAATACAAAGTTCTCCTCGATCTTCTTGGAGATCTATTCTATGTAACTCTTTTTGTGGTGTGTTTGTCGAGATCCGATGAATTGTGGGTTTATGATCAAGTTTATCTATGAGAAATATTTGAATCTCCTCTGAATTCTTTTATGTGTGATTAAGTTATCTTTGCAAGTCTCTTCGAATTATCAGTTTGGTTTGGCCTACTAGATTGATCTTTCTTGCAATGGGAGAAGTGTTTAGCTTTGGGTTCAATCTTGCAGTGTCCTTTGCCAGTGACAGCAGGGGCAGCAAGGCACGTATTGTATTGTTGCCATCGAGGATAAAAAGATGGGGTTTATATCATATTGCATGAGTTTATCCCTCTACATCATGTCATCTTTCTTAATGTGTTACTCTGTTCTTTATGAACTTAATACTCTAGATGCATGCTGGATAGCGGTCGATGTGTGGAGTAATAGTAGTAGATGCAGGCAGGAGTCGGTCTACTTGTCACGGATGTGATGCCTATATACATGATCATGCCTAGATAATCTCATAATTATTCGCTTTTCTATCAATTGCTCGACAGTAATTTGTTCACCCACCGTAATACTTATGCTATCTTGAGAGAAGCCACGAGCGAAACCTATGGCCCCCGAGTCTATCTCTTATCATATAAGCTTTCAATCTACTTTTATTTGCATATTTACTTTTCCAATCATATCATAAAATACCAAAAATATATTTATCTTATCATATTATCTCTATCAGATCTCACTTTCACAAGTGGCCGTGAAGGGATTGACAACCCCTTTATTGCGTTGGTTGCAAGTTCTTGTTTGTTTGTGTAGGTGCTTGGGACTTCTGAGGAGCCTCCTACTGGATTGATACCTTGGTTCTCAAAAACTGAGGGAAATACTTACGCTACTATTGCTGCATCACCCTTTCCTCTTCAAGGAAAACCAATGCAAGCTCGAGACGTAGCACCAAGCCAGGCGTCGTAGCTGGCGTCGGCCGGGCGGTAGCGGAGTAGTTCGTGCCCCATGAGCAGCGCGGCCTGCGCATTCGGCGGCCCATGGCGGTCGAGGGAGGAAGGGGTCGTAATGGTGCGTCCATCCAGCTTCACAGAGGGGTACATGGAGGAGTCCTACTGCTCGTGGGTAGCAGGGTCATTGGTGGCGGCATCCATGGAGTTAGTGGGGCAGCGACAGTCGCGGCCCACAGGCTCCGTCTGGGCGACGTGACCCGCCCGGCGTTCGGCACGCTCGTGACGAGCGTCAGCCATGGAGCTTGGCGGAGCAACAAGCGAAGCGGAGCAGAAGAATGGCGGCGCACTCCTACCTGGCGCACCAAATGTCAGAATTGGGGCTCCGGGGACCCAAAGGTTTGAACTTTTGGGTGCGCTCGTTCCTACCGCCCTACTCTTTCCTGCTGCGAACCACGACGAGGCTACGACGAGCCCGAGCGGGTCGGTGACATAATAGTTACCCAGGTTCGGGCCACCTTGCGGTGTAAAACCCTACTCCTGCTCGGTTTTTGATTGGACTGGTGCCTGGGAGAGAGAATACAAGGGTGGAGGCTCAAGTTGCCGATCTCCTCTATGGCGACAGCTTGCCCTCCTTTTATATCAGCCTTTGGGCCTCTTCCCCGAAAACATTCGCGGGAAGGGTTGCCACACAACAGCCGTTTTGAAAAGGGGCGGGGGCGCAGTCTATCCTGAAAAAAGGTGGTCTTTGCCTATAAAGCCACCATCCATGATGCGTAGGTGGGCCCGGTGATGACCTACGCCCTGCGCGCTCATCGTCTTGGTCTTCTTGCACCGATCAGGCAACCTTGGGGGTTGCTTTGGGAACCAGTGTGCTGGCCCTGCTCCCTTAGCACAAAAGAGGAAAGCCTCCTCATCCGCGCCTGCTGGCACGGACTCTGGCATTGTTCGTCGCCGCGCGCGTCACCCACGTGAAGACTCAGGGCCGCGCATCTGGGCTGAGCAGTCCCTGACTTGTTCGCCTCCAAGAGGGGGCCTCGGGAGGCCGCCTCACGAGAGGGCCTCGCGAGGCTCCTGGTGGCGCCTCCAGTCCGCTTGGGACGCCTGCTGACATGGGACTCGTGAGGCAAGGGCCTCGCGAGGAGTCTTGCTCATGAAGCTTGCTAGTGGGCCATCCGCTGGGCCCTCGACACCCGTCGCGTCCTGGGCGGAAGGCGGGCGGGTCTGGGTACCCCCGGTCCTACGGGTCCGAAAGTCTCGAGGCGAATTCAGAGAACAAGATATATTGCGGATGCAATTCAAAACAACACATGGTGTGGGGACATTGGCCCGGATCTACAACAAAGAGCACTTGCTGAGTTCCTACACCTATGGCCGAGAATCGTGGCGGTGCAGCTGAATGACAATGTGGAGGATGTGCTAACTTGGTCATGGGAAAAAGAGGGCCAGTTTTCGGCGCACTCTAGTTATGCGGCCAAGTTCATGGGACTAGAGGTGTCACCCACAGCTGTCAGATGTTGGGTTCCGGCAGACCCTTAAGGTTCGAACTCTGGGGTGCGCACGAAGATCTCTCCCCTATCGACCTACGTCCGATTGTCTCGTGAGATCTAAGCTAAAAATGATGAACAACACGAGGGACACAAGATTTATACTGGTTCGGGCCACCGTTGTGGTGTAATACCCTACTCCAGTGTGTGGTGTGGTGGATTGCCTTAGGGGCTGGTGATGAACAGTACAATGGAAGAACAGCCTCGCGAGAGGTGTTCTTGAGCTGGTGCGATGAACTGCTTGGGTAAGTTCGATCGCCTCTCTCTCTCTCTCTAATGAACTCTCGATCTGTCCCAAAACTGGATCCCCCTCTACTGTGGTGGCTAGTCCTATTTATAGAGGCCCTGGGCCTCTTCCCAAATATTGAGCGGGAAGGGCGCCAACAACGGTCATTTCGAAGGGGAACATCTAGTACAAGTTATCCTGACTAAAGTTGGTCTTCGGCTGCCAAAAGCACTGGTGATGACGCCGTCTTGGGCTCCACGGTGACCTCCATCCTGCCGCTCCGCTGGTCTTGGTCTCGTTGCACTGAAATGGCAACCTTTTCCTGATGCCTCGGTACTCCGCGGTTGTGCTTCCCCCCTTTGCACCAAACAGGAAACAAGGACACTGCACAGGCCGGCGCCCGCCTGGCGCCCGCCTGGTCTCGATCGTCATGGCTTGCATCATGAGCACCTCGCGAGGTACCCTGCCTTGATCTCTCTGCCTCCTCATGAGCCTGCCTGGCGAGGCCGTTCCTGAGGAAGCCTTGTGTCGTCCATCCCGTGAGGCTTGGCCCCTCGCGAGGGTCTTGAGTCTTGTGCTGATGAAGACGGGCCGTACTGGGCCACCACTTGAGCCATGCCGCAGGGCCGCAGGCAGGCAAGTCTAGGGACCCCCATCCCTAGAACGCCGACAGTAGCTCCCGGGCCCAAGGCGCGCTCGGACTTGGCTTAGAGGGGAAGCGAAGGGGCAAGTGTGGAGCGCCACGGGCCCCATCAGCCTGCGGCCTTGGGCGCCGCGTGGCGGTTGATTGGACGTGGGCGTCTCCACTTCCCCATGCTGCCTCGGCAACTGCTTGACTGACAAAAGGTTGGCTCTGGGTTAGCCTTACCCCATTACTCTCGTCCTCCTCGCTCCAGATCCCCTTTCTTGCTCTTCGCCTTCCTGCCTCCAAGATCTCCAGATTTGCCGCCTTCTTTCTTCTCTGGCAAATGATGGCTCCCCTCAAGACTCCGGCTGGGGCTACATCGGCCTGGTACTCACCGGCCCTGGTCTCCCCCAATGTGACGGAGAAGAATCTCGCCCTCACGTGCCAGATGGCGGCGTCGCAGATCAACAAGATGGGGGAGACTGCGCTCTGGCTTGGCTCCGCCCGGCCGGAAGACAAGGGGAGCACCTTCTACCCCATCTTCATGGGCGCCATTATCGCTGGTCTGGTCCCTCCTTTCTCCGCATTCTTCTTCGCCGTTCTTCGCCAGTATTAGTTGCATGCTCTGCATATCCATCCCAACTCCATCCTCCTCCTGTCGATCTTCGCCTATTACTGTGAGGCGCACGTCGGGGTGGTGCCCTCCGTGGCCTTGCTGCGCCACTTCTTCTCCATCCGGGTCTCCGGTGGCAATATCTTGGCGTGCGCGAGCTTTGTCGCGTACTCCAAGTCCAACGCCATCTCGAAGGCCGGGAAGAGGGCCAAGGGCTTTCGGAGCAAGTGGGTTATGGTGGACGCCGGGTCCCACAACCCTCTGCTGGAGCTGCCTACCAAGCAGCCTGAAGCTGTTGAGGTGTGGTCCCGTGCGAAGCTTGACGATCGGCGGGCGAAGCTGGTGCTGGAGAAGATGAACGCTGACCTGAGGCCGGGCAGCCTGAGGGCGGCGAAGCTGACCGGGGCCTCGCTCCTAAGGGAGTTCCTGTCACACCGGGTGGCCCCTCTTCAAGCGCACTCGCGCCCGCTGTGGAGGCTCGCGGATGCTGACATTGTCCTCCGCCTGAGCTTGGACGCCTTGAACGACGAGGATCTGACCGCGGCCCTCCGCTTCTTGGTTGGAGAGGAAGTGGCTGGCCCGGTGGGTGCTTCAGTCCCTTTGTTCCTTCGCGACGACTGGAAGCTGGTGGTGGATGCCATGCCCACCTTTGACAGTGTCGGTCTGGTGCCGGCGGAGGATCCTGAGGGCCAAGCGGCGACGGCGACGGTGAACCTGTCCTCTGGTGAATCCAGCGGGGAAGGGAGATGACGACGAGGACGAGGAGCGTGACTCGGAGGCGACCTTTGAGGGGACGGGGGAGACTTTCCCCTGGCGCAAGTCCAGCGCCCTCCGCTCCATGCCTGACAACGACGAGGCCGGCGCCAGGCGAGGAGGGAAGGATGCGCCCCTGATCCCGAGGAAGGACAGGTCCGGGCTGATCTCCCGAGGGTCTTCCCCAGCCCCCGCATCGGCCGAAGTCAGCTCCATCCCTTCGGGTGCGCCTTCTTCTGCGGCCGGGCCTCCTGAGGCTGAGCCCCGCAAGAGGCTTTCGGGCTTCAAGCTTGGCCAGGGTCTGTGGGATCCCACGGCAGTTAAATAGTAAGTGCTCGAACTTTGCCTTGCTCCTGTCCTTTCGCCGTTGAGGCCTGACATCTTCTATTGGATAGGCTGATACCTGCGACGAAGAGGCTGAAGGGAGACGCGGCGACCCCGCCTGGGACGGGCTCCACAGCCATGGCCGCGTCTTCACTCGCAGGAAAGGGAGGCGGCAGAGCCCGTGCGTCCCCTGCTCGGTCATCCTCGCGAGGCCAGCAGGGACACTCCAGCGAGGAGTCGGCCCCTGTGGCCCCGCTGACTCTGGAGGTGCCTGATTCTGCCGCTGGAGTGGCCAAGGCCCAGGAGGTTCTTTCCTCCCAAGCTGTGATCACGTTGTCGTCTTCTCCTCCTACTCCGCCAGCTCCCGTCTCCTCCGCCTCTTCCATCGCCTTGGACTGAGCTGCTGACGAGCTGAGTCGGCTACGGGAGGATCTCCGGAGCGTGGATCCTCGCCTGGTGGCCGGGCGCCTGGAGTTGGTCTCCAGCGGGGCTAGTTCTGACGCCTCCGTCCGAGCGGCGCTGAGCCAGGCCGTGACGGCTTCCGATGAGGGGAAGCAAGCCACCTCCCAGGCCATGGTCGCCCACAATGCAGTGCTGAAGGACGCTTCGACCGTCAAGGGCCGCTGCGAGACGCTGGAGGGTGAGCTGGAAGGGCTGCGTGCTGAGCTCGCCAAGGAGGTGCGCGACCGCTAGGTGAAGGAGGAGGAGATGAAAGCTCGGAAGGCTGCTGTCAAGGAGCGCGATGCCGAACTGTCAGCCGACCGCGACCAGCTGAAGACGCTGGAGCAGGCGCTGAAGGTGGAGAGGGTCAAACTAGATGCCGAGACGAAGGTCTTCGCCGAGGACCATGCGGCCTTTGCGCTCTACAAGGAGAGGGCCCGTATAGCGCTGAAAACGCTCTATGACGGGGGCCTGGAGAAACCGCTGGCCGGGGCCAAGGAAGGCCCCGCTAAGCTGGTTCCCTTCCTCGTCGAGGCGCTTGAAGAAGTCGTGATCGGCATCGGCCCCATGGCTGAAGTCGAGGCTCGCATCCTCTCCTCCGCAGTGCTGACGCGGATCCTCAGCCACGTCTACCTCCGCAACCCCGACGCCAACCTCGACGACCTGCTGGAGCCCGTGGATGCCAAGCGCTCCGCCGCTGCTGCTGAAGCCGTCAAGGGTCGAGCGGAGGCCTTGCTGTCGAAGTTCCGCGCCTTCAACACCGCACCCAAGCGAGGCGCTGTCGGCCCCGCAGCTCCAGGAGGCGGGGCTGCCAAGCGCGACTCTACCACGAGCAGTGGCGCGGCCCAGGGGTGATCTTCTCGCGGCCTTTTTCCTGTTTTGATTCCTACAACATGCACCATGCCTCGTGGAGGCGTTTAAATTTGTGTCTGGTATCGTGAGAACAATTTTATGGTCTGTAATATTTGCTTCTGGATTTGCTAGGTTTTGCGATTTCCTTCCTACTTGCTTGTGTTCTACGTCGGCAGAGCCCGGCCCCGCGCATACCTCAGCTGCCGTTAGCCCTGACCGGATCACCAGGACGGGTCTAAGGAGTGAGGGGCTACGTGACAAGTTAGGCTCCTGAGTCGCGATGCTCAGGAGTCCCTCTTGACGCGCGAACAGCAAATAGGAAGGGGGTGAAGGAGAGGATTTGTCGTTCTACGTCGGCAGGGCCCAGCCCCGCACATACCTCAACCGCCGTTAGCCTTTCGAAACTAAGGAGTGAGGGGCTACGTGACCAGTTAGGCTCCTGAGTCGCGATGCTCAGGAGTCCCCCTTGATGGTCAAACAGGTCTTCATACCTTGGCTCCGCTCGGGGAGGGGCATGCGACGACCAGGTCTGAGGGACCTGGCTGGGTGGCGTGTGCTCGGGCGTGGCCCGGGCGCAGCCCGCGTGTCCAGCCCCCTCGCGCGGCGCTCCCGAGGGGAGGCGTTGCGATGAAGCCAGACACTGAGCTCTGGGCTCCCTGAGGTTGACACAGCCATGGGCCGCCCTCAGTTGTTTATCACCAGCACGGACCATAGCGCTTCCGTATGTGTACGGGCATAGCCGCTCCTCGGCAGTGTCGTCAGCCAGCGCGGAGCATGGTGCTTCCACTAGTGCGTGGGAGGGGGGATCCCCTTCGGGAGGAGCCCCCGGGGCGTGTACAGCCCCGCCCTGACACATGGCCGGCACGGTAGGGCTAGGAGAGGTGTATCTGGGCACCCGTGAGCCAGCGCGGGACCCATGGGGCCCTACCTCGAGGCGGGTTGCGCCTGGCTCTGGGCCTTTGTCGGTGGTACGTTCCTGCAAGGTGGTTAGAATGCAAATGCTCTACATCCTCAGGTCCCGGCCCTCGAGCGAGCTCAGCCGCCGCTAGTATGACAGGTTGCGATGCCGTGGGTTAAGGCCAGGGGGTGAGGGCTGGAGAGCCAGTAAGAGCCCATGAGTCGTGATGCTCAGGCACCCCCCTTTTAACGTGCAAGCGCTTTGCATGAGAGTGGAGAGGCCCGCGGTAGGCAGCAGATGATAATCATGAGTAGGTTAGGCATGAAGAATCAAATCAACTTAGATAGATGCAGAGAAAGGCACACGCCACTGGGTCAGGCCCAAATGACTTGGGGATGATGCAGCCCGAGGGGCGCCCCCAACAAGGTAAGTTGAAGACAAAAGCAAAATGGGTACATGCCGCGGGGACGGATCCACGTGGCCTGGGAATGATGCAGCCCTGAGGGTGCTTCCAGCTGAAACAAAACTTGAAAGAAGTCACCTGATACCATTGCAGTGTGAGGGTCGGAGTAGCTGGCGGTGCGAGGCGGAGAAGGCGGAGGAGCCAATCCTCACGAGCCCTCGAGGCTCCGAGCCTCGGGGGGCTCTGGAGATCCGGGCGGCTCGGTGAGGTCCATCTCCATCTCCTCCAGGAACGCGCGATGCTTGACCACCTGAGCTTCCAGAATGCTTCTCATCAGGCGCTGGTGGGCTGCAGCCGCGTTCGGCAGGCCAAAGGGCATGCGAACGTAGCTGTGCGGTGGACCTGCGCAACGCCCCACGCGTGAAGGCCAGAAGCACTCCTGAGATGCGACTCGATTGAGCCTTGGGTAGTCGATGCAGATGCGGAGCCCACCATCCTCGCCTGGATGGGGGGCTACGCCGGGCAGGTGGCAGTTGCCGCGCATGACTCTCGATTCCTGTAATTCTTGAGCGACCTTGGTGATGAACTCCTGAGGGTTGGGCCCTCCTTGCCTTACGCCTTCCTGAGGAAAACATGCCGTGAAGCACGCCTCCAAGTGGTGCCCGAGCGCCTTCCTCGTGACCTTGGCCAAGTCGGTGGCTCCCCAGGAGAGAGCCCCCGAGCCCTGCCCGAGGAGGGCGCCGGGCGCGCGCCTCCTATGCGATGGAGGGTGGCGCCCCTTGGATGGGCGCATGTCCGGATGTGACGCCTCCGGAGGAGCCTTCCTCCTGAGGCCTTGAACCAGGTGATGCCTTCCTCTTCTTGGGAGCTACTTCAGGAGGATTTCCACTCTTGCTGTCCGGGTCCTCGATTGACGCGGCTTGGAAGGCACGCTCGAGGGAGCACACCGCATCCTTCTCTTCACACGGGACCGTGATGACCCCGCCACTTCCTGGCATCTTGAGGACATTGTAGCCATGGTGAGTCACTGCCATGAACTTAGCTAGGGCTGGATACCCGAGGATGGCATTGTATGGCAGACGAATGTGGACGACATCAAAGTCAATGAGCTCGGTGCGGTAGTTGTTGCACTGTCCAAAAGTGACAGGGAGGCGGACCTGCCCTATCGGTATGTTGGAACCATCAGTGACTCCTGAGAAGGGCTTGGTTGGTTGAAGCTGATCGTATGGCACTTGAAGATTGTTGAACGTCTCGACGGATAGAACGTTGAGCCCTGCCCTGCCGTCAATGAGGGTCTTGGTAACTTGCACATTGCTGATGACTGGGGAGCAGAGCATCGGGAGGACACCGGCCGTTGCCGCGCACTTGAGCTGATCCGCTGAGCTGAACGTGATGGCGCATGCTGACCACCTGAGAGGGCGCGTGGCCTCAAGCTTGGGAAGGACTACATTCACCTCGCGAGCAAACTACTTGAAGATGCATTGAGAGGCTGGGGCCTGGGCGCCGCCCAAGATGCAAGCGATGGCACGAGGCTCGTGGAAGCCCCCAGCCCCCTCGTCCTGATGATGGTCTTCATTCCTTCTTGGTGGCGGCGGCAGAGGAAGGAGTCCTGCGTTGCCTTGCGGGCGATCCTCACGAGGCTGATCTCTCCAAGCCCCCTCGCGAGGCTGGTCCTGCCAGCGGTCCTCGCGAGGCCGGTCACACCACCCTTGGCGAGGGCCACGGTCATCCCATCGTCCTCCACCTCTTGCTCCGCCTCGGCCGTAGCCCCGATTGCGCTCGGGGCGTCGACCTACACGGCCTTCTCGCACGGCCCTGAGTTCTTGGCATTCGTTGGTGTTGTGGGTGTGGAGATCGTGGTACACACAGTATCGGCTGCCCTTGGACGACTATGGTTGGTCCCTGCCGCGCTTTGTGTCCATCTCTGCTGCGAGCACAGCTACTCCCTTGCGCTTCACATCCTTGGCCTTGGCTTTCTTCTCTTCTGGGTCTGCTGCTGGGAGCTCGAGAAGGGAGAGGCGCCCTTCCTCAGCCCTTGCGCACTTGGTCGCCAGGTTGAACAGCTCCAGAGACGTACACAGGTCTTCGTGGATCGCCAGCTCCTCCTTCATCTTGACGTCGCGAACGCCGTCAGAGAACACAGAGATGATGGCCTTCTCAGTCACCCTGGGGATCTTGAGGCGAGCGTTGTTGAAGCGTTGGATGTACTTTTGTAAGGTCTCTTCGGGCTGCTGCTTGATGCGCCGCAGGTCACCCACGGCCGGTGGACGGTCGCGAGTGCCCTGGAAGTTGGCGATGAAGCGAGTGCGCATCTCATCCCAGGAGGAGATCGTGCCGGGAGGCAGGTTCAGGAGCCAGGTGCGGGCACCGTCTTTGAGCGCCATGGGAAACCAGTTCGCCATGACCTTTTCGTCCCCGTTGGCGGCTTCCATCCCCAACTCGTAGAGCTGCAGGAACTCCGCGGGGTCTACAGTGTCGTCGTAGCGGGGAGGCAGGTCAGGTTTGAACTTGCCCGTCCACGCGACACTATGCAGCTCGATGGTGAAGGCGCGGCAGCCTGCGGTAACCACCGGAGCTCTTTGCTGATACAGGGCTTGCTCATGGAGATTCCCACGCGTCGCTGCCTGAAGCAGCGCGGGGTCTTGACGTGCTGGCGCAGGGACGCGGTCGTGGCGCGCCGGTGCTGGGAGCACGCGTGCACCTTCTTGTGGACGAGGGATTTCTTGGCAGCTTCTTTCTTGATGTGCTGGCGCCGAACGCGGTGGGTCTCGTCCTGGGGCCGCGCGCCTCGGGGCCAGGGCGCCTTCTTGGGGAGGAGGTGGCAGAGGCACCTCCTGATCTGCGCCTCCTGCGCAGGACGGAGGGCGAGGTAGCGAGATGGACGGCGCAGGGGAGCCCCCTGCGGCGCTGACGAGCTCGGTGATGCGAGCGAGCCACTCCTCGTAGAGGTCGTCGATGGGACAGTAGTGCAGGAGCTCACGCGCCAGGAGCAATGCGGCGTGCGCGTCCGCGGGGGCGCGACGGGCATGGGACGACGAACCAGCTGGAGTCAGCGATCGGGTGGCGGTGCGGCCTTCCCACCGCACCGAAGGATGCAGCGACCAGGCCTGCTGCTTGTTCCCCGTCGGGCCGGTGGCGGCGTTGGCGGCAGGCGACGGGGAACGGCAGGGACACCCACCGACGGGAGCCGTCTGGGCGATGCGGGCGGCGAGAACAGCCCGACGCTCAGCGCGAGCCCAGCGAGCGTCAGCCATGGACACGACGGAAGATCAGACGCGAACAGCGGAGAAAGATTCTGGCGCACCCCTACCTGGCGCGCCAAATGTCGGATGTTGGGTTCCGGCAGACCCTTAAGGTTCGAACTCTGGGGTGCGCATGAAGATCTCTCCCCTACCGACCTACGTCCGGTCGTCTCGTGAGATCTAAGCTAAAAATGATGAACAACACGAGGGACACAAGATTTATACTGGTTCGGGCCACCGTTATGGTGTAATACCGTACTCCAGTGTGTGGTCTGGTGGATTGCCTCAGGGGCTGATGATGAACAGTACAATGGAAGAACAGCCTCACGAGAGGTGTTCTTGAGCTGATGCGATGAACTGCTTGGGTGAGTTGGATCGCCTCTCTCTCTCTCTCTAATGAGCTCTCGATCCGTCCCAAAACTGGATCCCCCTCTACTGTGGTAACTAGTCCTATTTATAGAGGCCCTAGGCCTCTTTCCAAATATTGAGCGGGAAGGGCGCCAACAATGGCCATTTCGAAGGGGAACATCTAGTACAAGTTATCCTGACTAAAGTTGGTCTTCGGCTACCAAAAGCACTGGTGATGACGCCGTCTTGGGCTCCACGGTGACCTCCATCCTGCCGCTCCGCTGGTCTTGGTCACGTTACACTGAAATGGAAACCTTTGCCTGATGCCTCGGTACTCCGCGCCTGTGCTTGCCCCCTTTGCACCAAAGAGGAACAAGGACACTGCGCAAGCCGGCGCCCGCCTGGTCTCGATCGTCATGGCTTGCGTCACGAGCACCTCGCGAGGTACCCTGCCTTGATCTCTCCGCCTCCTCGCGAGCCTGCCTGGCGAGGCCGTTCCTAAGGAAGCCTTGTGCCGTCCACCCCGCGAGGCTTGGCCCCTCGCGAGGGTCTTGAGTCTTGTGCTGATGAAGACGGGTCGTACTGGGCCACCACTTGAGCCACGCAGCAGGGCCGCGGGCAGGCAAGTCTGGGGACCCCCGTCCCCAGAACGCCGACAACAGCACAATTCACATGGAAATCACGAGCGCCCATGCAATGTCGCTTCTTTCCATGGCTTGCCATGAAGGACCGGTGCTGGACTTCGGACAGATTAGAGGGTTGCCACATCAAGATGCCTGCCCGTTATGTGATCAACATGAGGAGACCATGAGCCACCTGCTGATTAACTGCGCTTTCACGAAGCAAGTTTGGCACTGGTTCAGTGTAGCTATCAGAAGGCCGAAGTTTGAGACTAGGGATAACGAAACTTTGGGCGAGTGGTGCATCAGGCAGGATGAAAGGAGTGATGGTCGACGACCTACCAGAGCAATGTGCCTGCTAGGTATGTGGATGCTCTGGAAGCATCGGAATGATATCGTCTTCAATAGAGCATCTCCGTCCTTCCAGCAGATCACACAACAAATTGAAGAGGAGGGCAAGCTATGGAGATTGGCAGGAATATTCACGAGTGGTGGAGAAGGCTTAGGTGGAGCAGCTCCAGTGCGGGTAGATAGCGAGTAGTCTGTTTACTTGTCTACTGTGATGGTGGGGAAAGATCCGCATTATTCCTGAATTTATTTCAGGATTTCCGGCGATGCGCTTTCAGTGGGAGGAGACGTTCCCATCGACGACGAGGCGCCTATGGTGACTTCGTAAATCTCAAGATGATATGCCGGCTCAGTCTCTCGGAGGTGCTCATAGAGGTAGGGTGTGCGTGTGTGCGTTCATAGGGGAGAGTGTATGCGCGTGTATATGAGCGCTTATGTCTGTACTGATGCTAAAAATAATCTGTAACAATGTGGAATTTTTGGGATTCTTCCCCCTCCTTTAATGAATGACTGGTGCGTGTTTGAGAAAAATTCCAATATACAGAAGCTTGTTCTACTGCATGTTCTAAGTCCAGGACTCCAGGTAACATCAAGACGTACGCTTCCCTTCACTACTTGTAACATCTAAGCTGCTGAATAAAGCGGTCAATATACCTCTCATGGCACTCCGTGTCCGACACGATCTCTTGCAGCTTCTTGGCGTTGGCTGTAAACACTCTCCTGCCTTCTTCCTCTACCGCCACAGCCCGAATCGCCGTCGCGACGCCTTCTTGGTCAAACGAACAGTCGTTCTCGTTTCTCGGCACCAGCACGCCGACCTTTCTACACTCCATCAGCCTTGCATTCGGCACTTGGTCCCCCATGATGGGCAGCATGATGAGAGGACGCCCGAACAGGAGCCCCTCGATGGTGGAGCTCAGGCCGCAGTGCGTCAGGAACGCAGCCACGGCGTCGTGCGTCAGTATCCCGAGCTGAGGAACCCAGCCCGTTATCACGAGGCCATGGCCGCGCGTGCACTCCTCGAACCCCTGGGGGAGGAGCACGTCGGCGTCGACGGCCGGTGGCTTCCTCAGAGCCCAGAGGAAGCGCGTCCCGGCGAGCTGAAGCCCGAGGGCGAGCTCGCGCACCTCCTCCGGGCGCAGCGGCACCTCGCTTCCGAGCGCGACGTACACGACCGACTTGGCCGGCTGCGCATCGAGCCATCGCACGGCTGTATGGTCGTTCCCTCTGTCGCCGCGGCGACCTCCGTCAGGCGACGGCGGCAGGAGGCCGAAGGGGACAACCGGCTTGCCGCCGAACGTCGCGGCATGAACGACGCTCTCGGGCTCCCACTCATTGCAACTCCGCATGGCAACGAGTTTGCACCTCTGGAGCGTCGAGGAGACCTGCTCGGCGATGGACATCCCCCATTTGCATTGTAGAGCCATTAGCCCCGTCTTCTCCGTCGCGAACCTTGTCGCTCCTGCCGATCGGGACGCGGTGCGCTCGGACAGTAGAATGTCCAAGGTGGCGACCACAGTCGCAGCGAGTAGGGCAAGCATCGCACATGGAACCTTGTGTTGGATGGCGGCGGCGGCCGCCCAGTCGTTGAAGTAGTCCACGATGATCCAATCGGGCTTCCTTCCGCCGGGCTCGGCGCATAGGGACTCCAAGTACTCGGAGAAGGGCGCGGTGAGGCCGTCGGCTGCCTTGCGATGGAGCTCGAACTTGTCGAAGGGGAGGTCGTTGGTGGACTCGGCGCCGTCGGGGAGCCCGGCCACGCGCGGGAACGGCAGTGCCACGAGGCCGACGAACGGCGCCACAGCTGGGCGCACAGGCGGGAGCCGCGCGATGTTTCGCGGCGCAGAGACGAGCGACACACGGTAGCCCCGCGACGCCAGGCGCTCGGCGAGGTCCAGGCAGGGGAGCAGGTGGCCGAAGGAGGGGGATGAGCCGGTCTCGTCCATGGGGACAGAGCGCGCGCGTCCAAGGAGCTTGGATTGGCTTAGTTTACCGATTTTTGCCGGGATATCGCATCTCAACTCCTATGAATAGCCCCTACGAATCGCACGGTAAAGTAGAGAAATCTGTTTTTTCACTTCGTTTACCTGTCTTGCCTTTTTTTAGGCAATGACCGTTGCCACCATCCATGCAATGGCGGAAGATGCTGAAGAGGAGACCAATGTTTGATTCAGTTTAACAGTAGCATGTATTGTGTGCACCTGCGTGTGCCTTATGCTGAGGGTGGTGAATTGCTATGCGTGGGGTTCCTTCACATGGAGATACTTTGTTCCCCCGTTGGGGTGTGGACATTTCCGTCCTTGTTCACATGACGATATTTTGGTAGCACCTACCTTTTTTTTTTACCTGCGGCACCTATCATCCACATTCGTAGCAACCTCCTCTTGCCCTCGACCATCTTCTAGCCGAAAGACATTCCTTCTTTGCGCCTCAGCAGGCTCAGTATGTGCCTCCAGGGCCGGAAAGTGCATAGATGAACCCGGGTACATATGAACCCACTTTGGAAAACACGTTTTGAAATGCCAAAAAATTCTGAAAAAAAGTGCGCACAAACATCTCGCAGCAAAAGCCACATGCAGGTGCACGCAATACATGCTACCGTTAAACTGAATCAAGCATTGGTCTCCTCTTCAGCATCTTCCGCCATTGCATCATCCACATTCGTAGCAACCTCCTCTTGCCCTCCACCATCTTCTAGCCAAAAGACATTCCTTCTTCGCGCCTCAGCAGGCTCAGTGTGTGCCTCCAGGGCCACCCTTTGTACATGGCTTGGAACTTCACTAGGAATGGTCAGTTCACAGTAGGATCCGCTTATCACCTGAAAATGAGCATGAACAAAACAAGGTCCGGACGGCCGGAACCTTCATCATCAGTGATAGCGCACAAGGGATGGCTTTCACTATGGGCCTCCTGTGCTCCAAACAAGGCAAAAATCCATGTATGGAGGCTCATGAAGAATGGCCTTGTTATTGGAAGTGAGCTACACCTTTTTTTTGAGGGAATACGCAAAGCTTGTGTATCATTTCATTGATAGAAAGAGTAGAATGAGTACAACGGGGGTACAACGCATGACACGGACTCAGACAGGCGTGAACATGATGCCCGGAGCAGAGAGAAGGGGATGCTCGGCCCAAACAAAGGAAACATCACAGCTAGACCTACCAGACCCGAACCAAGAACGGCAATGCGGAACCAACAAGAATTCCAACATCGTCCGAGCCAAAACCGGGGACAGCACGAGCTTGCAAGATAGCGCCTTCAAGAAGGAAGATGACGTCGAGACGCCATCGCTATCCGGTTCGGGGGAGCCGGACCTGGGATTTTCCCTGAGCTCAAAGAGGTGAAGGAAATATGCCCTAGAGGCAATAATAAAGTTATTATTTATTTCATTATATCATGATAAATGTTTATTATTCATGCTAGAATTGTATTAACCGGAAACATAATACATGTGTGAATACATAGACAAACATAGTGTCACTAGTATGCCTCTACTTGACTAGCTCGTTAATCAAAGATGGTTAAGTTTCCTAACCATAGACATGAGTTGTCATTTGATTAATGGGATCACATCATTAGGAGAATGATGTGATTGACATGACCCATTCCGTTAGCCTAGCACTTGATCGTTTAGTATGTTGCTATTGCTTTCTTCATGACTTATACATGTTCCTGTAACTATGAGATTATGCAACTCCCGTTTACCGGAGGAACATTTTGGGTGCTACCAAACGTCACAACGTAACTGAGTGATTATAAAGGAGTACTACAGGTGTCTCCAAAGGTACATGTTGGGTTGGCGTATTTCGAGATTAGGTTTTGTCACTCCGATTGTCGGAGAGGTATCTCTGGGCCCTCTCGGTAATGCACATCACTATAAGCCTTGCAAGCAATGTGACTAATGAGTTAGTTATGAAATCATGCATTACATAACGAGTAAAGAGACTTGCCGGTAACGAGATTGAACTAGGTATTGGATACCGACGATCGAATCTCGGGCAAGTAACATACCGATGACAAAGGGAACAACGTATGTTGTTATGCGATTTGACCGATAAAGATCTTCGTAGAATATGTAGGAGCCAATATGAGCATCCAGGTTCCGCTATTGGTTATTGACCGAGAATAGTTCTAGGTCATGTCTACATAGTTCTCGAACCCGTAGGGTCCGCACGCTTAAGGTTTCGATGACAGTTTTATTATGAGTTTATGAGTTTTGATGTACCGAAGGAGTTCGGAGTCCCGGATGAGATCGGTGACATGACGAGGAGTCTCGAAATGGTCGAGACGTAAAGATCGATATATTGGACGACTATATTCGGAGTTCGGAAAGGTTCCGAGTGATTCAGGTATTTTTTGGAGTACTGGAGAGTTACGGGAATTCGCCGGGGAGTATACGGGCCTTATTGGGCCATACGGGAATAGAGGAGAGAGGCCAAAAGGAAGGAGGCATGCGCCCCCCCTCTGGTCCGAATTGGACAAGGGGCGCAGCCCCCTTTTCCTTCTTCCTCTCCCCCTCTTTCCCCTTCTCCTACTCCAACAAGGAAGGAGGGAGTCCTACTCCCGGTGGGAGTAGGACTCCCCTTGGCGTGCCTCCTCCTAGGCCGGCCGCCCCCTTTCCCCTTGCTCCTTTATATACGGGGGCAGGGGGGCACCCCATAACACACAAGTTGATCTACGGATCGTTCCTTAGCCGTGTGCGGTGCCCCCCTCCACCATATTCCACCTCGGTCATGTCGTCGCGGAGTTTAGGCGAAGCCCTGCGCCGGTAGAGCATCATCATCGTCACCACGCCATCGTGCTGACGAAACTCATCCCCGAAGCTTTGCTGGATCGAAGCCCGGGTATCGTCATCGAGCTGAACGTGTGCTGAACTCGGAGGTGCCGTACGTTCGGTACTTGGATCGGCCGGATCGTGGAGACTTACGACTACATCAACCATGTTGTCATAACGCTTCCGCTTACGGTCTACGAGGGACAATACTCTCCCCTCTCTTTGCTATGCCATCACCATGATCTTACGTGTGCGTAGGAATTTTTTTGAATTACTACGTTCCCCAACAGTGGTATCCGAGCCAGGTTTTATGCGTTGATGTTATATGCACGAGTAGAACACAAGTGATTTGTGGGTGATACAAGTCATACTGCTTACCAGCATGTCATACTTTGGTTCAGCGGTATTGTTGGATGAAGCGGCCTGGACCGACATTACGCGTACGCTTACGCGAGACTGGTTTTACCGCCGTGCTTTGCACACAGGTGACTAGCGGGTGTCTGTTTCTCCAACTTTAGTTAAACCGAGTGTGGCTACGCCCGGTCCTTGTGAAGGTTAAAACAGCACCAACTTGACGAACTATCGTTGTGGTTTTGCTGTGTAGGTAAGAATGGTTCTTGCTCAGCCCGTAGCAGCCACGTAAAACTTGCAACAACAAAGTAGAGGACATCTAACTTGTTTTTGCAGGGCATGTTGTGATGTGATATGGTCAAGACGTGATGAGATATAAGTTGTTGTATGAGATGATCATGTTTTGTTGAAGTTATCGGCAACTGGCAGAAGCCCTATGGTTGTCTCTTTGTTGCATAAGATGCAAGTGCCAAATAATTGCTTTACTTTATCGCTATGCGATAGCAATAGTTGCAAGAGCAATAGTTGGCGAGACGACCATGTGACGACACATTGATATAGATCAAGATGATGAAGATCATGGTGTCGTGCCGGTGACGATAGAGATCATGACAGTACTTTGGAGATGGAGATCAAAGGCGCAAGATGATCATGGCCATATCATGTCACATATTTTGATTGCATATGATGTTTATCTGTTATACATCTTATTCTGTTTTGTTTGACGGTAGCATTTTAAGATGATCTCTCACTAATTATCAAGAAGTGTTCTCCCTGAGTATGCACCATTGCGAAAGTTCTTCGTGCTGAGACACCACGTGATGATCGGGTGTGATAGGCTCTACGTTCAAATACAACGGGTGCAAAACAGTTGCACACGCGGAATACTCAGGTTAAACTTGACGAGCCTAGCATATACAGATATGGCCTCGGAACACAGAGACCAAAAGGTCGAGCGTGAATCATATAGTAGATATGATCAACATAGTGATGTTCACCATTGAAAACTACTCCATCTCACGTGATGATCGGACATGGTTTAGTTGATTTGGATCACGTGATCACTTAGAGGATTAGAGGGATGTATATCTAAGTGGGAGTTCTTAAGTAATATGGTTAATTGAACTTAAATTTATCATGAACTTAGTCCTGGCAGTATTTTGCAAATTATGTTGTAGATCAATAGCTCGCGTTGTTGTTTTCATATGTTTATTTTGATATGTTCCTAGAGAAAATTGTGTTGAAAAATGTTAGTAGCAATGATGCGGATTTGATCCGTGATCTGAGGTTTATCCTCATTGCTGCACAGAAGAATTATGTCCTTAATGCACCGCTAGGTGACAGATCTATTGCAGGAGCAGATGCAGATGTTATGAACGTCTGGCTAGCTCAATATGATGACTACTTGATAGTTTAGTGCATCATGCTTAACGGCTTAGAATCGGGACTTCAAAGACGTTTTGAACGTCATGGACCATATAAGATGTTCCAGGTGTTGAAGTTAATATTTCAAGCAAATACCCGAGTTGAGAGATATGAAGTCTCCAACAAGTTCTATAGCTAAAAGATGGAGGAGAATCGCTCAACTAGTGAGCAAGTGCTTAGATTGTCTGAGTACTACAATCGCTTGAATCAAGTGGGAGTTAATCTTCCAGATAAGATAGTGATTGGCAGAGTCCTCTAGTCACCATCACCAAGTTAGTGGAACTTCGTGATGAACTATAATGCAAGGGATGAAGAAAACGATTCCCAAGCTCTTCGTGATGTTGAAATCGACGAAGGTAGAAATCAAGAAAGAGCATCAAGTGTTGATGATTGACAAGACCACTAGTTTCAAGAAAAGGGCAAAGGGAAAGAAAGGGAAACTTCAAGTAGAATGGCAAATAAGTTGTCACTCCCGTGAAGAAGACCAAAGCTGGACCAAAGCCTGAAACTGAGTGCTTATACTGCAAAGGAAATGGTCACTGGAAGCGGAAATGCCCTAAATATTTGGTGGATAAGAAGGATGGAAAAGTGAACAAGGGTATATTTGATATACATGTTATTGATGTGTGCCTTACTAGTGTTTATAGTAGCCCCTGAGTATTTGATACTTGTTCAGTTGCTAAGATTAGTAACTCGAAACAGGAGTTACAGAATAAACAGAGACTAGTTGAAGGGGAAGTGACGATGAGTATTGGAAGTAGTTCCAAGATTGATATGATCATCATCGCACACTCCCTAAACTTTCGGGATAAGTGTTAAACCTAAATAAATGTTATTTAGCGTTTGCGTTGAGCATGAATATGATTTGATCATGTTTATTGCAATACGGTTATTCATTTAAAGTCAGGAAATAATTGTTGTTCTGTTTACATGAATAAAACCTTCAATGGTCATACACCCAATGAAAATAGTTTGTTGGATCTCGAACGTAGTGATACACATATTCATAATATTGATGCCAAAAGATGCAAAGTTAATAATGATAGTGCAACTTATTTGTGGCACTGCCGTTTGGGTCATATCGGTGTAAAGCGCGTGAAGAAACTCCATAAAGATGGATTTTCAGAATCACTTGGTTATGAATCATTTGATGCTTGCGAACCGTGCCTTTTGGGCAAGATGACTAAAACTCCGTTCTCCGAAACAATGGAACGAGCTAGTGACTTATTGGAAATAATACATACCGATGTATGCGGTCCAATGAGTGTTGATGCTCGTGGCGGGTATCATTATTTTCTGACCTTCACAAGATGATTTGAGCAGATATGAGTATATCTACTTAATGAAGCACAAGTCTAAAACATTTGAAAAGTTCAAAGAATTTCAGAGTGAAGTAGAAAATCATCGTAACAAGAAAATAATGTTTCTACGATCTGATCGCGGAGACGAATATTTGAGTTACGAGTTTGGTCTTCAATTAAAACAATGTGGAATAGTTTCACAGCTCACACCACCTGGAACACCACAATGTTATGGTGTGTCCGAACGTCGTAACCGCACTTTATTGGATATGGTGCGATCTATGATGTCTCTTATCGATTTACCACTATCGTTTTGGGGTTATGCATTAGAGACAGCTGCATTCACGTTTAATATGGCACCATCTAAATCCGTTGAGACGACACCGTATGAACTATGGTTTAACAGTAAACCTAAGCTGTCGTTTCTTAAAGTTTGGAGTTGCGATCCTTATATGAAAAAGGTTTTCAATCTGATAAGCTCGAACCCAAATCGGAGAAGTGCGTCTTCATAGAATACCCAAAGGAAACTATTGGATACTCCTTCTATCACAGATCCAAAGGCAAAACATTTGTTGCTAAGAATGGATCCTTTCTAGAGAAGGAGTTTCTCTCAAAAGAAGTGAGTGGGAGGAAAGTAAGAGCTTGATGAGGTAATTTGTACCTTCTCCCGAATTGGAAAGTAGTTAATCACAGAAATCAGTTCCAGTGATTCCTACACCAATTAGTGAGGAAGCTAATGATGATGATCATGAAACTTCAGATCAAGTTACTACAAAAACCTCGTAGGTCTACCAGAATAAGATCCGCACCAGAGTGATACGGTAATCCTATTTTGGAAGTCATGTTACTTGACCATGATGAACCTACGAACTATGAGGAAGCGATGATGAGCCCAGATTCCGTGAAATGGCTTGAGGCCATAAAATCTGAAATATGATCCATGTATGAGAACAAAGTATGGACTTTGATTGACTTGCTCGATGATCAGCAAGCCATGTTAAATAAATGGATCTTCAAAAGGAAGACGGACACTGATAGTAGTGTTACTATCTACTAAGCTCGACTTGTTGCAAAAGGTTTTTGACAAGTTCAAGATGTTGAATACGATTAGATTTTCTCACTCGTATCGATGCTTAAGTCTCTCTGAATCATGTTAGCAATTGCCACATTTTATGAAATCTGGCAAATGGATGTCAAAACTGCATTCCTTAATGGTTTTCTTAAAGGAGAGTTGTATATGATACAACCAGAAGGTTTTGTCGATCCGAAAGGTGCTAACAAAATGTGCAAGCTCCAGCGATCCATCAATGGACTGGTGCAAGCATCTCGGAGTTGGAATATACGCTTTGATGTGTTGATCAAAGCATATGGTTTTATACAGACTTTTGAAAAGGCCTGTATTTACAAGAAAGTGAGTGGGAGCTCTGTAGCATTTCTAAAATTATATGTGGATGACATATTGTTAATTGGAAATGATATGGAAATTCTGGATAGCATGAAAGGATACTTGAATAAGAGTTTTTCAAAGCAAGATCTCGGTGAAGCTGCTTACACATTGAGCATCAAGATCTATATAGATAGATCAAGACGCTTGATAAGATTTTTCAATGAGTACATACCTTGATAAATTTTTGAAATAGTTCAAAATGGAACAGTCAAAGAAGGAGTTCTTGCCTGTGTTGCAAGGTGTGAAGTTGAGTAAGACTCAAGACCCGACCATGGCAAAAAATAGAAAGAGAATGAAAAGTCATTCCCTATGCCTCAGTCATAGGTTCTATAAAGTATGTTATGTTGTCAACCAGACATATTGTATACCTTGCTCTGAGTTTTGCAAAGGAATACAATTTTGATCTAAGAGTAGATCACTGGACATTGGTCAAAATTATCCTTAGTGGAATAAGGATATATTTCTCGATTATGGAGGTGACAAAAAGGTTCGTCGTAAAGGGTTACGTCGATGTAAATTTTGGCACTGGTCCAGATGACTTTAAGTCTTAATCTGGATACATATTGAAAGTGGAAGCAATTAGCTAGAGTAGCTCCATGCAGAGCATTGTGGACATAGAATATTTTGCAAAATACATATGGCTCTGAATGTGACAGACCCGTTGACTAAGCTTCTCTCACGAGCAAAACATGATCACACCTTAGTATTCTTTGGGTGTTAATCACATAGCGATGTGAACTAGATTATTGACTCTAGTAAACCCTTTGGGTGTTGGTCACATGACGATGTGAACTATGGGTGTTAATCATATACAGATATGAATATTGGTGTTAAATCACATGGCGATGTGAACTAGATTATTGACTCTAGTGCAAGTGAGAGACTGAAGGAAATATGCCCTAGAGGCAATAATAAAGTTATTGTTTATTTCCTTATATCATGATAAATGTTTATTATTCATGCTAGAATTGTATTAACCGTAAACATAATACATGTGTGAATACATAGACAAACATAGTGTCACTAGTATGCCTCTACTTGACTAGCTCGTTAATCAAAGATGGTTAAGTTTCCTAACCATAGACATGAGTTGTCATTTGATTAATGGGATCACATCATTAGGAGAATGATGTGATTGACATGACCCATTCCGTTAGCCTAGCACTTGATCGTTTAGTATGTTGCTATTGCTTTCTTTATGACTTATACATGTTCCTGTAACTATGAGATTATGCAACTCCCGTTTACCGGAGGAACACTTTGGGTGCTACCAAACGTCACAACGTAACTGGGTGATTATAAAGGAGTACTACAGGTGTCTCCAAAGGTACATGTTGGGTTGGCGTATTTCGAGATTAGGTTTTGTCACTCCGATTGTCGGAGAGGTATCTCTGGGCCCTCTCGGTAATGCACATCACTATAAGCCTTGCAAGCAATGTGAGTAATGAGTTAGTTACGAAATCATGCATTACGTAACGAGTAAAGAGACTTGCCGGTAACGAGATTGAACTAGGTATTGGATACCGACGATCGAATCTCAGGCAAGTAACATACCGATGATAAAGGGAACAACGTATGTTGTTATGCGGTTTGACCGATAAAGATCTTCGTAGAATATGTAGGAGCCAATATGAGCATCCAGATTCCGCTATTGGTTATTGACCGAGAATAGTTCTAGGTCATGTCTACATAGTTCTCGAACCCGTAGGGTCCGCACGCTTAAGGTTTCAATGACAGTTTTATTATGAGTTTATGAGTTTTGATGTACCGAAGGAGTTTGGAGTCCCGGATGAGATCGGGGACATGACGAGGAGTCTCGAAATGGTCGAGACGTAAAGATCGATATATTGGACGACTATATTCGGAGTTCGGAAAGGTTCCGAGTGATTCGGGTATTTTTTGGAGTACTAGAGAGTTACGGGAATTCGCCGGGGAGTATATGGGCCTTATTGGGCCATACGGGAATAGAGGAGAGAGGCCAAAAGGAAGGAGGCATGCGCCCCCCCTCTGGTCCGAATTGGACAAGGGGCGCAGCCCCCTTTTCCTTCTTCCTCTCCCCCTCTTTCCCCTTCTCCTACTCCAACAAGGAAGGAGGGAGTCCTACTCCCGGTGGGAGTAGGACTCCCCTTGGCGCGCCTCCTCCTAGGCCGGCCGCCCCCTCCCCCCTTGCTCCTTTATATACGGGGGCAGGGGGGCACCCCATAACACACAAGTTGATCTACGGATCGTTCCTTAGCCGTGTGCGGTGCCCCCCTCCACCATATTCCACCTCGGTCATATCGTCGCGGAGTTTAGGCGAAGCCCTGCGCCGGTAGAGCATCATCATCGTCACCACGCCATCGTGCTGACGGAACTCATCCCCGAAGCTTTGCTGGATCGGAGCCCGGGTATCGTCATCGAGCTGAACGTGTGCTGAACTCGGAGGTGCCGTACGTTCGATACTTGGATCGGTCGGATCGTGAAGACGTACGACTACATCAACCGCGTTGTCATAACGCTTCCGCTTACGGTCTACGATGGTACGTGGACAATACTCTCCCCTCTCGTTGTTATGCCATCACCATGATCTTACGTGTGCGTAGGAATTTTTTGAAATTACTACGTTCCCCAACAAGAGGGGCGCAGCTGAAGGCCTTGGCAACGTCTCCAAGAAGAAAACGACACTCACGGGTGCCGCCGCTGTCAGCATCGGCAAGCCGAGCAGGGATATCTCTCCCTAGCCTGAAGCTGAGCAATCCCATAGTCGCCGAGTCTGGAATCGAAGATGAGGAAGCCAAAGTTGGTCGGAACCACCATGTCGGGAGAGGGTTGGCGGGGCTGCACTTGTCGTCGAAGGGTGGCACTGCCCCTGGATCCACGAGCACTGGATCTGGCAAAAGGAGGAGGCTTTGAGGCATACGGGGCGGGGCAGGCGATGAAGCGAACCACGCGGTGGGTCTAGGGCGGCGGCGTCCAGCAACGCCGGCAAACAAGGACTGGAGGGACACAGATCGCTGTTGTCGTAGCCTTAGCTATCGGGACGTCGACAAGCCAGGTAAGCTGGAGGGACGTAGCTACACGGTCGCCGAGGCCGGGGCTGCCCAGCAGGACGCCGACAGCGCAGGACAACGGAGAGACACGGGCCTGAGGCCGCCGAGGCCGGAACAGCACCAGCAATGATCCACCACGAGGAGCCCCGTATCTGCCACACCACAGAAGCATCACTGCCTCCACGCGAGAGCTGTCACCATGGCTTGAGGGAAGGGAGGGCCGCCGGAGACGAGGGGGGCCCGCCTGCAAGGAAGGCGGGCCGCGAACGCTGCCGCCTCCACACGCAGGTCCCACGCCCCGCCCATGGCCGCCGGCACAACTAGCAGGGCTGGGTCGCGCAACCGGGGGGAAGGGGGGAGGCTACAAGGGGCGCCCATGGCAACGGCCAGGAGCGCCGGATCCGCCGCCCGCAAGTCCATGCAGCCGCCGGAGGACACCCGAAAGGCACCAGATGGGATCTCGGGGGCGCGGGGATGCGGGGCCGGGAGGGCAAGGCGCGCGGGCAAGTTGGGGCGGCCAAAGGTGGTGGGCGAGGCTGGCCGGAGCCACGCGAGGCAGGCCGTTGGAGGACCGAAGCCGGCATCACCGGGCCAGCAGGTGGCAGCCATCGTGGGGGCGACGTGCTTGTCCTTAAAAAAAAGACTCCCTTTTATGAGGTGGGCCCTCTTCTCTCAGAGTATTTTGCGTAGTTTCTTAGAGATACTTGTCTCATGTGCCAGATGCTACAAGTCATGATTGAGGTCATGAGGTGCGATAGGAACTAGGACCAACATGGAGGGAAGGATGTGTGCAGCAACGTCAAAGCACGCAGACACTAGAGTAGAGTCATGAGCTTCCGTTTCGAAAAAAAAATAGAGTAGAGTCATGAGCTTGGATTGGGGAGGTGTAGACGCTAATAAAATAAAGGCGCCTTATGAATCCTCAAGGTACTGCCATTCGGACACCTCCCTATATGAGAACATGTTATTCGAGTCATTAACTGGTATGTACAGTCAATTTGTCTAACAAGCCGAATTATCCATTGTCAGGCCGAATTTTTAGCTAGGCCAATTAACTGCTAGGCATTTTCCAACCCAAAAACTGGCCCCTTCGTACCTGCTTTTCAATGTGTAGGTTTATGGCCTTCCAGATCTGCTGCAGCATCATCAGAACATCAATCCAACAATTTTGTTTGTTGCTTGCACATTTAGACACTTAGTACATTACATGCTGCTAAATAGCCTAGGACATACATATATGACCCTAGTTAACCTTTCATAAATGGGTTACCGATAAATTCAGTTAAATGACGGATTCACCGATTAATCTCTACTCAACACCCAACCGATATGGTACCAGTTACCGATATTCTAAGTGTCATCACAGAGAAAGAAAAAAAATATTAACTTGCATATTTGAAGTTTTATATAATTTTAAAGTTTCAACTTGCACCATTTTGTTTCTAGTTTAGACTAGGTTCTTAGTAACAGGAGGTAAACACGACTGCACAAGATTTAAATCTCTACATAACATCATCAGGGGCAAGTTTGCTACAGGGTACATATGATATTGCCTCCCAAACACATGGATAATAAATCTCTGATCATGATAGTCTTGTTTTTAGCTCGATATTAAGCCATCCCACCACTAGTAGCCGTCCTGATAATCTGAAACAAGGCTGCAAAGAACCAAATGTGCAGGGAGTCAGATTTCCTATTGTTTATTTAGATCATTAGCTTCTCATCTTACTAAAGAAAGGCACGATGCTGAAAAGGTAAATCAGGTGCAGTTTCCATTTCCCTTGGTAATATATGCTCAAAAGTTATATAAAAATCAGATAATCAGAAAGCACCCCAAAATACATAGTGAAATATGTTGAAGATACTATTACTGCTTTGCTTTTTCCTACACGGCATGGGTTGTAATGAGATCCTGAGACAGAATCTCTACAACCTGGGATAGAAGGTGTAACTTTAGGAGCTCTTAGGAGGTGTTTGGTTCCAGACTGGTAACGTCAACATAAATGTAATGGGTTTACACCGTTACTGTAAACGGTATGGGTAAAAATCAGAATCTGTTTGGTTATCAGATCAGATGTAAAGGTAAGAGGGAAAGCTGGGAAGAAAACTGGAACCCGTCAGCCATGGCGCAGGGAAGAAAACATGAACCCATCGGCCATGGCGCAGGGGAAAAGCACGGCTGGGAAAAAGGAGAACTAAGGCCACCGTCCGCCCGCTGCTGCTGGCATATCTCCGCAACTGCATGCTCAAGTGGGGTAGATCGAGACCTTGGAAACCAGGGCCGGCGGCAACTCGGTGGATGTTTGGGTGGGGATTGGAGGAAGAGATCTGCGACTTGGAGATCAGGGGCTAAAACTGCGCTGGGATCCATTTACATGGGATCTGTTTACAGAGAAAGAAAATCAAACACAAGTAACGGCAAGAGGTTGCATCGTAATCAGATACGGGACAAAAAACTGCGAACCAAACACCTCCTAAGTGTCAAGGGCAAAAGTAAGAGCAAACTCAATGCTTCAACGATAAACCAAAATACATGTTATTTCACCTCTGCCTGGGGTGCACAGAATCGAACAGCAGTAAGTTTCTCATGACAGCGGGACTGCTGTCATATCGAGATTTAACATTCCAGGTTTGGTGAGGCCAATCGAATCAAGTACTCAAGGGGCTTGACCTCCTCCTGAGTCTAAGTGTAACAGTCGCAGTGGATCCTAAAGCGGTTGCTCATCAGAGCAGATGTGGTGGCGAAACTTGATTTCGAGTTGGGCTCGTAATTTTGTCGACGATAAGAAATGAACAAAGGAGTTGGGCTCATTGTTTCGTTGAGGATAAAAAATGAACAAAGCAGTTGGGCTCGTTATTTCGTCGAGGATAAAAATGAACAAAGGAGGGTAATGATATCCATACTCTCAAGGCATTGGCTATTGGTGCAGCCAAGGCGTGGAGGACCAGCAAGGCACGGAACAGGAGCCGGAGCATTTGAAAGCGTCAAATGGATAGGCCTGCGAGTAGCGGGTGTGTGTGGGCCGTTGGGCTTTGTAATGGGCTTGCGATATATAAGCAAGCGGGTGCGTCAGCTACAGGCATCAAGTTTGAAATGAAAACATTTTGAACCTCTCATTCTACCCTTATCGTCTTCTAGCTCTGCCCCGGTCCCCTTCTCTGCTCCTCTCTACCTCTGTTCGCCGCCGTCGATCACCGTCCGACCCTAGGTCGTGATAGTCTTGTATCAGAGCCCTGTCCATGACTCGCCGCCGCGCCGCGAATTTTTTTCCCCGATTCGTACCCAGCAAATCCGAGGCGACGGTAGCGGATCACCTTAGGTTTTGATCTGCGTAATCCCTGACCTAAGGTGGGTTGATTTGGGGGAAATCCGCGACCACGACGACATCCAAGCCCAATCCGCAGTCGCGCTTCCTCACGGACAAGATGGAGGCGTTCCTGGAATGGATGCTGAAGGAGTTCGCCGAGCTGCGCGCCGCACAAAACAAATTGGACGTCGTCGACGGGATCTGCGCTCAGCTCGAGGCCCTCGACGCCAAGCTGACGCAGCAGTCCACGCGTCTGGACCAGGTACAAGTCAAGGTGGATCTCTCGTGTGACACACTGGGCAGGTGCAGCAGGGTCAAGCTCACGCCACACACATGCACAAGCAGCACGGCACGGCTGAGGCTTCGTCTACAACTGCGTTTGAAGTGTTAGATGGCATCCTTGGGGCAGGACCGAGGTTTACCAGTCCCCCACCGCGTCCTGTTTAGGTACCTGACACCCTGCCTGTTCATCCGCAACCTGTACTGCCTGTCGGTGATGAGAGCACGGGCAAAAGGCAATGAACGCCGAAAATGGATTTTCCAAGGTTTGATGGCACTGATGTAAGGATCTGGTTGGATAAGTGTGAGGCGTTTTTCAGATTGTATAGCATTCCCGACAGTTTCAAGGTCACTTCTGCATCTCTCTATTTGTCTGATAACACAGCTCATTGGTATCAGGCGTTTAAACAGACGAGGGGATTCCACACCTGGGAACAGTTCTGCTCTGCAATTTTGTTGGAATTTGATGTGAATGTATACAGGCAGAAAATGAAAGAGTTGATAGAGTATAAACAACAGTTTCTGTAGTTGGTGTATAAAGTTAGGCTATACGAACCTACACTCAGTGAGACCTTTCTGGTGACCAGGTTTGTCATGGGTCTCAAGGACGAGCTCAGATCAGTGGTGGAGTTTCAGATACCTTATACTGTTCAAGTGGCGGCGCATGGCAGCGCAGTATGCATCTGTCAAGGAAGGTTTGCTGCTACAACAGAAAAACAGCAAACCAAGTTATCCCAAGGCTACTTATGGCAAGGCAGACACACGCTCTGGGTTAGCGGCAGGGGAGCTGTGGAAAGCGAAACAACTGAAGGAATACCGTCGGGCAAATGGTCTGTGTTACAAATGCGGAGAGAAGTTTGTACCGGGACATATATGTAACCAACCAATGGCAGGAGGTGCACAGTTAAAAGCTGCTGAAATGATTGACCCACATGAGATCATATCTGATGCTGTCTTGGATGCACTGGTAGCAGGAGGACCAGAAGAGTCTGCCCCTATTTCAGCTACTGCTCTGTCTGGGGCATCACATCCTAAGACAATCCAACTGAGAGCTCTAGTAGGAAACAAAGTGGTGTTGATACTAGTGGACTCAGGCAGCACTCACACTTTTGTGGACCAGTCACTGTTGGACAAAATTTCTGTCACTGCAGAGAAGTTAGTTCAACCAATGCCGGTTAAGGTGGCCAATGGGAATATAGTCACTTGTACTGAAGTTGTTCCTCAGTTAACCTGGTGGATTCAGGGACACAGTTTTTGTAGTTCCATGCAGGTGTTACCACTAGGAGGCCATGATATTATTTTAGGAATGGACTGGCTGGAGCAATGGGGTGTTATGAAATATCATTGGGCTGATAAATGGATTCAATTTCAGTATAAGGGTCGGCCGATCAAGTTGCATGGTGTATTGCCAGTGAAACAAGATCACCTTGAGGAGGTATCTGCAGAACAACTGCTGAAGTGGGAAAAAGGGAATGATGTGTGGGCTATTGCCTTGCTAAACCGTATAGTTATGGCACCTGTCACTGAAGTTCCCTGAAGTTCCCCCTGCTGTACAGCAAGTGCTGGATAGAAACAAGTAAGTGTTTCAGGAACCTCACTCTTTACCTCCTCACAGAGCTTTTGACCACACCATTAATCTGATGCAGTTCCTGTAAATTGCAGACCTTACAAATATTCACCATTATAGAAAGATGAAATAGAAAGACAGGTGAAAAAGATGTTAAATGCTGGTTTGATCACACCTAGTATGAGGTCCATTTGCTGCTCCTGTGTTACTTGTGAAAAAGAAGGATGGCATATGGAGGTTCTGTGTAGATTACAGAAGACTGAATGTTGTGACTGTCAAAAACAAGTTTCCTATGCCAGTTATTGATGAGATACTGGATGAGTTAGGAGGTAGTAAATGGTTCTCTAAATTGGACCTTAAGGCTGGCTATCATCAAATTCGAACGAAAGAAAAAGATGAGTTCAAAACACATCATGGATAGTTTCAGTTTAGAGTGATGCCCTTTGGGTTAGCTACTACTCCAGGAACTTTTCAATGTGTTATGAATCTCATGTTTGCAGGGCCAAACAGAAAATATGTGCTGGTATTTATGGATGACATACTAGTGTTTAGTCTCACACTGGAGGATCATTTGGAACATCTCCAATCTGTGTTTGATATACTCAAAGAGAACCAGTTGTTTGTCAAGGAGTCTAAATGTGTTTTTGCTCAGAACTCTTTGGAATATTTGGGACATATCATTTCTGATCAAGGAGTAGCTACAGATCCTGCCAAGACTGAGGCAATGTTACAATGGCCTGTACCTACCAATGTCACTGAATTAAGGTTTTTTTTGGGACTGACAGGGTACTACAGGAAGTTTGTGAGGAATTATGGCTTGTTGGCAAAACCTCTCACTGCTCTTCTGAAGAAACAAGCATTTGTTTGGTCTGATGCAGCCCAACAGGCCTTTCAATTGCTCAAGGAGGCCATGATCAGCACACCAGTTTTAGCTCTGCATAACTTTGACAAAACTTTCACGGTTGAGACAGATGCCTGCAACACTAGAGTGGGTGCTGTGTTATCTCAGGAAGGACACCCTGTTGCTTTCTACAGTGCTTTGGGTATTACTAACCAGAAGAAATCCATCTATGAGAAGGAATTTCTGGCAATCATGATGGCAATTGACAGATGGAGATCTTATCTATCTAGAGCTCCATTTGTGATCAAAACTGACCATCAAAGCTTGTGCCACTTGGGAGATCAAAATTTGACTTCAGATTTGCAGAGGGAAGCTATGACTAAACTAGTGGGATTACAGTTCTCTATACAGTACAGAAAAGGGGTGGAAAATACAGCAGCTGATGCGTTATCTAGGGTCGCCCATCTGTTTTCTGTGTAAAATGTCTCTACCAGTAAGCCTGTCTGGGTGCAGGAGATACTCAACTCTTACTCTATGGATCCTTCTGCCAATACAATGCTTCAAAAGCTAGCAGTGGATCCAGATTCTTGTCCTGGCTTTCAGTTACACGATGGTTTGCTCAAACAGGATCATAAAATATGGGTAGGTGCTAACACTGGTCTCCAGACCAAGTTAATCCAAGCTTTCCACTCTAACCCTTTAGGTGGACATTCTGGCATTCTACCAACATATGACCATGTCACAGGGTGAAGCAATTGTTCAGTTGGCAAGGGATGAAAGCTGCAGTGGAAAATTTTGTCAAACAGTGTGCCACTTGTCAGCAGGCAAAACATGAACTGTGCAAAAAACCAGGTATGCTGCAGCCTCTGCCTGTGCCTGGCAGCTCTGTTTTCAAGGCGTCCCTAAGGCGTCGCCTAGGCGACGCTTAGGCGTCAGGGCGCCCTGCGAGGGCAAGGCGTCCACCTCGCCTTAGGTGGGTGTCTAAGGCGTCCGCCTTAAGCTATAAGGCGTCCGAGGCGTCTGCCTAGGCGTCCGAGGCGTTGCCTTAGTCCATTTTGGACGCCTTAGCTTGCCAGGCAGGCAGGGGAGCTGTTTTAGGCGGGAAACTGGAATCATGTTGGCGCCAACAGGTAAGAGGGGAGAAAGAGAGAGAGAGAAACAGCCCCCAATCCACACACTCCTCCCCCTCCTTCTCTTCAGTGGCTCCTCTCCAGCAGATCTGGTTCCTCCTCCTCTCCAACAGCTCCTCCCCCTCCTCTCCAACGGTTCCTCCTCTCCAGCAGCTCCTCCTCTTCCTCCTGTCCAGCAGCTCCTCCTCCTCTTCCTCCTGTCCAGCAGCTCCTCCT
>NC_041389.1:152658027-152666632 GCF_002162155.2 Triticum dicoccoides
TTGTCTCTTATAGTGGTTAGTGCCTTAGTGGCCAGGCATATGTTAGTGATTAGTTTAATGATAGTGGGGTTAGTGCCTTAGTGGATGCTCCTTGGTTGAATAAAATAATGCATGCTGTTGGCCTGTTGGGTGGATTAGAATAAAGGCTAGTTGAATACTGATGCATGATGTGTTGTGCTCAACAATGGATTAGTTTAATGACTAGTTGAATGCTGATTAGTTTAATGGCTAGTTGATTGTCGCTGTTTGCTACATCTGCATGAGTAGAGTAGTTTAGTTGCTGCCACAGCAGCCTTTTCATATGCCATGGCAGCCCTTTTATCAGTTATGCTAATATTCCTTTGTGTTTGGTTGTTTGCTGCAGGTAGTAGAAGTGTAGCACCATGGATGGAAATGCAGCAGCTGATGGGGGTGAGCCCACCTACGATCCAATGAAAGATCCAACAAGGAAGCCACAACGGTCAAATGATCCGGGATGGAACTATGGATATTGGTCTGAGCCTCCAAATCGGGATCTTGTTGTGTGCGCTCTTTGTGGCAAGATAACTTCTGGTTGTGAGAGGAATTGGAGCACGTTTGAATTTGTAAGTCAACTAGTAAAGCAGTATTTGTGTTTGTTCAATGATGATTTCAGCAAGTTATTTACTTATTTCACTTGTTGTTTCTACTTTGTAGATCCATACAAAGAAAAGGAACAGATTACAATGGAAAAGGTTGAATGATCTTGTCTTTGTTTCATACAACCGGAAGAATATGCAACGGTTTCAAAAGAGGCGTGAGAAGGTGGGCGAGAATAGCTTTGAGGCTTTGGTCATTGAGGATTTTGATTGGGGCAATGAGTGGGTGGACCCATCACTATCACAACCTCAAGGTGCTCGAGGTTGTCCTGAAGACAATCAAGACATTACATGGGAGGATGTTGATGTGGCTATTGGTGCATCTTCAAACCTTCGAGGCCGCAATCTGCATAGGACAGCAACTACACTTCGTAGGGGCCAGACAAATGTCCGTCTGCACTACGCACGCAAGAGACCTACTACAACACGACCTATAATTCCTGAAGAAGATGAGGTAGAGGAGGACTTGGAGTAAGAGCAACACTCAAGTATGCCCAATGCGGAGGGGGAGGATTCAGACTACGTTGAGGATGATGATGATGTGAGCAATGACGATCAAGAGCCAACTAATGTTGACCAAGATGGTGAAGACAACACCAATGCCAATGAGTTTGATGATGATGACTTCTGATTGAGACTTTGAGAGTGGAGAGACATGAGAGAGCTGAGCTGGCCACCTTTATCCCTTTTGCTATGCTGGAATTATCTATTATTCTGTTTGTCTTATGTGGAATTATCTATTATTCTGTTTGTCTTATGTGGACCATTGCAGATTGCAGTTGCACTCATACTTGCTATCTTTCTTTCCACTTTTGTTTGCTGCCTCACTTTTATTTCTATTTTTTGTGGAATGTGCACTGGTAAGTGATACATTATTCTAACATATTTGTTCATGACTTCATGTTGATGCAGAATTCTGTTGGGGAGAAAAGCAAGTGCAAAGAGGATGGGGGCTCTACAACAATCAGTTGCAAGGTGTGTATGGCTGTATGCCTAGTTGCTTAATGCCTACCAAATTCTACTTAATTCTGTTGCTTACAAGTCTCTAAGGCGTCGCCTCGCCTTATGCCTCAGCGCTTAGGCAGTGAGGCGCCCCCCAGCGCCTCGCCTCGCCTTACCGCCTTAAAAACATAGCCTGACAGTCCCTGGCAAGCGATTAGTATGGATTTCATCGAAGGATTGCCCAAGTCAGAAGGATACAGTGTCATCCTTGTGGTGGTAGATCATTTTACTAAGGTGAGCCATTTCCTGCCTTTAAAACATCCATTCACAGCTGCTGCTTCCGTGGCCAAAGTGTTCTTGAACAACATTGTCAGGTTACACGGCCTCCCTCTTGCTATAGTGTCCGACAGAGATAAGATTTTCACTAGTTCCTTTTGGAAAGAGCTCTTTAGAGTTTGGGGTACAGAGTTACAAATGAGTACAGCCTATCACCCTCAAACAGACGACCAAACGGAACAAGTAAATCAATACCTGGAGATGTACCTTCGCTGTGCAGTTCATGACTCTCCAACAAAATGGGCAACTTGGCTACCGCAAGCTGAATTCTGGTACAACTCCACATATCATTCCTCTCTGGGGTGTACTCCCTACCAAGCTCTGTATGGTCATGTTCCAAATATGGGTCAGTTATTGGGGCATCCTATTTCTCTCAATCAGGATGTTAACTCCTAGCTGGCCACTCACACTGAACACACGGCTGCTCTCAAAGATCATCTGACAAGGGCCCAATGCAAGTACAAACACTTTGCTGATAAGCACTCTGAACGGGTGTTTGCACCTGGGGAAATGGTATATTTGAGACTGCAGCCATATGCTCAATCAACTGTGGTCAATCGTCCATGTCACAAGTTAGCACTCAAATACTTCAGGCCATACAAAATTCTGGACAAAGTTGGCAATGCGGCGTACAGTTTGGATCTGCCAAGAGGGAGTTAGGTGCACCCGGTCTTCCATGTATCCCAGTTGAAGGGACATGTACCGGATCACACTCCGGTGTTTACCACCTTGGCAG
Source organism: Triticum dicoccoides (assembly GCF_002162155.2). Lineage (NCBI taxonomy): Eukaryota > Viridiplantae > Streptophyta > Magnoliopsida > Poales > Poaceae > Triticum > Triticum dicoccoides. The sequence continues at coordinate 152,660,659 of NC_041389.1, forward strand.
TGCCTGTGGACTTATCTGTTCCCGGGGTAATACCTGAAGAAATCCTTGATCGGCGTCTAGTCCAGAAGGGCAATGCAGCACATTTACAGGTTCTGGTGAAATGGGTGACAATTCCAGCTTCTTCAGCGACCTGGAAGATTATGAGGTGCTCAAGACACGGTACCCGAGCGCACCAGCTTGGGGGCAAGCTGGTTCTTCAGGGGAAGGTACTGTAAGTGGTGAGGCGCTGGCGATCGGTGCAGCCAAGGCGTGGAGGACTAGCAAGGCACGGAACAGGAGCGGGAACATTTGAAAGCGTCAAATGGATAGGCCTGTGAGTAGCGGGTGTGTGTGGGCCGTCGGGCTTTGTAATGGGCTTACGATATATAAGCAAGAGGGTGCGTCAGCTATAGGCATCAAGTGTGAAATGAAAACATTCTGAACCTCTCATTCTACCCTTATCGTCTTCTAGCTCTGCCCCGGTCCCCTTCTCTGCTCCTCTCTACCTCTGTTCGCCGCAGCCGATCACCGTCCGACCCTAGGTCGTGACATCTTCAAGCTGAAGCCGGAGCTTCATAACCTCAACCAAGCTAGACCATAACCAAATTAGAGCCTAGTTACAACCAACCCTTTATCAGATAAGCGAATTAGGCCACTAATGGGGACCCTTTTAAAAGACTTAGAAAGACTAATTAGTCCTCCCTTATGAACACACCAACCATAGGTAGGTGGAGAACTCACTTGGAAAGCTTCTTGATGTCTTGAGCGAATACAGATTGTCCATTATAGAGCTACAAATGCTGAGGGTCATGACTTTGCCAGCCTAGAGATGGAAACAACTGATCCCAGGTAGGTCCAACAGGATAGTCATTCCCCTTCTTGAATCATTTGAAGTTTCACTGCAGACTTTTCTCTGAATTCATTTGCATTTCACTTTTCAGGCCGTCCCTCTGCATCCCGAACTCCAAAATGAGCAAGTCAGAGACTAACTCTATAAAGGACAGCCTGGGATGAATGGTGTATTTTTGCAGCTCTAAAAACAAATAAGGGAACTTCAAGAAATCAGGGGGAGTTGTTGACTGAGTGGAGATGACAAGAGGGCTGCATGACTTAAGTGGCAGCAGAGGTTTACTGAATGCCAGAAAGCATCGTGGAATAAGTGGACAAGCAAGCAGTTTCTACCAGCTTGAACTGCTCATAGCTGAGAGCGGATATCTTCTCTGGAGGTTTTGCTAATATAGTACACCACAGCTTAGCTACAGCAACTGTGTCACTCACTGGAGGACTGGAGGTTGACAACCCCGACCTAGATTGGCAGTAGGGCAGAGAACACTGGGCTAGTGTGCTGACTGGTCCCTTTTGCCACTATAGAGATGTTTCGAGCAATGGTATGTCTACCAGAACCAATCGCAGGGTTAATATGGATGGAGGAAGAAAAGGTTCACTGAATAGGGTGTAACTCTTTTAAAGAGCCAGCATGTCGTCCATGCTCAACTGTCAGAACTCACAAAGTTAACTCATTATTTACAGTAGCTATAGAGACATACTCCCTCCGTTTCTAAATATAAGTCTTTGTAGAGATTCCACTATGGACCACATACGGATGTATATAGATGCATTTTAGAGTGTAGATTCACTCATTTTGCTCCGTATGTAGCCCATGATGAAATCTCTACAAAGACTTATATTTAGGAACGGAGGGAGTAGAATATGGTAGATTTGTGCACAAAGAAAAGACGCAGCATAAGGATACCTAAAAGGATCAAACAGAAGGGAGATTAGAAAAGGTTACGTAAGAAGCTCACATGATCCTATGACCACAAAGATGAAGAATCCAAGCACGATAGGTCCAACAGGATAGTCATTCCCCTTCTTCACAGTAGTTTCAGGCACTGAGCCCCTCTTTGTGATGTTCTTCTGAAACTTCGCACTCTTCCTGTCAGCAAGACGCCTTAAGTAGTCTGCGAAGGAAATGAAACCAATTTATAGTATACAGAACATAACAAAATGCCATGGACAAAGATAGCACAAACGAATTTAAATCCCTCAGATAAGATATCTATTTTATTCTTCGATAACACAATATAGACAAACAAAATATTTGGTTACCAAAAATATATATTCTCATGCAGTTAGCATTCATCAGTTAAGACAAGGATCGCACCTAAATCACGTGAAAATTAAATTTTCCTCACGTCCATGATAAATATTAATAATGGTATCAATTACTTAATCGGTATTTTGGAATTGTTCTGCCGAAAATGATGATTCGTAAATCATAACACATCATAGAATTTATGGTTCTCTCTAACTTAACTATTCAATTTTCACCATATCGGTTGAAAACTATTATTACCACAAATTAGCATCATTGGCTTGGCCAGCCTGACCAACTAACTCCACTTTTGTCGATAGCCTTTTATGCTTGCTTCTTTCAAAAAACGTATTCATTCACAAGTAAAAAGCAAAACAAGCATCAGAAGGGGGGGAAGCTACTTATTGTGGATTTTTGCTGAACTCGTAACGCAACTAGAATAGTTAAGTCTCTTTTGGACAAGCAGACCAAGCATATAGAATTGGTTTACTGGCTTGCTTGAAGAGCTTTACTTGCACCCCTAGTTACACAGAAGTGCAAGCACAGAAGCGGATGATCGGACCTTTACCAAAAAAAAAAAAAAGGGCAACCTGGTGCATGTAGCTCCCGCTTGCGCAGGGTCCAGGGAAGGGTCCGACCACTTTGGGTCTATAGTACGCAGCCTTTCCCTACATTTCTGTAAGAGGCTGTTTCCAGGACTTGAACCCATGACCTCATGGTCACAAGGCAGCAGCTTTACCACTGCGCCAAGGCTCCCCTTCATCGGACCTTTACCAACATAATCAAAAAAGTATTCTATACTGGGGTCTGTGCTCCAACCGACCTTAAAATGCTCGTAAACAACTCTTCCCCTAAATCAAACGGTGGTAGCTCAACAGCAAGTAAAGCCCTAACAGAGGTAGTAGATGGTAGTTACCAAAGCAGGGCATCAATTAGCAAGATCAATTTATTGCAGATTCGCAACTGCAGCACAGCATGAGACATTCAGAAAGCAATGAGCTGTAGACTCAAGGCAAAAGCATCAAGAGCCACGAAGTACCCAGGCATGTCCAAGAACAAGAGTTAACAAACACGATGTTTAGCATTTAAAAGGTTGATGAACCATTATCCTTCAGACTGGCAAAGATTCATATTCAACAGGTTGCATAGGCATTGGTACTAACAAAAAAAGTCTTATTAAACAACCTGAAAAATAACCCCAGCTTCTATTTCGCTTCCTAACAGTAAGCAACAAAGCCAATAAAAAATAACTCAATCCTTACAATGAGCATATTTCGTAAAATACATGTTATAATTGTAGTACTGAAATGCTGAAGCTAAAAATCCATAATGCTTATCTCTTGAGCTTAATGGTCAATATAACAGGACTCGATACTGGACTAGTTTTTCAATAGACTACATACAGAAGCGGGAGTTCTGAGAAAGCACTTGCAGAAGACTGGCTGATGAGAAAGCAATATACTCGGAAAAAAGATGGTCAATAGTACTGCCTCCGTTCCTAAATATAAGTCCTTTTAGAAATTTCAATATGAACTACATACGGATGTGTATAGACGTATTTTAGAGTGTAGATTCACTTATTTTGCTCCGTATGTAGTCCATATTGGAATCTCTAAAAAGACTTATATTTAGGAACTGGGGGAGTATGTGTTAGATCGCCATTTATTTTTCAGTCTTTGTACGGTTCAAATTTCAAAATCATCAGCATCGTTGGGTCCAAAGGAGAAAAAAAGGAGATTGGTGGGTGAAGAAAATAATCTTAAGAGTTATTTCAGTGGGCATTTAGTTAGAACGCACATGTTCTCTTCACCATACATTCCAATGGACTAGGCAACATTCATGCCAACGTATCAATGTCCAGCTTTGCAAGAAAACAGATTGTACAGGTGCTAGTGCACTAACCAGGGCTAAAATCTGTGCGTTAAAAATAGTAAACCATCTACAGATCCACCATAATTTTAGGATTATTGATTCATATCTGCGCCGAAAACTAACCTGAAGTATAAAAATCTATGATCTTTATCCAAGGTAAATATGCCCTAACCGAAACTCGCAGATCATCACAGCACAGAGCCACGCGGATCGACCACCGAAAACCGCAGCCAAAAAAATTCCCAAATCAACGCCCTACTGATGCCCCGTCCCGGAAGCCAGATTTCGGTAGGTTCGATCGAAACACCCCCACCCCGCATCGCCCAGTATCAATCGAAATCGATTGCTTATGCATGCATATCATGTACCACAAGGGGAATATGAGAACCCGGCGCAAATCCTCAAGGCGCGAGCAGAATGAGGTAATCGCACAGACCGCTGCGCGGAGAAGACAGAGATCTTTGATCCCCTTACCATCCTTGCTTGGCGGGGCAGGGGAGCTCGCCGGAGACGTTGTAGGCAGCGGACGGCGTCCGCGGAGTCGGGGCAGGTGCCGGAGGAGAAATGGGAGATGCTGGATGCGGGATCAGGGGCGAAAGACGGGAGGTTTGTAAAAATATCCTCTCAAGACCCCGAAGATTTCCTTTCTGGGCCTGCTGGAGTGACCTGCCGGCCCAATTTACCGGCTGACGGCTTCAGTTTCTGTTTCCGGATATCTCTAGAATAGTCCGCCGGTTATTTTTCGCTGGTTTTATTTCGCCTCATCATTTTCGTTGGTTTTATTTCGCTGGTTTTATTTCTTCTCCCTCTTTCCTGCCTTTTCGCTTCACCACCCACGTAAACCCATCAGATTAGTTACCATATAAAAAATAAATCGCAATCAATCAAGTATTGATGATCAGATTAGTTACCATATAAAAAATAAATCGCAATCAATCAAGTATTAATGGGATTTTTCCTTATATTGATGTGATTTTCCCTTTCTTATCATCAATCATCTCTACTGCCTAAAAAAATGCGTAGCTTTCTTTTTCCTGCCAACCGACCGCGTCCCGTCTCCCTACATCCGCCCTCGTTGCTCTGCCTCCCGCACGAAAAAAACCTCTCGTTTGACCTCCCCCAAACCCCGCACGATGGAAAAACCCAGCCACCTGCTTCCCCTCCTCTCGACCGCTCCATACGTCCAGATCGCGGCCCCATCCCCATCCTCCTCTCACGTCACGACGGTCGATGGACTGCCGCCACCACCCTCCTACTCTCTCGCCGCCGCCGTCCTCCCGCTCGCTCGCCGCCGCCGTCGCCACCAATCCCGACGAAGGCGCCGTTGCTGCTATGTCGCCTCCTTTCCTCATCCAAGCCTGACCATGGCAACGGCGCCCTCTCATGTGTCCCGCGGTGAGGTTTGGGGAGGCGTGTGACGCCCGGATAATTAAGCTACAGTAATCTCCTGCTAATGATGCCACGTCATCATATTACTGTTGCTTTTCCTCACTTGATCCAAATCACTATTCAAAGTCAAAGTTTCAATTGTCAAACATGAATACTAAAATGTTCGCAATGTAGCAAATAATCCTTGGATATTTGCCCTGTTGGAAACAACCTCTTTTGAATTTTAAAGTGCCCCTGGAAATTATTTAGTGGTCCAACAGCCTTTAAAATTGGCCCTTTCAATTTCTATAAATGGTTAGACATCTCTTTTTGACTCCATACTTTTGTTCCATCTCATCATATTTTGTTAGAATTATGTGCCAAGTTTTGTTCAAAACAAAACTTATTTGTTACTAAAAGAAAATGCAACACCAAGGCTAAAATTAATAAACAGAAAGTTAAAGGCAAGTATAAAATTTTAAAGCAGAGAAAAGGACCCCCCTCAACTGGGCCGACTGGCCCAGCTGGCCACCGCGCGCACCCCCCCCCCCTTGGGCCTCAACCCATCTGGCCTACCCTAGCCGGCCCAACCGAACCGGCCCAGCCATCCCACTACACCTACCCCCACCTCCCAGGAACCCTAGCGACCATCCCCACCCA
>NC_041389.1:152666966-152667597 GCF_002162155.2 Triticum dicoccoides
GTTCTAGATCGGGGGCGCTCGCCCCTCGACCCCGACGCCCGCGTCGACCACCATCGCCGACCCTGTCGCCTCTCCCCGGCGATCGCGCCCCCCACTCCTCGACGCCGGCGCGCATCCTCGGCGCCGCCTCCCATCGCCGCCGTCGCATCACCCCGTCACCAACCCCGAAGCCATCGGATCGATCCGCGCCCCGCCGCCTGGACGCCGCCACCACCCGACGCCGGCGCCCTCGACACCGCCGCCCATCACCGCCTCCTCCTCTGCCTCACCGCCTGACGTCGCGCTGCTGCGACCCTTGTTGTCGGACTGCCTCGTCCCGATCGCCGTCGTCCGGCCCGTCCTCTCCCTCGCCGGACCACCTCGAGCCCACTGCCACCTCCCTACAGTTCCCTGTGAGCTCCTCCACCATTTTCCCCTTCCCCTCTGCTCCCATCGCCGTAGACATCGTGTTCGGCGTCGACGCCGCCCCGTACTGGTGCTCGATGCGCTCCCGGCCTTTCCCGCTCGCGTTCGTGCTCCAGCGCCGCCCCACACTACCCCGTCGCAGCCCCCGCACCTAGCCTCGCCCCGGGGCCCCGCTCGTCTTCGGCCACCGCGCCCACCCGCGCCTCTGCTCCAACCGCGGCCGGCC
>NC_041389.1:152667758-152682401 GCF_002162155.2 Triticum dicoccoides
GGGTGCCCAATCAGGCTCCGCCCGTTAACCCGGCGCCCAGCGCCCACACCCGTCTGCCTGCGCACCCGCTAAGGCCCCGTGGGCCAATGACAGGGGGGCCCAGCCCCGTGAACGTTTTAAAAAAAAGAGATAAAAAATTAGTAATTAAATTAACAGGCGGTTGACTGCTGACATCACGCTGACCTTATAATTAGTTTTCCTAATTAAATTATTTTGGTTATTCCTAAAAATGAAATAAAACTTTAAAATTTAATAGAAAAATAAACCGTAGCTCAGATGAAAAAGTTTTATACATGAAAGTTGCTCAGAACGACGAGACGAATCCAAATACGCGGTCCATTCGTCTGCCAGATGTCTCTAACATAGCGAACATGCAACCTTTCCCCTCCGGTTCATCTGTCCGACAGACGTCCGGAACCGAGAAAACTTTCCCGGATGTTTCCCCCTTCGCCAGTAACGCCTAGCACTGCGTTAGAACACCTCTAGCCCCGCTTGTTGTCTTGTTTATACATATGTTTGCATGTATTTACTATTTCTTCCCCCCTCTTCTCTCCGGTAGACCCCGAGACCGCTGCTGATGCCCCTGTAATCGACTACGTCGACGACAACCCTCCTTCTTGTCTGAGCAACCAGGCAAGCCCCTCCCCCTTTGATCATCCCGATATCGCCCATTCTATACTCTCGTGCTTGCATTAGATTTTGCTACTGTTATTGTTTGCTCCTATTCTGATGCATAGCCTGCTTTTGTACCTGCTTATTGTTACCTACCTGCTTATCCTAAACTGCTTAGTATAGGTTGGTTAGTGATCCATCAGTGACCCCCATCTTGTCCTTGTTGCCCCTGCTTCATCATCGATGACTCGATCAGCGTGATCAACGACCAGAGCCCGGCACCTCACATCACATCAGATCACGCCCCTTTTGTTGCTCGACTCTGCAGAGCTACTGTCGAGTGCCGAGGGTGATCCCTCATAACGTACTCCTGATGATAATTTTGTAGTGTAGCTATTCGGTCGTGGTCATCGAGGGTGATTTCCTCTTTCACTATTTCCGATACGGCTCTGTCGTTCAACACCTCAAGTGTGAACCTCGAGGGTGGTCCCTCTTATGTTCACCTTGATGATTACATTGAGTGGAATCCTCGGGGGTGATTCCTCGGGTTTTCCCCTTGATGTTTGGACACACGGTTACCATGACTTTACTTGAGACCTTGGTGAAAGTCGGGCGGGCCCAGAGAGCACCCGCAAGATAATGACGTGGCACGGCCGGGCATTCTAGGCCCTTGTCGTAAGTCCACGAGACGGGGCGACGGGGTCACTTTCGATCGTGAGTCTCTGCTCGTCTCCGCAAGCTAATAATACACTATGGTTTGGGTATTTGTTTTGAGTTGGCCTCTGGCCTTTACGCACTAACCACCACGCGAGAATAGATATGGGCCTCGACGTCGCAGTATCAGCCGAAGCTTTGTCAGACGTCCAGTTCAGCATTGCGGCATGGCCCGGTCGGCGCCCCAGTGGAGGTGGCATGTATCGCCCTGCACGTAACGATCCGGAGTGCAACGGGCGATGGGCCCAGACCCCAGAGTGCTTAGGATGTAGACCGACGGGGACCTCTTTGCTGAGCCTAGGTAGGGTTGCGATGTGTTGATCTTCCGAGGGCGGGTATTAACCCCAGAAAGGTGTGTCCGACCAGAGTGATCAAGCGTGTTGGGTAACGTGGTGCACCCCTGCAGGGAAGTTATATATTCGAATACCGTGTCCACGACAATGGACGTTCAGACTTATATCCTAATCTTATACAACTACAAATGGATACTTGAGATATGTGGCTCTGGGATTGCTTTCTCGCAGGGAGTCGAGGAAGGATCTCTGGGCATTAATGTTACAACATGCTTGTTAATTATAAACTGCTATTCTTTACTCGTCTACATGCTGCAAGATGCTCGGAGCTGCGTGAAGATGCTAGTCTTCGATAGGCTAGGCCTTCCCCCTCTATTCTGGCATTCTGCAGTTCAGTCCACAGATACAACCCTTCCATTTGATACCAATGCATACATAGTATAGATCTGATGCTTGCGAGTACTTTGGATGAGTACTCACGGTTGCTTTGCTACCCCTTTTCCCCCTTCTTTCTTCTTTCCGGTTGATGCAACCAGATGGTGGATCCCTGGAGCCAGATGCCACCGCCGATGGATGCTGCTATGTGAAGACCGACGACGACCAGGAGTAGTTAGGAGGTCCCAGGCAGGAGGCCTTGCCTCTTCGATCGTGTTGCTTTTGTGCTAGCCTTCTTAAGGCACCCTTGTTTAACTTATGTCTGTACTCAGATATTGTTGCTTCCGCTGACTCTTGTGTATCGAGCTATGTATTCGAGCCCTCGAGGCCCCTGGCTTGTAATATAAAGCTTGTATTATTTTGATTTGGGTCTAGAGTTGTGTTGTGATATCTTCCCGTGAGTTCTTGATCTTGATCGTACACATTTGCGTGTATGATTAGTGTACGATTGAATCGGGGGCGTCACAAGGCGCGGCCACAATCCAGTAGGGATCTCACCGCGGACCCGTTCGCTGGGATGGGTGTTGCCTCCTTTGCAAATGGGATCGAAGGGAGGGACTACTTCGTCGTCAAGGTCGGCGAGGCAGCGGCCGATTGGGAGCCCGGTTGTGAACATGGGAGTTCGTCCCCATGGAGGCGGCGGCCGTGGAGATTGGATGTGAAGCAACCCCACTTGCCGGTGGTGGAGGCTTGCCGTCCATGTGATCCTTTCTTCTCCCGGTATCCCCATTCCTTGCCTCCCATTACAAAAGCGAGCATGAATGAGAGCAGGGGCTGATTTTCATCAATTCATTTCTCATATTTTTAGTTGCTTTTTTGAGATTATACAAGATGTTCCCGATCTGTTTTATCAAATTACTTGGATCATCTTATGAAATTGACAGCCATCGTATTTTTCACCTCATGTTATTTCTTAATCCTTGTCCCACTAGGCATCCAATACATGTTTGGTAATGACGTGATGTTGAGGCGGCTAGGAGAAGCTCAGCAGCCAGATCAAGGGCTATCGAGATGGATCTGGGAGCCAAGCAGTAGTTCTTCTATTAAATTTTGGTTATTATCTTTTCTATTGTTATGATCGTGGGATGGTTGATTTTGACTCGGTGTAACATTTGCATTTGTTTCCCCAGCTTGTTAGCGTAGATGCGTGGCACTGCGGCAACTAATCAAAAGCGAGGGCAGTGCACATCAGAGCTACGCTGAATGTAGCGAGCCAATCACGAATTGGGTATGTTCACACGAGGGATGGGAGAGGAGAGGAACATTAACAATTTTCATGATTTGGATGAAAATTTCAGTTCGTAGTTTCTCCGTACGTGGCAACACAATAGCGGTACTCATGGGCTTAGGATGAAAGTAGCGCCAGCAGAATCAGTAGGTTGGATGGGAAGGCGGTTGTTGCCCTTATCCCTTGGTGCTAGCCTACCGTGGCGGCCTCACTAACTTGCTCATTGTGAATACGAGTTCGTGGGGTCGCGAGTTGCTGCAGATTTGTTTTTATCACTTTTTACAATATTTATTGATGTATCCCTAACTCATCGAGTCATTTTTAGCTTTGATTTCCCATATACGCCAGCCTAAATATCCCATGGTCAGAATATTTGCATGGTTAGTGGACATTGTCCCTTTCTTTCTAATGTTTAGTATTTTATATTGCCGATAGAAATAATTTTATCCGCTTGATTTAGGAAGTGCACATAGGTAGGTCAACATATTTTGTAGCTATTTCAGATGTAAAAGCATATGTTGCATAAGAAATTATTATCTTCCGAGCATACTCACATTTCACTAACAAATAGGGGGAGGTTCAGACTTCAGAGCAATGATAAAAAGGTTTGTTCCTCACTCTTTTGTTGGAATTTTAGTTCCAAGTTAACATGATTTCTTATCCGCTTCATAAGTCATGCATTTGCTTAATTAGGTGATAAGTAGAGCAAAAAAAATGATCATCTTATTGTGGGGTTTGTTTAAACTCCAGCATAAGGAATTCTGGTTTAAGAAAAAAGACTTTTGGCTTCTTTAATTACAAATTGATTGCAACATCGTGTTAGTATGAAATTTCTCACATATGGTTATAATATTTGTGAAGACGTGCATTGCACTTGCACTTGGAAGTGGGCCCGTGGCCCGCGCCGGACGGCGCCGACGCTGACCCGGGCCACCTCCTCGCGTATTCTTGGAGCTGTGGCTGGCCGATTTACATGAAATTAATTCCCTCAGTTCTTGTGGCAAATATAATACACATAATCCATATTGTTATGCACTAGTGTGTGTGTGTGTGTGTGTAAAATAGATGGATTATGGTCCCGTACGCAATAAGATGGATATGTGTGTGTGTGTGTTAGAGAGAGGGAGAGGGGGAGAGAGAGTGAGGAAGGGGGGGGAGTGTGTGTGTGAGGATTTGATGGTAAAAAAGGTCGCCAATGTCGTAATTGAACTCTTAAAGTTAATGTGGCCCCGTTGCAACGCACGGGCGTTCTTCTAGTACCGGTAATAACCATCTATCTGACCATCCAATTGCTCTGTTTTTCTCACTTTTTTGTCCATTCTTGTTGGGATGCTACTCTTCTTTTGGCTAGGGCTATGACGTGCTCCTCCGCAACGGCATGATCCGGTGAGAAAAGACGATGACTCTAGCGGTTCAAACCTAGCGACGCTTTTTAAACATTATATATCTGTTCATATAAAGAAGACAAAGTCATGGAGAACAATATGGCCTGTGGTAGTGGAAAAAACTCACATCCACGCCTGAGTCGCTCTTGGTGGCAACTCAGGCGGAACCCTAGCCGTAGTCGTCCCCTTCACTGCCTCTTCCTCCCTCAAGGTCGTTGGAGGACGCTGACGGACTAAGCCTACTCGACAGACGGTGGTGGGGGTGTTTCTTCGTGTATCGATGCATCCTCGCGTTGGAGAAGGCTCGGCCCCTGTTGGGGATATAACTATTTGTGTGAACCGCCCAGGAGGGGCCGGGTTACACAAAGAAGACTCACCAGAAAGAAGCCCAAGACCAAGCATGAAGATGGCGGTTCAGTAAAGGGTCTAAGGCCCACAGGCGACTTAAGGCCCGTCGTAGTAAACTGCCATAATGGCATGACTTGTATCATAAGGTAGATTTGACTAGTCACCGAGCCGGACACTGTTTATAAGCCGGTCGGGACTCTGTAAGCCGGAGGGCGTCAACCCATGTATATAAGGGGACGACCCGCCGACGGCTTAGGGCAAGAAACAACTAATCGAGAGCCGGGCATAGCGTATCTCGCTCCCTGGTCATCGAAACATCAATACCAACCCAACTAGACGTAGGCCTTACCTTCACCGTAAGGGGCCGAACTAGTATAAACCTCTCGTGTCCTTTGTCCCAATTACCCCTTCAAGCTTCCTAGTTGCGATGGCTCCAGAACTAAGTCCTTTCACGAGGACATCTGATGTGACAATTCCACGACAGTTGGCCCACCGTGGGGCCAGCGCATGGTGGATTTGAGTTCTTGAAGGGCAACTTCGAAGGGCTCAAGGGATACGTAGTGGGCAGGATGACCAAGAGTCATCGCGGCAAGATCTACATCGACGATGAAGGCTGGGGCCCCGACGCCGGCTCAATTGAGTACGGGTATCGGGTCCCCTTCGGCGGAATCCACGTCTTCATCAGCCGGATTGGTGAACCGGGCCCTGAGCCAGACAACTGCACCGACCTCGTCGAGACGGCTCAGCGTGCGAGAAAGGCCCGAGTTCAACCCGTCATGAAGCGTGCCTTCGTGGGCTGCATCCACGGAGAGGAACTTTCTGAAGGATCTGAAGATGGTGGTAAGACGGTCGTCCTCTCGGTCGGTGATTCATCCGCCGGTTCAACAGATTCGCTATACCAAGTGCAAGATGGCGTGCTCGGGGGCTGTTCCGATGGCACTAGTATTCCGGACCCCTGTGAGCCGCCAAGATGGGCAGGAGTCTTCATGGTTGGGACTCAACCCGGCCAAAATTCTACAGCCGCTACAGCAATAACGTCCGGGACGGGGGCAGCCGGGGCAGGAGGCCCTGTGCGCCCGCCGGCTCAGGTGCTGATAGATCTCATGGACAAGCTCACAGCCCTGTTAACCGCTATGGTTATTCCTGCAAACAAAGGTGAGCATGACGAGGAGGTAGCACGGGTGCGTGAGGAGATATCTCGGGCCAAGGAGGCCTTGGCAGCTGATGACACTAGATTAGCCACAGAGCGGGCGGCTCTAGATGCACGGGCGCAGCGGCTACAGTCAGAAGCTTACCAGCTCACAATGAGCCTAAACGCGTCCAACAGGTGATGAGGAGGAGACATCAGAAATCCCAGTCCCGTTTGCCTCTGGTTTATGATCCTCGGAATCTTTTTGCTACACCCGGAGCCTGTCCTAGTAACCCGCCAGATGCAAATCAGTTTATGATAGCCGGAACAGGAGGACCGGGTCAGCCTCGGGAGATGGCACCTCCTCATGGGAGTATTACTCCGCCCCATTACGTACCGATACCGCTGGGTCACTTTTCCAACCCCATGGAGAACTTAATCGCGACATCGGCGCGCTTGGCGGCTCTTCCCATGGATGGTGATGACCCGACATCGGTGGAGACCCGGAGGGTCAGAGAACTTCTCCAGACGGCCTTGGCTCAGCAAGAGACCTGTTCTTACAGCCGGGACAAGATTCATTCAACTCCTCCGCCTTGGTTAGCACCGCCTCGTCAAAACCGGAGCCCGAGTTACAGCAGGCACATGGAGTCTGAAGCTTTATCAAGTAATGCCCAGCGCCGTAACCAGCCCGGTGGCTATAATCTGGTGCAGGACCAAGTACGTCAGGAGAACGAGCGGGTGGCTCAGCTAGCGGCTCAACAAACGGCTCATCAAGATTTCCCAGAGTATCCGACGACTTCCGTTGAGACGGGAGTAGCCACTAGAACCGGCGGTGTTCCTTGTTTGGTACCGGTTCTGCGTAATGTGCGCCTGCCCAAGGACTTCAAGGGACCTCGAAAGGTGCCAAACTACACGGACGACGTATAGCCCGGAGCGTGGATCGAAAGTTATGAGATGGCCATGGAGCTGTTGGAAGTCAGCGACGCAGCAATGGCTAAGTACTTCACCATGATGTTAGATGGAACGGCCCGGTCTTGGTTAAAGGGTTTGCCACCCAATTCCATTGGTTCATGGGCCGAGTTAAAAGCCTGTTTCATCCAGAACTTCAAAGATACTTGTAAGTAATCTATGTCGATTGTGGACTTGACAAATTGTAAGCAGGAAGAGGGTGAATCCACGACTCATTGGGTACGCCGGGTCAAGGAGATAATACATTCATCTGACAAGATGGATGCCGGCTCTGCAGTCCTCATGTTGGAGAAGAATTGCCGCTTTGAGCCGCTGAGGCAGAAACTGGGGCGCCTTAAGCGTGATTGCAATGATATGGGTACGCTGATGGCGGCTTTAGTCAAATATGCCGACTCTGATAGTACCAAGGATCCCGCGTCTGATGAGGAAAAGACAGGGAAGGGAAAGAAGAACGGCAATGGAAAGGGTCAGCAGCATAACCCGATGAATCAAGGTGGCAATAAGCGTAAGGCGGATGGTAACCCAGAGTTTGTGGCCAACGCTAATGCACAAGGTAACAATCAGAGACGTAAGGGCAAGCCGCCCCCTCGATCTGGCGGGGCAGGCCCATCTCTTGAGCAGTTGCTCAATGAGCCTTGCCCGAGACACGGCACCCGGGAACGACCCGCCACCCACTTATGGAAGGATTGCGCGATCATGAAGGCTTTTAAGAATTCCAACGCGTTTGGTGACAATTCTGGGTCCGGCGGCGGCTCAGGAGCTGGCGGTTTTCATGGCCCGGCGGCGGTTCAAATTCCGGCTTTCAGGGACATCAAGGAGGTTATAATCAACAACAGTCTGGTCAAGGAGAGCAACAACAGCAGCAGTGGGGTTATCAAAGCCATCCGAAGCAGTTGAATAGTGGGCAGTATCACGTGTTTACCACTAGCTTATGCAAACGTGACCAGAAGGTTCATAAGAGGGTCGTGAATTCTGTTGAGCCGGCAGTTCCTCGTTATTTGAGGTGGTCAGAACAGCCCATTGTATGGAGCAGAGAGGATCACCCTCCACAGGTTGATAATCCGGGTCAGTTAGCCTTGGTGGTAGCACCTCAGGTTGGTGGATATAAATTCACTAAGGTACTCATGGACGGAGGTAGCAGCATCAATGATGAGGACATGACTACCTTGGATAAGACCAAAAATATTGCATACATGCATATTTGTCAGGTGATTTCTAGTGCAAACTATTCAATAATATATTTATGTTATCCAGAACAAAAATACTTCACATACTTTTGTGTTTTGTCTAATTGCAGGTGTATGGGACATTTGTACAATCCACATATGAAGATAAGGGAAAATGAGAAGTTTAGGTGCTGTTCAAAAAGTCTTCTCACGTCACTTTTGGGCCAAGAGAAGATAGAGTCCAAGTCTCTCACGTTCTGGATTCAGATTCGGACTACACAGACATACCTGACTCAAAACGCCAACAACTTTTTCATACGGACTCCGAATTGGGTGATTCTTTTTTTCTTGGAAAGTAGATTTTATGCTCTTTCCAACCCAATTGGAATCACCTTAAAACCCGTCCGGAGCGTTGAGTTATGGACGAAACAATCTGACGCTGCACCAGAATCCGAGTCAAAGTACAAGTCCAAAGGTGTTACGTCACCTCCACTTGGGCCCATTGGCCTTGTACGACCTAGGGTTAGTTTTAGGCTGCCTTGGGACGTCCTCCCACCTCCTTGGCCGCCACCCCTTGCTCCTATATAAGTAGATCCATCTAGTAGCTTTTCCCTGGGGATTTGTTTAGTTAAAAGTTAGCCATTGCAACTTCGTGTACTTCGTTTGTGTCCAACGACCAGACCAAGACCGCTTACGGATCCCCACTTTTATCAATACTTCATATATACCCGCAATATTCAGATTGCTTTTATCATATTCTTGCTTGTTCTTCGATTGCTTGCAGGAATAGACCTTCGTAGTCAGGTTGATTGTGCTCCGGCGTGGTCAATAACCTCTTGGAGTTGGTTTAGCGATTGCTAAGGCGCAACGTCGTGCACGTTTGTAGTCGAATCGTCAAAGTCATCTTCACCAAATCGATAGTTATCATCTCATCGAAAGATCGGGACACCCCCGCCTCTATCAAGTGGTATCAGTTTTCAGGTTGCTCGGTGAGATTTTACAGTTTTTCATAGTTTAGATCGCATCTGTCATTCATACCTACAGTCCATGAAAAAGCCATAAAAAAGTTAGATCTGTTCATCCTTTATCCAAGCCAGTCTGAGCCTTTGCAATTTTCTATTTATTGCTTGCATAGTTGAATTATCGGTTGCATCGTCGTGTCAGTTGCTGGTCTTAGTGTCTAGTTCCTTTAGAGTTTCGAGTTTTGTTCACATTAGTCACACCGCCGTTGCATCATTATCCCTTCCACTGTCCACCATCCCATCTATTAATTTCCACCACGTGCTACGCATTGTTCATTGTCATAATCATAGTTGAGGTCATTCACATCTTCGCCTGATCCAATCTGCATCTTATCTAATTTTTCTTGGAAAGAGGGAGAAAAAGAAGATAGAGAAAAAAAAAGAGAAAAAAATGCGTGAAAAAAAGAGAAAAAAAATCGGATCTATCTAGAATCAATCTCGTACCTGAATTCGGATTGGAATCTGTTTTGCGCACTGTTCAGTAAAACATGTGTATCTTCCTTATACGAAGTCCGTTTTGGCTTCGTGAGTACTCAAATTGAAGCTAGCAACGAGCCGCATCTAAATAGTTGCAGAAGTTAGTTCATTATTTGACACCTCAAAATCAGCTTCTAAATAGGTCTTTTTGCCCTCTGAAGTTCATGAACACAACTTGTTCCAATTTTTCAGGCCAGTTTTAGAATTCTTTGACTCCTCATATCAACTCTGAATTGAGTGATTCTTTTTGCATTGGAAAGCTTGAGTTAGTAGCATTTTTTGAAAGAATTTATCAGAAAATTGGCTTAAACTTTTCAAGAGGAAAGTTGGAGAGAGAGTTGTTGTATGTCCTACTTGGCAGTTATTTTTCATCATTATCTTCACTGCCGTTGTGATCTTCACTTATATCTTGTTGTCAAGAGCTACTTAGTATCCTTCATTGATGCTAGTTGTGCTACGCCGTGACCTCATTAGTGTTCTAGGCTCGTGTCTCTAGTCCGGTCTAGCCTAGGACCAACACAGTACCATCGTTGAGCGTTTATTCAACATTGCATCTTTGAATTGATTATTGCTAATCTTTTGCTACCATATATAGCCAACCCAGCTCCACATATTTCTACACCGTGTATATGTACGCTCCCTTGGCAATCGCTTTACTCAATATTCGGAGTTACTTGACACCGCTGGTTGCCGATCACCGCCTGCTGCATGGTAAGAACTTGTAAGACATTGATATTTGCTTTACTGTGAGCGTTTTACCACCACATCCTAGTAGTTATAGGAACATTATTTTTGGATTTTGTTTCTTGTTCTACTAATCATGACAGGATCCAGAGTCAATTCATGGGCTTTGTCGATCGCGGGAGACATGCCACCATCTATGCAAATACCACAACCGTCACGAGAGGTGCACAAACATCCAAATGCACATGATCAGGTTCATGTTTCTATACCACCATTTAATGGCCGTTTTAGACCTGCTTTATATATTGAATGGGAGTTAGACATAAATAATATATTTGCTTCCCATAATTTTGATGAACGTAAAAAAGTTACGGTTGCGGTTGGTTCTTTCACTGGTTATGCTCTAGTTTGGTGGAGTGAATATTGTTGGTTACACCCTGATTATGTACCTAATACTTGGGATGATTTAAAACATGTCATGAGAGATAGATTCGTCGATGTTTATTATACTCGTGGCATGATTAAAAAACTGGAACATTTAAAACAAGGTAGTGACACCGTAACAAAATATTATGATGATTTACAAACTACCTTGTTGCATTCATTTTTAGAAGAAAGTGAAGAAGATTTTATGGATAGATTTTGGGGAGGATTAAACCATAATATTCAGGAGATACTAATTCATGAAGAGTGTTATCCTATGGACCATTTGTTTCGTCTTGCTTGCAAAGCTGAACAAGAAATAAAACGACGTGTTGCCCACAAGGAGAACAAGCGCACGGTGCACATTCCAACTGTTGATACAGATGTTTATTCAACTACTAGGCGTACTATGACAACCACATCCGTTGTTGCGAGGACTACATCATCTCCACCATGTGACACATCACCATCGAGAGTGCCTGCATCATCTGAGTTGATTATAAGAGGTAATGACAAAGGTACAGATTTTCCACTTTTACATGAGAATGATGCATGCCTAGTTAACTTGAATACATCATGTGTTGAGCTACCCACTACTTTGATCCCACCACCTATTTTAGAGGATTATGTTGATAATTTGACTTTGCCATGTGATCAAACAACTGAAATACCAACAATTTTGAGAGCACCCATTGAATTAACTGTTGATGCAAAAGAATCAATGTTTAATCATTTTGATATGACCTCTAATCTTGGTGATGATTCTGTGTCGAATGACTCATTGCATGTTTGCTTATCTAAGCATGTTGTAGCATGTAAATTTGATTCAAATAAGGTTTATTCACCAATGTTGGGATGGTTTAATGATGAACATTGTCAATCTTTTGAAATAAATAAGAGCTTCACTTATATGTGCAAACTGAGTTGCAATATTTTCATGCCTTCTAGTTCTTGTGCTAATTTGTTGGCTTTAGATTTTATGAACTATGCAAGTTACTCATCTATTCATGTGTCATATATGCAAAAATCAAGGGAAGTAAAAATGGATGACATACACATATACAACATGTACACCTTGTCTCTTTTGTTAGCCACATTTCAAATTAAGCAACGTCGAGGACGGCTTTGTTTTCAAGAAGGGGAGGATGATGAGGACATGACTACCTTGGATAAGACCAAAAATATTGCATACATGCATATTTGTCAGGTGATTTCTAGTGCAAACTATTCAATAATATATTTATGTTATCCAGAACAGAAATACTTCACATACTTTTGTGTTTTGTCTAATTGCAGGTGTATGGGACATTTGTACAATCCACATATGAAGATAAGGGAAAATAAGAAGTTTAGGTGCTGTTCAAAAAGTCTTCCCACGTCACTTTTGGGCCAAGAGAAGATAGAGTCCAAGTCTCTCACGTTCTGGATTCAGATTCGGACTGCACAGACATACCTGACTCAAAACGCCAACAACTTTTTCATACGGACTCTGAATTGGGTGATTCTTTTTTTCTTGGAAAGTAGATTTCATGCTATTTCTAACCCAATTGGAATCACCTTAAAACCCATCCGGAGCGTTGAGTTATGGACGAAACAATCTAACGCTGCACCAGAATCTGAGTCAATGTACAAGTCCAAAGGTGTTACGTCACCTCCACTTGGGCCCATTGGCCTTGTACGACCTAGGGTTAGTTTTAGGCTGCCTTGGGACGTCCTCCCACCTCCTTGGCCGCTACCCCTTGCTCATATATAAGTAGATCCATCTTGTAGCTTTTCCCTGGGGATTTGTTTAGTTAAAAGTTAGCCATTGCAACTTCGTGTACTTCGTTTGTGTCCAACGACCAGACCAAGACCGCTTACGGATCCCCACCTTTATCAATACTTCATATATACTCGCAATATTCAGATTGCTTTTATCATATTCTTGCTTGTTCTTCGATTGCTTGCAGGAATACACCTTCGTGGTCAGGTTGATTGTGCTCCGGCGTGGTCAATAACCTCTTGGAGTTGGTTTAGCGATTGCTAAGGCGCAACGTCGTGCACGTTTGTAGTTGGATCGTCAAAGTCATCTTCACCAAATCAATAGTTATCATCTCATCGAAAGATCGGGACACCCCCGCCTCTATCAAGATCCTCTATTATGAGACCTTCCGACGCATGGGGTTGACTGATAAGAATTTGAGGACATCCAACACTGTTTTCCATGGAGTGGTTTCTGGTAAGTCGGCTTACCCAGTTGGCAAGATTGAACTAGAACTGGCCTTTGGAGATGAATATGATTCCAGGGCTAAGAAATTGACGTTTGAAGTGGTCAAAATCAGGAGCCCATATCATGCTCTGTTCGGGCGGCCGGCTTATGCTAAGTTCATGGCGCGGCCGTGTTACGTTTATTTGCAGCTCAAGATGCCGGGTCACAAGGGCACCATCACTGTGCATGGGAGTCGAAAAGTAGCCTTGGAGTGTGAAGAAGGCGATGATGTATACTACACAACCTTCTTCTTGTAGACGTTGTTGGTCCTGCAAGTGCACATGTTTGTAGGACAGTAGCAAATTTCCCTCAAGTGGATGACCTAAGGTTTATCAATCCGTAGGAGGCGTAGGATGAAGATGGTCTCTCTCAAGCAACCCTGCAACCAAATAACAAAGAGTCTCTTGTGTCCCCAACACACCCAATACAACGGTAAATTGTATAGGTGCACTAGTTCGGCAAAGAGATGGTGATACAAGTGCAAAATAGATAGTAGATATAGGTTTTTGTAATCTGAAAATATAAAAACAGCAAGGTAACAAGTGGTAAAAGTGAGCGTAAATTGTATTGCAATGATAGGAAACAAGGCCTAGGGTTCATACTTTCACTAGTGCAAGTTCTCTCAACAATAATAACATAGATAGATCATATAATAAGCCCTCAACATGCAACAAAGAGTCACTCCGAAGCCACTAATAGCGGAGAACAAACGTAGAGATTATGGTAGGGTACGAAACCACCTCAAAGTTATTCTTTCTGTTCTATCTATTCAAGAGTTCGTACTAGAATAACACCTTAAGATACAAATCAACCAAAACCCTAATGTCACCTAGATACTCCATTGTCACCTCAAGTATCCGTGGGCATGATTATACGATATGCATCACACAATCTCAGATTCATCCAACCAATCATAAAAGTACTTCAAAGAGTGCCCCAAAGTTTCTATCGGAGAGTCAAGAACGTGTGCCAACCCCTATGCATAGGTTCCCAATGTCACGAAACCCGCAAGTTGATCACCAAAACATACATCAAGTGGCACATGATATCCCATTGTCACCACAGATAATCACGGCAAGACATACATCAAGTGTTCTCATAAAAGACTCAATCTGATAAGATAACTTCAAAGGGGGAACTCAATTCATCACAATAGAGTATAGGGGGAGAAACATTATAAGATCCGACTACAATAGCAAAGCTCGGGATACATCAAGATCGTGCCATAGAGGAACACGAGAGAGAACACGAGAGAGAGAGAGAGATCAAACACATAGCTACTGGTACATACCCTCAGCCCCGAGGGTGAACTACTCCCTCCTCGTCATGGATAGCGCCGGGATGATGAAGATGGCCACCGGTGATGGGTTCCCCCTCCGGCAGGGTGCCAAAACGGGCTCCCGAGAGGTTTTTGGTGGCTACAGAGGCTTGCGGTGGCGGAACTCCCGATCTATCTTCTGTTCTGGAAGTTTTACGATGCGTAGGTATATATGGGTGCAGGGGGTACGTC
>NC_041389.1:152682673-152707985 GCF_002162155.2 Triticum dicoccoides
GGGGGGGTGAGCGCGCCCCCACCCTCGTGGGCAGCCCGTATCTCCCCTGACGTGCACTCTAAGTTTCCTGGGTTGCTTTCCTTCCAAAAATAACTTCTCCAGTTGATTTCGTTCCGTTTTGACTCCGTCTGATATTCCTTTTCCTCGAAACACTGAAATAGGCATAAAACAGCAAATCTGGGCTGGGCCTCCGGTTAATAGGTTAGTCCAAAAAATAATATAAAAGTGGATAATAAAGCCCAATATTGCCTAAAACAGTAGATAAAGTAGCATGGAGCAATCAAAAATTATAGATACGTTGGAGACGTATCAAGCATCCCCAAGCTTAATTCCTGCTCGTCCTCGAGTAGGTAAATGATAAAAAAGAATTTTTGATGCGGAGTGATACTTTGGCATAATTTCAATGTAATTCTTCTTACTTGTGATATGAATATTCAGATCCAAAAGATTCAAGACAAAAAATTCATATTGACACAAAAATAATAATACTTCAAGCATACTAATCAAAGCAATCATGTCTTCTCAAAATAACATGGCAAAAGAAAGTTCATCCCTACAAAATCATATAGTTAGGCTATGCTTCATTTTCGTCACACAAAGATGTTCCCAACTTCTATACCCCCGATGACAAGCCAAGCAATTGTTTCATACTTAAATAATCTCAAACTTTTTCAACCTTCACGCAATACATGAGCGTGAGCCATGGATATAGCACTATGGGTGGAATAGAATATGATGACGGGGATTGTGTAGAGAAGACAAAAAAGGAGAAAGTCTCACGTTGACGAGGCTAATCAATGAGCTATGGAGATGCCCATCAATTGATGTCAACATGAGGAGTAGGGATTTCCATACAACGGATGCACTAGAGCTATGAATGCTCAACAAAATAAAACTAGTGGGTGTGCATCCAACTTGCTTGCTCACGAAGACCTAGGGCATTTGAGGAAGCCCATCGTAGGAATATACAAGCCAAGTTCTATAATGAAAAATTCCCACTAGTATAAAAAGACAACTTATGAGACTCACTTCATGAAGAACAAGGTGCTACTTTGAAGCACAACATATGAGACTCACTACATGAAGAACAAGGTGCTACTTTGAAGCACAACATATGAGACTCGCTACATGAAGAACAAGGTGCTACTTTGAAGCACAAGTGTGGAAAAGAGATAGTAGCATTGCCCTTTTTTTCTTTTTTTTGGGCCTTTTTTTTCTTTTTGGCCTTTCTCTTTTTTTTATTTGGGCAATGCTCTAATAATGATGATCATCACACTTCTATTGATTACAACACAAGGATTACAACTCGAAACTTAGAACAAGATATGACTCTATATGAATGCCTCCGGCGGTGTACCGGGATGGTGCAATGAATCAAGAGTGACACGTATGGAAAATAATGCATGGTGGCTTTGCCACAAATACGATGTCAACTACAAGATCATGCAATGGCAATATGACAAAAGTAATGTATGTCATGATGATAATGGTGGAAGTTGCATGGCAATATATCTCGGAATGGCTATGAAAATGCCATGATAGGTAGGTATGGTGGCTGTTTTGAGGAAGATATAAGGAGGTTTATGTGTGATAGAGCGTATCGTATCACGGGGTTTGGATGCACCAGCGAAGTTTGCGCCAACTCTCAAGGTGAGAAAGGGCAATGCACGGTACCGAAGAGGCTAGCAAAGGCGGAAAGGTAAGAGTGCGTATAATCCATGGACTCAACATTAGTCAAAAGAACCCATATACTTATTGTCGTGGAATTGTCACGACAGATGTCCTTAGTGTCAGGACTTAGTCGCGAGGCCAACACATCTATGTGGTAGCTTGAGAGGGGTTGAGTGGGACGAGAGACGTAGGGCGGATCAACACGCAAGACAAAGATTTAGACAGCTTCGGGCCCCGGGGAACATCATCCGGTAATAGCCCTACATGCTGTTTGAGGCTAGGTCTCATTATCATCACGTGGGAGTCGCCGTAAACCGGCTCTACTCTTTGTGTCTAGTCCTAAGATTGTTTCTTCTTGCCTCTCCCTCTTTGGGGAGCCCTGCCCCTCCTTATATATGTTAAAGGGACAGTTTACATGTGGAGTCCTATTAGGATTAGGACTAGTCTATCTCTAATACAAACTGGATACAAGTCCTGGTCTTAACTCCTTGTAAAATATTCCTCATGCCTTTCCTCTTAAACCGGCCCACCATAGTATGAACCGGCCTTCTGGGCCATGGGCCTCGTCATCCATCTGACCCGCCCGCCGGGTTACTAATGAACCGCCAAGACCGGGCGGGTAGCCGGTGAATCATCCAGTCTGACCGGTTTATACTCCCGGCCGGTTTACGGCACGGGGTATATCCCCGACATTAGCCCCCAGTTTAATTTGGATTTATCCATGTTAAACCGATCCTGTAAAACAAGTACAAGAACAAATTTGATAGATTATGCTCCGGGTTAAGAATTCTGGTAAACCGGCATCTGAGCATTCTGAAGTCCTTGTCATTTCCTTCTTCTAGAAAATCCGGTCAATAAACCAGCTTCATACTCAAATTGCTGACGTTGGTTTCTCATAGAAAAATATTGTGAAGAATAATCCACTTGAGTCGGCTTCCAAAGCATCGGTTTAAGAAATTTTGGTCTTGAAATACTCATCTGAAATTTGGCCGGTTTGAAGATGTAGAACTTGCCGGTTTATCATTACCAAAATTGCCGAGTTATAAAAACTGATAATTCCGGGTCATGATTGTTGCCAACACCGGTTCATGATTGTTGCCAACGCCGGTTCATCATTATTGATGACGCCGGGTTGCAGACATAGGGTCGTAATGATTGGTGACGCCGGGTCAATCCGGTTTGCTCAAAACAGAGAATTTGAAAATAGTTCTTCGATAATAATATAATACCTGTAGCCCCCAAGTCTTGAGCAGAACAAAGTGATGGCTTAAGACTTGCTTCAATATAAATACTGCCACTTAAGAAGAAATCCATGTTGTTCATCCCAATCACTTAGTAAAAACTGAATACTCTATATTATGTAGTCCCCAAGTGTCGGGTTGTCCTGCTTGCAGCAACCTGGGACTTGTAATTGTCTTATACTCATAAAAACTTCAACCAGTGTAACCCCCAAGGGCCGGGTCATTATGCAATAATGAGCAGGGACTTTGTAAATATAATCATGTAAACGTTGAACAGCAACGGTGTAGCCCCCAAGGGCCAGCTCAGTAAGATAATATTGAGCTGGTACTTTATATATACTTCTTTGAAAAGAACATCATATAATGTAACCCCCATCATGGGGCGTGAACCCACGTCCACAAGGTTGAGAGCTTTGTGCTTTACCAACTGAGCAGTGAATCTCTTCAATAATAGATGAAAATTTGTGTACCTTGAATTGTTGACAGGAGCAATTGGTAGCCCCCAAGGGCCGGCTCATTATAATGTGATGAGTCGGGTCTTCAATAATATGAGCAAAAAATGACTTTGCATTAGCCCCCAAGTGTCATGGTGCATGCTTGCAGCGACATGAGACTTGCATATTTGATGTAATCTCAACTTAAATAATGTAGCCCCCAAGTGCCGGGTTGTAAGCCTGCAGCAACTCGGGACTATTCCTTCAATTGTAAAATAAATTATATCCATTGATAATATGATAGCCATTGCGCTAAAGCGACTTTGAAAACCTTAATCATAATACTGGTTATTGAAAACCATAACAAAAATCCAGCCAAGTTTGGATATTTGAATAATCATAACCCAATGACTTATAAGCGCATGATTCCAATGATGCAATCCAAATATATACTGGCAACTTACAGTCCAAAGCCAGGCCGGTTGAATAAACGCCGGCGATTTGTAATCATGCTTTATTCAACCTGTTTCTGCATATAACAAGTTTATAGTGTCCTGGCGGTTTACCGCCGGACGGGTCATAATGCCCAACATATAACCTGGGTTTATAACCAAAGCTGCACTTAAGAACAATCAAATATGAAATATATCATACCTGTGATATTGAATCACATCGTTGGTTTACCAATTTTTTGTAGTAAGGGTGATAATCCCAATCTTGAGTACTGATAACTCCTTCCATATTGTGCCGGTTTATGATAAAACCGTACCGGGTTATGATAGACACCGGATTATCCACATATAATACTGGCGACTTGTAGTCGAACCAGACCGGGTTAATAATCGCCGGATTACAATTGGTCATGTACTGACAATTTGTGATTGAAAGTCAAGCCGGGTTAATGAACGCCGGTTTACTCCATAATAGGATGATAATAGAAAATCAAACCGGGCAGATGGCCCCCGGATTAAGATTTGACCGTGTTCCATCAATTTATAATTGACAGTTGAACTGGATTAAAACGTTGTCGGTTAAAAAACGCAACAAAAATCAAATAACAGTTATGAAAAAAATATGGAAGCAAAGGCAATGATAAAACCGTTTGCAAAAAAGGAGGCTTTACTGAGCCGATCAGATGGTGTTACCATGGTCGGACACGACCAAGCTCCCAATAGGTGTAGCTATGGTTCAAGTCAGCCAGGTCCCCAACTGAAACCGCGGCATTATGCCGATCAAGTGGCGTGGCAATGGTTCGGGTTCGACCAAGCCCCCAAGTGACTCTGTGGCCTTAGGCCGATCAAGAGGCGTGACTGGTTCAGACTTGACCATGTCCCCAAGTGATCTGGTGGCTTTCGCCTATCAAGAGGTGTTGCATTGGTTCGGACACGACCAAGCCCCCAAGTGACATAACATGGTGCTTTGAAAAGCTAACCCAAGAGGTAAACCGGAGGCCGCTTTAAGACAGAACCTCCGTGTAACCACGCATGATGTAAAAAAGAACAGAGACCCCGCTTTATGAAGCAGAAGCCCCCATGTGATCAATAATATGTTAGGCCAATAAGGCAGGATACCCATGTTTGAACCGCGCATCATGGCAGCAGGTCCTCTTCGGTAATTTTTAACTTTTTTGCAAGAGATAAATTCTTCTTGAACCGGGATCTTGAACCGGATATTGAGAGCTTCAAAGCTTTATGGGAGACATCTTTCCCTTGACCCAGATTTTAAACCAGAATCTTCATTTTCAGCCGGAAATTTTCTGACGGTCTTTAAACTCGAACTTGCGAGAAGTTAATTCCTTTTTGAACCGGACATTGTTAAACCGGATTTGGGCGCTTCAGAGCTTTGTGGGAGAACAGATTTCCTCGAACCGGCTTGTAAACCAGATATTTGAGAGCTTCAACGAGACTGACTTCCCTTGAGCCGGATTTTAAACCGGAATCCTTTCTGATGACCCGGATCTTCTTCATTGAGCCGGGATTTTGTAACTGTCATATACTTTCTAAGCCGGAAATTTTCTGACGGCCTTCAAATAACAGTAGCCTCCTGGACTGGGTTATCTTTCCCCCCATCGTCCTGGGGTTCTTAAATTTGCTAAAACTATCAAGATTTGCTGAGTCATGTCATCGTAGCCCCCGAGTCTCAAAGGTGACTCGAGGAGTTGGCTTGAGATTCTCCATATTTGACTGTGATATAAATCGGTATAAGTTATATATCATTGGTGTTGATAGCACGATGTGAATCCACAGAAGGTTGAGGTGACTGCGGCGGGTTATAAATGATCCCGTGTGATCCGTGTCAGCAACTCGGTCAATGGTTCCTTCCAAGGCTATTTGAGGTTAACCAAACTGTAGTGGTGGCGACTTGTGCGCCTACCCACTAAGCCGCTCAGTGCAAACGGCGGTTGATGATAACTTGCTTCCAATTTGCTAGAAGAAAACTGGGCTGACCAAGCTGTGACTTGCTCATCCTCAATAAGCAGCTTATGCGGACGGGTGCAACTCAGTGTGTTGATGTACACCGGGCCTCGGGGGCGGCGATTTGCGCACGTCCATTAACAACAAGCAGACGTGATCCCAGCAAGCCGATGTGGACCGGACCGCAAGGGCAGCAGCTTGTGTGCATCCATTCATCATGTGATATGTCCCGGATTATCCCCGGGCGGGATATTATCAATCCGTAGTGTAAACCACATTTGTAATGAATAATAGTCCTGTGTATAAAAATATACAAATCCAAGTAATTTGTCCTTTGATAGAAATATGTGTTAATAAAACAAATTTAGATGGATATCACCTGATTTGCTCGGCTGCCCGATGGTCCATGAATAACGTCTGTAGATAACCTTGTAATGCGGCTGCTGAATTCCTTTTGATCCATATATGCGCACATAAGATATTTGTGCATTATCCCCTCCAGGCCCTGCCAAAAGTGCCCACGTCCCTTTCTTAATTCACCCACGGGCCACGGCAGCAGTTTGGCGCGATCCTCAACGTGTTGATGTGATTTAGAGTGACCAGCATCGGGCTATGTACACCGTCCGTGGTAGTCATGAACAAAAGGCTCGCTTTGGATCTTCATATAGTATCTGCATCCGTTTTCCTTCACCACTTTTCACGTGTAACAGGGGCTGGCTTATTATCTTCTGTACGCACGTACTGCTTCAGACTTGTCTTCGCCAACCGCAGCCCTGCCCTTCCTTGGTTTTATAATGAATGAACGGACAGAAGCATCAGCAAAGTACAGCCGAAGTGGTACAAAGCCATAACCCGGCATCCCAGGGTCACGGGCAAGAGCTCACGCGAGGGCGGTTTAAGCTGGTCGTGGATCACAATGACTTGAAGTAGAATTCAGCGGAGGCGGCTTGAAAATGCCCTGAAGGCGCGGCGGCCACTGCAGCGGTGAAGCCCGGCGATTCAAGGCGAGGCCGGGTCGGCCAAGCACATCCATGACGACTCAGCAGTAGAGGCTTCGGTGGGACAAAGCGGCCCGTAGCACACCGGGCGGAGCTGGCGGGTGACTAAGACGGGGCGCGGTAACCCGACGGAAGGGCCCGGCGATTTGTGGAAAAACCAAGGCTGCCTTCTATCTGCAGCATACAGGCGGATCAAAGCGACCACAAGACCCGGCAGTATCCGTGAGGAGTAGTAGTAAACCGGCGCCGGCCGGACAAAACCAGGTTTGCAGCTGCAACGACTCAGCAATGGACCGATAGGGACGGAAAAACAGCCCAGGCGGCGACTCTTCAAGGTTGAAACGGCCAGCGTCCAGCGAGGCCGGCGACTTGTCGTCGGCAGCTTTGAAGCGCTGTATAAGAAAATTGAGGGCGCAGCGAAACAGGCCACACAGTGTACCGGCATGGGCTGTTTTGACCCGGCGAATTTATTTAATCTCTAACCTCTGCAGCGTTATGTTACAGTAAACAGCTCCGCTCCTTCTGAATTTTAGCGTCTTGTTCCTGTTAATCAACTATAGCCAAATAAGTGCTATTCGAGCCAAGGCAATTCGCAGACCGGCTTCTCAATCCGCCATACATCGACTCTGCCTTATAACTGTCGGGCAGACGGAGGCTCATAGTGAGGTTGTGGAGGCTCACAGCGCAGCCGGGTCGAGGCCCCTGTAGCGGCGGTTTACTGCTGTAATGGCGGAGAGGCGGCGAAGGCGACGACGACTTCGACACGGAGCCAGCGTGGCCGCGCGAAGGGAACCGCAAGAGGGCGGAGTGGCAAGCGGTGACCCGGTGGGTTGAAACCAATGCAGGGAGGACTCTAGCAAGATGAGCCATATCGACGGCGACAGGCGGCTCTCGGTAGGGAGGCGACTCATGGCAGCTCGACCCGACGGAGTAGTTGAGGTTGCACGGGGCCGTGGTGGTGACTTAATCCGAGACCGAGCGGAGACGGCGGTTCATGGACGGAGGGGTGACTCTGAGGTGGCCGGCTGTCGGAGGCGGCTCAACGCGCGGGACTATAGAATAGCGACTGGGACAGAGGCCGGGGCGGGTTGTCACGGCCGTGGAGTAGATGCACCGGCAGTTCAGGCGCGGAGGCAAACCGGCGACGGTGATGCAACAACAGAGGCGCGCTGGCGAGGCACAGCTGCGGCCGTGGAGTAGGGGCACCGGCGGTTCGGGCGCGGAGGCAAACCGGCGATGGTGGCGCAGTGACAGAAGCGCGCCGGCGAGGCACAGCGGCGGCCGTGGAGGTGACGACGGGGCGGCGACTTGTGGCTCGGGACGAATCGGAGGAGAAAGGCGTCGAGGCAGCCGTTTTTTGAGGCAGTGCTGCTCGCGACAGAGCGGCTCGGTGAGGCCTCGGGCGGCGATTGGAGGTGGCGGAGAACCGCGGCGGGTCGATGTGGTGACTCAGGTCGGATTCCAGGTGGGCGCTCGGTCGACGAGTCTGAGTCCGACTCAATCTAGAGCCAATGCAGTGCTCTGTCTCAACTACAGGGTCGCGGAATTCGGCGACTCGGAGTAGCGCTAGGCGGGTTTTGAAGCGGAGGGCCGGATCACCGCAGCGAGGCGGAGACAAACCAGCGCAAGGAAGTCCGACGGCTTTGGGGAGGCCGCGGTGTCCGCAGCAGGAGGCTCAGCGAGGCTCGAAGGCCATGCAGGCTGCAGTGACTCGGAGTTGAAAACAAGGCGGAGACCGTCGGATGTGGAGGCGGGTCAACATGCGGGACTGCACCAGATGACTCCTCGGCGAGTCAGAGACAGAAACAATGCCGATCACAGGGCATGGCCGGTTTCCGGGTCGTGGCAGGTTTGACCGCCACGTCTGGGTCTTCCTCCAGGTTTCCATGTTGGATTTGCTCGTTTGGTGATAGTAGATGACCCTACTGATAAGCGCGGCGGCTTGTGCCAAATCTTTGGGATTTTCTCTGTCGATCTTGTTAACAGAACTGATGGTTACTGCTCATAAAATTTTCTGATCTCAATTCAGTGAACTCAAAAGTTGATGTAGATCCTTCCAAAAAACCGGTCCTTTCTTCATCCGGATGCAAACTTATCAAACCCTAGATGAGATCCCTCCAAAAACTCAACACCACCGTGTGCAAAAATTTAGAAGCCATCAAAAATTCAAGTACTACGCGCATGCTCCTAGGGGGATAGATTGGTAGGAAAAGACCATCACTCGTCCCCGACCGCCACTCATAAGGATGCACAAGCCAGGTACACTTCATGTTTCAAATTTGTTACATAACTTTAACCACACGTGCATGCTACGGGACTTGCAAACTTCAACACAAGTATTTCTCAAATTCATAATCACCCAACTAGTACGACTTTGATATTATCACCTCCATATCTCAAAACAATTATCAAGCATCAAACTTATCTTAGTATTCAATTCACTCAAAAGAAAGTTTCACATATCTTGAACACCAAGTATATTAACATTAAGCAAATTAGCATGCTATTAACGACTCTCAAAATAATCTAAGTGAAGCATGAGAGATCAATGTTTCTTTAAAATAAATCCACCACCGTACTCTAAGAGATCTAAGTGAAGTACTAGAGCAAAAATTATCACGCTCAAAAGATATAAGTGAAGCACTATGAGCAAAACTATCAAGCTCAAAAGATATAAGTGAAGCGCATAGAGTATTCTAACAAATTCCAATTCATGTATGGATCTCTCAAAAGGTGTGTACAGAAAGGATGATTGTGGTAGACTAACAAGCAAAGACGCAATTAATACAAGACGCTCCAAGCAAAACACATATCATGTTGATGAATAAAAATATAGCTCCAAGTAAATTACCGATGGAAGTGGACGAAAGAGGGGATGCCTTCCGGGGCATCCCCAAGCTTTGACATTTTGGTGTCCTTGGATTATCTTGGGGGTGCCATGGGCATCCCCAAGCTTAGGCTCTTGCCACTCCTTGTTCCATAATCCATCAAAAGAATTCACCCAAAACTTGAAAAACTTCACAACACAAAACTCAACAGAAATCTCGTGAGCTCCGTTAGAGAAAGAAAACAAAAGGCTACTTCAAGGTACTGTAATGAACTCAGTCTTTATTTATATTGGTGTTAAACCTACTGTATTCCAACTTCTCTATGGTTTATAAACTAATTTACTAGCCATAGATTCATCAAAATAAGCAAACAACACACGAAAAACAGAATCTGTCAAAAACAGAACAGTCTGTAGCAATCTGTAACTAACGCAAACTTATGTAACTCTAAAAAATCTACCAAAATAGGAAGTCCTGGACAATTTGTTTATTGATCAGCATAAAAAAGAATCAACGCAAAATCACGTTCCTGTGATTTATCATAACTAAATTCGTGCGTGCAAAGTTTCTGTTTTTCAGCAGAATCAAATCAACTATCATCGTAGGTTATCCTATAGGTCCTACTTGGCACAAACACTAATTAAAACACAAAACCACATCCAAACAGAAGGTAGATGGATTATTTATTCCTAAACAGAAGCAAAAACAAAAAAACACAAAATAAAATTGGGTTGCCTCCCGACAAGCGCTATCGTTTAACGCCCCTAGCTAGGCATTGAGATTTCAATGATGCTCACATGAAAGACAAGAATTGAAGCGCAAAGAGAGCATCATGAAACACGTGACAAACAGATCTAAGTCTAACATACTTCCTATGCATAGGCATCTTATAGGCAAACAAATTATCATAGCAAGCAAAAACTAGCATATGCAAGGAAGCGGAAAAAACAATAGCAATCTCAACATAACGAGAGGTAATTTATTATCATGAAAATTTTACGACCATATTTTCCTCTCTCATAATAGTTACATGTAGGATCATAGGAAAATTCAACAATATAGCTATCACATAACATATTCTCAACACGATCCACATGCATGCGAAGTTGACACTCTTCCAAAATAGTGGGATTATCATTAACTAAAGTCATGACCTCTCCAAACCCACTTTCATCAAAAATTTCATAAGATTGAACATTCTCCAAATATGTGGGATCTAAAGTTGACACTCTTCCAAACCCACTTCTAATATCATTGCAAACAATATTATCAATCTCATATTCATCATGGGGATTAAATAAATTTTGAAGATCATAAGAAAAATCACCCCAATCATGATCATTGCAACAAATAGTGGACACAACAAAACTAGCATCCCCAAGCTTAGGGTTTTGCATATTATTAGCACAATTGACTGTTGGGGAACGTAGTAATTTCAAAAAATTTCCTACGCACACGCAAGATCATGGTGATGGCATAGCAACGAGAGGGGAGAGTATTGTCCACGTACCCTCGTAGACCGTAAGCGGAAGCGTTATGACAACGCGGTTGATGTAGTCGTACGTCTTCACGATCCGACCGATCCAAGTACCGAACGTACGGCACCTCCGAGTTCAGCACACGTTCAGCTCGATGACGATCCCCGGACTCCGATCCAGCAGGGTGTCGGGGATGAGTTCCGTCAGCACGACGGCATGGTGACGATGATGATGTTCTACCGACGTAGGGCTTCGCCTAAGCACCGCAATGATATGACCGAGGTGGAATATGGTGGAGGGGGGCACCGCACACGGCTAAGGAACGATCACGAAGATCAACTTGTGTGTCATGGGGTGCCCCCTTGCCCACGTATATAAAGGAGCAAGGGAGGGGGTGGCCGGCCTAGGAGGAGGCGCACCAAGGAGGAGTCCTACTCCCACCGGGAGTAGGATTCCCCCCTTCCAAGTAGTAGGAGTAGGAGTCAAGGAAAGGGGGAAGAGAAGAGAAGGAAGGAGGGGGCGCCTGTAGTACTCCTTTATAATCACCCAGTTACGTTGTGACGTTTGGTAGCACCCAAAGTGTTCCTCCGGTAAACGGGAGTTGCATAATCTCATAGTTACAGGAACATGTATAAGTCATGAAGAAAGCAATAGCAACATACTAAACGATCAAGTGCTAGGCTAACGGAATGGGTCATGTCAATCACATCATTCTCCTAATGATGTGATCCCGTTAATCAAATGACAACACATGTCTATGGTTAGGAAACATAACCATCTTTGATTAATGAGCTAGTCAAGTAGAGGCATACTAGTGATGTTATGTTTGTCTATGTATTCACACATGTATTATGTTTCCGGTTAATACAATTCTAGCATGAATAATAAACATTTATCATGAAATAAGGAAATAAATAATAACTATATTATTGCCTCTAGGGCATATTTCCTCCAGTCTCCCACTTGCACTAGAGTCAATAATCTAGTTCACATCGTCATGTGATTTAACACCAATATTCACATCTGTATGTGATTAATACCCATAGTTCACATCGTCATGTGATCAACACCCAAAGGGTTTACTAGAGTCAATAATCTAGTTCACATCGCTATGTGATTAACACCCAAAGAGTACTAAGGTGTGATCATGTTTTGCTCGTGAGAGAAGTTTAGTCAACAGGTCTGTCACATATAGAGCCGTATGTATTTTGCAAATATTCTATGTCTTCAATGCTCTGCACAGAGCTACTCTAGCTAATTGCTCCCACTTTCAATATGTATCCAGATCGAGACTTAGAGTCATCTGGATCAGTGCCAAAACTTGTATTGACGTAACCCTTTACGACGAACCTTTTGTCACCTCCATAATCGAGAAACATATCCTTATTCCACTAAGGATAATTTTGACCAATGTCCAGTGATCTACTCCTAGATCACTATTGTACTCCCTTGCCAAACTAGGGCAGAGTATACAATAGGTCTGGACCATAACATGGCACATTTTTATAGAACCTATGACTGATGCATAGGGAATGACTTTCATTCGATCTCTTTCTATTTTCTGCCATGGTCGGGATTTGAGTCTTACTCAACTTCACACCTTGGAATATAGGCAAGAACTCCTTCTTTGACTGTTCCATTTTGAACCACTTCAAAATCTTATCAAGGTATGTACTCATTGAAAAATCTTATCAAGCGTCTTGACCTATCTCAATAGATCTTGATGCTCAATATGTAAGTAGCTTTGCCGAGGTCGTTCTTTGAAAAAACTCCTTTCAAACACTCCTTTATGCTTTGCAGATTCTACATTATTTCTGATCAACAATATGTCATTCACATATACTTATCAGAAATGTTGTAGTGCTCCCACTCACTTTCTTGTAAATACAGGCTTCACCGCAAGTCTGTATAAAACTATATGCTTTGATCAACTTATCAAAGCGTATATTCCAACTCTGAGATGCTTGCACCAGTCCATAGATGGATTGCTGGAGCTTGCATATTTTGTTAGCACCTTTAGGATTAACAAAACCTTCTGGTTGCATCATATACAACTCTTCTTTAAGAAAACCATTAAGGAATGCAGTTTTGACATCCATTTGCCAGATTTCATAAATTGTGGCAATTGCTAACATGATTCGGACAGACTTAAGCATCGCTTCAGTTGAGAAAATCTCATTGTAGTCAACACCTTGAACTTGTCAAAAAACTTTTTGCGACAAGTCGAGCTTTGTAGATAGTAACACTACTATCAACGTCCGTCTTCCTCTTGAAGATCCATTTATTTTTCTATGTTTTGCCGATCATCGGGCAAGTCCACCAAAGTCCACACTTTGTTCTCATACATGGATCCTATCTCAGATTTCATGGCCTCCAGCCATTTTGCGGAATCTGGGCTCATCATCGCTTCCTCATAGTTCGTAGGTTTATCATGGTCTAGTAACATGACTTTCAGAACAGGATTACCGTACCACTCTGGTGCGAACTGTACTTTGGAAGACCTACGAGGTTTTGTAGTAACTTGATGTGAAGTTTCATGATCATCATCATTAGCTTCCTCACTCATTGGTGTAGGAATCACTGGAACTGATTTCTGTGATGAACTACTTTCCAATTCGGGAGAAGGTACAAATTACCTTATCAAGCTCTACTTTCCTCCCACTCACTTCTTTCGAGAGAAACTCCTTCTCTAGAAAGGATCCATCTTTAGCAACGAATATATTGCCTTCGGATCTGTGATAGAAGGTGTACCCAACAGTTTCCTTTGGGTATTCTATGAAGACGCACTTCTCCGATCTGGGTTTGAGCTTTATCAGGATGAAACTTTTTCACATAAGCATCATAGCCCCAAACTTTAAGAAATGACAACTTGGGTTTCTTGCTAAACCATAGTTCATATAGTGTCGTCTCAACGGATTTAGATGGTGCCCTTTTAACGTGAATGCAGTTGTCTCTAATGCATAACCCCAAAACAATAGTGGTAAATCAGTAAGAGACATCATAGATCGCACCATATCCAATAAAGTGAGGTTACGACGTTCGGACACACCATAACGTTGTGGTGTTCCAGGTGGCGTGAGCTGTGAAACTATTCCACATTGTTTTAATTGAAGACCAAACTCGTAACTCAAATATTTGTCTCCGTGATCAGATCGCAGAAACTTTATTTTTCTTGTTACGATGATTTTTGCACTTCACTCTGAAATTCTTTGAACCTTTCAACTATTTCAGACTTATGTTTCATCAAGTAGATATACCCATATCTACTTAAATCATCTTGTGAAGGTCAAAAAATAACGATACTTGCCATGAGCATCAACACTCATTGGATCGCATACATCGGTATGCATTATTTCCAATAAGTCAGTAGCTCGTTCCATTGTTCTGGAGAACGGAGTTTTAGTCATCTTGCCCAAAAAGGGACGATTCGCAAGCATCAAATGATTCATAACCAATTGATTCCGAAAATCCATCTTTATGGAGTTTCTTCATGCGCCTTACACCGATATGACCCAAACGACAGTGCCACAAATAAGTTGCACCATCATTATTAACTTTGCATCTTTTGGCATCAATATTATGAATATGTGTATCACTATGATCGAGATCCAACAAACTATGTTCATTGGGTGTATGACCATCGAAGGTCTTATTCATGTAAACAGAATAACAATTATTCTCTAACTTTAAATGAATAACCGTATCGCAATAAACATGATCAAATCATGTTCATGCTCAACGCAAATGCCAAATAACATTTATTTAGGTTTAACACTAACCCCGAAAGTATAGGGAGTGTGCGATGATGATCATATCAATCTTGGAACTACTTCCAACACTCATCGTCACTTCCTCTTCAACTAATCTCTGTTTATTCTGTAACTCCTGTTTCGAGTTACTAATCTTAGTAACCGAACAAGTATCAAATACTCAGGGGCTACTATAAACACTAGTAAGGCACACATCAATAACCTGTATATCAAATATACCCTTGTTCACTTTGCCATCCTTCTTATCCACCAAATATTTGGAGTAGTTCCACTTCCAGTGACCATTTCCTTTGCAGTAGAAGCACTCAGTTTCAGGCTTAGGTCCAGCTTTGGGCTTCTTCACGGGAGTGACAACTTGTTTGCCATTCTACTTGAAGTTTCCCTTTCTTTCCCTTTGCCCTTTTCTTGAAACTAGTGATCTTGTCAATCATCAACACTTGATGCTCTTTCTTGATTTCTACCTTCGTCGATTTCAACATCACGAAGAGCTTGGGAATCACTTTCGTCATCCCTTGCATATTATAGTTCATCACGAAGTTCTACTAACTTGGTGATGGTGACTAGAGAATTCTGTCAATCACTATTTTATCTGGAAGATTAACTCCCACTTGATTCAAGCGATTGTAGTACCCAGACAATCTGAGCACATGCTCACTAGTTGAGCGATTCTCCTCCATCTTTTAGCTATAGAACTTGTTGGAGACTTCATATCTCTCAACTCGGGTATTTGCTTGAAATATTAACTTCAATTCCTGGAACATCTCATATGGTCCATGACGTTCAAAACGTCTTTGAAGTCCCGATTCTAAGCCATAAAGCACGGTGCACAAAACTATCAAGTAGTCATCATATTGAGCTAGCCAGACATTCCTAACGTCTGCATCTGCTCCTGCAATAGGTCTGTCACCTAGCGGTGCATTAAGGACATAATTCTTCTGTGCGGCAATGAGGATAAACCTCAAATCACGGATCCAATCCATATCATTGCTACTAACATCTTTCAATACAATTTTCTCTAGGAACATATCAAAATAAACATATGAAAGCAACAATGCGAGCTATTGATCTACAACATAATTTGCAAAATACTACCAGGACTAAGTTCATGATAAATTTAAGTTCAATTAATCATATTACTTAAGAACTCCCACTTAGACAGACATCCCTCTAGTCATCTAAGTGATCACGTGATCCAAATCAACTAAACCATGTCCGATCATCACGTGAGATGGAGTAGTTTCAATGGTGAACATCACTATGTTGATCATATCTACTATATGATTCACGTTCGACCTTTCGGTCTCCGTGTTCCGAGGCCATATCTGTATATGCTAGGCTCGTCAAGTTTAACCTGAGTATTCCGCGTGTGCAACTGTTTTGCACCCGTTGTATTTGAACGTAGAGCCTATCACACCCGATCATCACGTGGTGTCTCAGCATGAAGAACTTTCGCAACGGTGCATACTCAGGAAGAACACTTCTTGATAATTAGTGAGAGATCATCTTAAAATGCTACCGTCAAACAAAACAGAATAAGATGTATAACAGATAAACATCATATGCAATCAAAATATGTGACATGATATGGCCATGATCATCTTGCGCCTTTGATCTCCATCTCCAAAGTACTGTCATGATCTTTATCGTCACCGGCACGACACCATGATCTTCATCATCTTGATCTATATCAATGTGTCGTCACATGGTCGTCTCGCGAACTATTGCTCTTGCAACTATTGCTATTGCATAGCGATAAAGTAAAGCAATCATTTGGCACTTGCATCTTATGCAACAAAGAGACAACCATAGAGCTTCTGCCAGTTGCCGATAACTTCAACAAAACATGATCATCTCATACAACAACTTATATCTCATCACGTCTTGATCGTATCACATCACAACATGCCCTGCAAAAACAAGTTAGACGTCCTCTACTTTGTTGTTGCAAGTTTTACGTGGCTGCTATGGGCTGAGCAAGAACCGTTCTTACCTACGCATCAAAAACCACAACGATAGTTCGTCAAGTTGGTGTTGTTTTAACCTTTGCAAGGACCGGGCGTAGCCACACTCGGTTCAACTAAAGTTGGAGAAACAGACACCCGCCAGTCACCTGTGTGCAAAGCACGTCGGTAGAACCAGTCTCGCGTAAGGGGGAAGAGAAGAGAAGGAAGGAGGGGGCGCAGCCCCTCCCCCTAGTCCAATTCGGACTAGGCCTTGGGGGGCGCCCAACCTCTCCTATTTCTTTCCCCTGAAGCCCAATAAGGCCCATATACTCCCCGGCGAATTCCGGTAACTCTCCGGTACTCCGAAAAATACCCGAATCACTCGGAACCTTTTCGAACTCCGAATATAGTCGTCCAATATATCGATCTTTATGTCTTGACCATTTCGAGACTCCTCGCCATGTCCCCGATCTCATCCGGGACTCCGAACTCCTTCGGTACATCAAAACTCATAAACTCATAATATAACTGTCATCATAACGTTAAGCGTGCGGACCCTACGGGTTCGAGAACTATGTAGACATTGATGGAGTCATGTACCTAGGGTAGGGTCATAGACCTGATCTAAATACCCTACCCAAAGACGCCCTTAGATGAGATCACCTTCCAGTCGACTTACAAGGACTCCACTCGACTGACTTGAAGGACTCGACCATGAAG
This sequence comes from Triticum dicoccoides, assembly GCF_002162155.2. Lineage (NCBI taxonomy): Eukaryota > Viridiplantae > Streptophyta > Magnoliopsida > Poales > Poaceae > Triticum > Triticum dicoccoides. The sequence continues at coordinate 152,700,171 of NC_041389.1, forward strand.
ACTCACTGAACCACCAGGAGGTCAAGTGGCACTCTGTACTACAACGGTCTGTAATTAAGTAGACTTTATGGTAGTTAAGACACTTTATATGGGGCGTTACCAGTAACGCCCCAGACTTAATGTACTTTAAACCCTGCATTACTGAGGGCCGGAGGGGTCTGGCAGGCACTATATAAGCCACCCCCCACCTCAGTGTGAAAGGTTCGCACCCCTGTAATTCATACACACATAATCCACTCGATCGCCTCCGGGCTCCGAGACGTAGGGCTTTTACTTCCTCAGAGAAGGGCCTGAACTCGTACATCTCTTGTGTTTACAACCTCTCCATAGCTAAGACCTTGCCTCTCCATACCTACCCCCACTCTACTGTCAGACTTAGAACCACAACAGTTGGCGCCCACCGTGGGGCCGGCGTTTTAGTGATTTTTGGAGAAGTTGCGATTCTTCCGATTACTTTCATCATGGTTGCTGGTGGGGTTTTGGTCAAGGGTCGCGAGATCCGTCTCGGCGCTCTCACCTTCGTCGCCGACGACTCCGCTTGGCTCCAGGAGGCTCCACTCGACGTTGATGCGCTCCCTGTCCGCGGTGCGACGCATTTTCGCGCATGTGTCCGCGGCGTTCTGCTGCGGCAACCGTCGACTCCATATCGGTCGACTCCCTTATCGATCACCCTCCCGGTCTCCCGCCAGCGCAAGCACTCTGGTCGGTCGAGACTCCAGCGGTGGGTGAGGCACGCGGTGGCTCGCCAGACGGCCACCACCCAAGTTGCGGCAATCGAGCCCGACGAATCTCTCTACGGCCTGTTCGACCTATCGACTGGCTCCGTAGAGACTGCATCCGAGTGCGATAGCAGTGATCCGGCGGCGGAAATCTTGATGGTCAACGGACCTCGCAGTCCTCCTGGCTTCGCCCACGAAGGCGGAGTAGACGGTGGAGGCGGCCCCGCACAAGGCCACGAAGAGTACCAGCCCGAGCCACTCGACTCTCTGCAGAGGGAAGAGCTTCGCCGCAGGAACATGGATGCCCTGCATACTCTCATCGCGGGAGAAAACCCCGAGGCTCGCGCCTTGGAGGGGGCACGTTTGGCCAACTTGGCTGAACACGCTCGTCTGGAGAACCTTCAGCGAGCACTCGACGAGCGCGTGCGGCAACGAGTTCCAGACGCCAATCGACATCAACTCTTCCCGCCGACTCAGGTATATCGAACCCCGGTTCAGAATTTAGCAGCTGCAACCCGTATAGCAGAGTCCATCCAGCCCTCTCAGTCGGAAGCTGGCAGAGGCTTGATGCAGATCAGAGATTTGCTCCGGGCAGCAGGAGATCAGAATTCAGCCGTGTCGCAGTCACGCAACAGAATTCACAGTCGATCCGTCGCTACGAATACGGTTCAGTCGGCTCACAGTCCCAGATCGCCTCCGCGGCGTGAAGGACGCGAGAATCGGCGAGACCAGTACGGTGACCGACATGATCGTGATGATAGGCGTCGATTGCCCACTTCCCCCCCGAGGGGTGGGTCTTACGCTCCTCGGCAGCAAGATGACAGGCGTCAACTCAGTGTGGGGCGAAGAGCTCCAGTCGACCCCCGGGAACCAGGCTTCAATGCGCGATCCATCATCGTGCAAGGCTTGGTCGACCGAAACAGAGCCCATCGGGGCGGCCCCGACAGAGATGCGCCCACGAGCAGTCGAGTGCATGTTTCTGATCCAGAATGTTTCAGCAGGGCTATCAGAGCCGCGGTGATTCCCCCCAACTTCAGGTTGGCAACTGGAGTAAGCAAGTTCACTGGTGAGTCTAAGCCTGAAACCTGGCTTGAGGACTACCGAGTGGCGGTTCAGATTGGTGGTGGGAATGACGAGGTGGCTATGAAGCACTTGCCCCTCATGTTGGAAGGTTCTGCCAGAGCATGGTTAAATCAGTTACCTCCTAGCAGCATTTACACTTGGGAAGATCTGTCCCGAGTGTTCGTCAGAACATTTGAAGGAACTTGCAAGCGACCAGCTGGATTGACAGAGCTGCAAGTCTGTGTGCAGAAGACGAATGAAACTCTCAGAGAGTATATTCAGAGATGGATCACTTTGCATCATACCGTGGAGAACGTGTCTGATCATCAGGCAGTCTGCGCCTTCAAGGATGGTGTCAAGAACAGAGAATTGAGTTTGAAGTTTGGTCGAACCGGAGACATGACCCTGAGTCGGATGATGGAGATTGCTACCAAGTACGCGAACGGCGAAGAGGAAGACCGACTCCAAAGCGGCAAGTACAAGCCGAGTCAGTCGGAGAAGGGAAACACCAGTCGGAAGCAGAAACGGAAGGCTGAACCAGCAGCTCCTGGAGAGGCTCTGGCCGTGACTCAGGGAAAGTTCAAAGGAAAACCCAAAGGATCCTGGAACCCTAAGAAGGTGAAGGATAAAGAAGGAAACGACGTGATGGATATGCCGTGTCACATCCACACGAAGAAAGATGAAGAGGGCAACATTATTTACCCGAAGCATACCACTCGCTAGTGTCGACTCCTGATCCAGCAGTTCCAAGGAAAGCAGTCCAAGGACAAGGAAAAGGAGTCGGACAAGGCTAAAGACAAGGAGGACAGTGAGGGAGGATACCTGCATGTCAACTCCACTCTGATGATCTTCGCAGATGTGGAAAGCAAGAGCCAACTGAAGGTCATTAATCGTGAGGTGAACATGGTTGCCCCAGCGAAACCAAGTTATCTGAGATGGTCCCAAACACCCATCACATTCGACCAGTCTGATCACCCGACTCATATTGCCACCCCTGGGAGGCAAGCTTTGGTGGTCGACCCAGTTGTCGAAGGCACTCGACTGACGAAAGTGCTGATGGACGATGGTAGCGGACTGAACTTATTATATGCAGACACACTGAAGGGAATGGGCATTCCAATGTCCCGACTGAGCAAAAGTAACATGAGCTTTCATGGAGTTATACCAGGAAAGAAAGCCGAGTCACTCGGCCAAATAGCTCTGGACGTGGTGTTTGGTGATTCAAAACATTTTCGCAAAGAGAAGTTGACGTTTGAGGTCGTGGATTTTCAGAGCGCGTACCACGCCATTTTGGGGAGACCAGCTTACGCACGGTTCATGGCTCGACCATGTTACGTGTACCTCAAACTGAAGATGCCCAGTCCCAAAGGAGTGATCACTGCCACCGATGATCGGAAAAAGGCAGAAGAGTGTTTTCAGAAGGGCTCAAAGATTGCCGATTCCCAGGTGACAGCGGTCGAGTTTGAAGAATATAAGCAAAACGCAGATCCGAGTGATTTGCTGCGATCCAAGAAGCCCGCCACAGAATCTGCATTTCAGTCGTCCAGTGAGACGAAACCTGTCCACATTCACCCGACCGACCCCAATGCAGCCACGACCCACATCTCCACAACACTCGACCCGAAATAGGAAGAAGCGCTCATCCAGTTCCTCCGTGAGAACTGGGACATTTTTGCATGGAAGCCAGCTGACATGCCAGGTGTTCCCAGGGAACTGGCTGAGCATCGTCTTAGAGTCGATTCATCAGCTAAACCAGTTAAAGAGCATCTTCGACGGTCCGCCGTCCACAAGAGAAAGGCTATTGGTGAGGAAGTGGCTCGACTGTTGGCGGCAGAATTTATCCGAGAGATATACCACTCCGAGTGGCTCGCTAATGTCGTCATGGTTCCTAAGAAGGACAAATCACTCCGCATGTGCATTGATTTCAAGCACATCAATCGGACCTGCCCAAAAGATCATTTTCCTCTCCCTCGCATTGATCAAATTGTTGACTCGACCGCGGGATGCGAGAGATTGTCTTTTCTAGACGCCTATTCCGGGTACCATCAGATCCGTCTGTACAGACCCGATGAGATAAAAACAGCTTTCATCACTCCATTCGGGTGCTTCGGCTATATCACCATGCCATTCGGCCTCAAGAATGCCGGAGCCACATTTATGCGAATGATTCAGAAGTGTTCGCTCACTCAAATCAGTCGGAATGTGGAAGCATATATGGATGATATTGTGGTCAAGTCACGAAAAGGTTCCGACCTGCTCACTGACCTCGCCGAAACATTTGCCAACCTCAGAAGGTATGATATCAAGCTCAATCCATCAAAGTGCACATTCGGAGTTCCTGGTGGCAAGTTACTCGGTTTTCTCATTTTCGAACGAGGGATCGACGCTAATCCAGAGAAGATTGGCACTATTCTCCGAACGAAACGCCCTATGCGAGTGCACGATGTCCAGAAGCTTACTGGATGCTTGGTCGCATTAAGTCGATTCATCTCACGACTCGGTGAAAAGGCATTGCCTCTTTACCGACTGATGAAGAAGGCAGACAAGTTCGAGTGGACTCCAGAAGCTGATGCAGCGTTTGCCGAGCTAAAAGCTCTGCTCTCCACCCAGCCGGTGCTTGCTGCTCCAATCAGCAAAGAGCCTCTGTTGCTCTATATCGCAGCCACATGACAAGTCGTCAGTACTGTGCTTACGGTTGAGCGGGAAGAAGAAGGAAAAGCTCTCAAAGTTCAGCGCCCAGTGTATTATTTGTCTGAAGTCTTGACTCCATCCAAGCAGAGATATCCTCATTATCAGAAGCTTGTGTATGGAATATACATGACCACAAAGAAGGTCGCTCATTACTTCTCTGATCATTCCACCACAGTCGTCAGCGATGCTCCACTATCAGAGATTTTGCACAACAGAGATGCAACTGGTCGAGTGGCCAAATGGGCGATTGAACTTCTTCCCCTTGATATCAAGTTTGAGGCAAAGAAAGCCATTAAGTCCCAGGCAATAGCAGATTTCCTCGCCGAGTGGATTGAACAGCAGCAGCCGACTGAAGTTCACTCGGAGCATTGGACCATGTTCTTTGATGGCTCTAAGATGCTGAATGGTTCCGGTGCTGGGGTGGTCTTGGTTTCCCCCAGAGGAGATAAGCTCAGATATGTGCTCCAGATTCACTTTGATTCCTCCAACAATGAAGCAGAGTACGAGGCCCTTCTATATGGGTTGCGCATGGCCATTTCACTCGGCGTCTGTCGCCTTATGGTTTATGGCGACTCGGATTTAGTGGTCAACCAAGTGATGAAGGAGTGGGACGTGAGAAGCCCAACCATGACTGGATACTGCAATGCAGTGAGGAAGCTGGAAAAGAAGTTTGAGGGGTTAGAGCTCCATCACATACCCCGACTGAAAAATCAAGCAGCTGATGATCTAGCAAAAATAGGTTCCAAGAGAGAAGCCATTCCGAGTGGCGTGTTCTTGGAGCATATCCATACTCCATCAGTCAAAGAAGATCCTTTCACCGAAGAAGCTCCACAGCCCAAGAGTGCCACAGACCCGACTGAGGTTGAGGTCCCAGCAGTGGTCGACTTGGTCATGGAGGTCTTAGTGGTCATTCCCGACTGGACAGTTCCATATATCGCGTATATCCTGAGAAAAGAGCTCCCGGATGATGAGGAAGAGGCCCAACAGATCGTCCGTCGATCCAAAGCCTTTACCGTAATCAAAGGACAGTTGTTCAGAGAGAGCGTGACCGGAGTTGGTCAGAAGTGCATAACGCCAGAAGAAGGTCGAATCATCCTTGATGATATCCACTCGGGGACCTGTGGTCATCATGCGTCCTCTCGGACCATCGTGGCCAAAGCATACCGAGCCGGATTTTACTGGCCAAAGGCGAACGAGATGGCAAAGGAAATAGTGGACAAGTGCGAAGGATGTCAGTTCTACTCGAATATGTCACACAAGACTGCATCAGCTCTGAAGACCATTCCACTCGTCTGGCCCTTCGCAGTGTGGGGATTGGATATGGTTGGCCCCTTGAGAACAGGTCGAAGCGGTTTTACTCATGTACTGGTAGCAGTCGACAAGTTCACCAAGTGGATTGAGGCAAAACCCATCAAGAACCTCGACGCCGGTACTGCAGTTAGCTTCATCAGGGAACTAATATTCAGATATGGAGTCCCGCACAGCATCATTACAAATAATGGGTCGAACTTTGACTCGAAGGAATTCAGAGATTTCTGCAACTCTCAAGGCACACGAGTCGACTACGCTTCAATCGCCCATCCGCAGTCGAATGGACAAGCAGAGCGAGCCAATGGCCTGATCCTCAAAGGGTTGAAACCCCGACTGATGCGTGATCTCAAACATGCGGCTGGAGCATGGGTCGACGAACTTCCCTCGGTGCTTTGGGGACTGTGGACCACACCTAATCGGTCGACTGGAAGAACTCCATTCTTCTTGGTCTATGGAGCTGAAGCAGTTCTGCCGAGCGATCTTCTCCACAATGCTCCTCGAGTTGAACTTTACAACGAAGCAGAAGCTGAACAAGCGCGGCAAGACGCAGTCGACCTCTTAGAGGAAGAAAGGGAGATGGCTCTGATCCGATCGACCATTTACCAACAAGACTTGCGTCGCTTCCATGCCAGAAACGTGAAGAGTCGAGCCTTCCAGGAGGGGGATTTAGTTCTCCGAGTGGATCAACACAAACAACACAAGCTTGCTCCTTCTTGGGAAGGACCCTTCATCGTCACCAAGGTCCTCCACAATGGGGCGTACCGTCTTTAAAACGTCGAACACAATATCGACGAGCCCCGAGCTTGGAACGCGGAACTACTCCGCCCATTTTACACTTAAGTTTATCACTCGGATGAGTTGTAATAAAAGTACTTCTGTAGTCCATGTTTTGCAAGATAATAGTGTCATATTTTCCCCAATGATTTTTGTCACTTTTATTTTGATCAGTAAAAATTTCCCCCTCAGTGGGTGACTTAGCCACGAATCCGTTTCGCCTAAGTTTGTAAAAAATCCTTACCGAGTGATGAGCCAGCCTCTCACTCGGGGGCTTAGCTGCGAATCCGTTTCGCCTAAGATTCAATAAAATCCTACCGAGTGAGAAGCCAGACTTCTACTCGGAGGCTTAGCTGCAGTCCAAGCACTCACCTAAGTTTCAATAAAATCCTACCGAGTGGTAAGCCAGACTTCCACTCGGAGGCTTAGCTGCAGCTCAGTGCTTGCCTAAGTTTCAATGAAATCCTACCGAATAGTAAGCCAAAATTCCACTCGGGGGCTTAGCTGCAGCCCAGTGCTCGCCTAAGTTTGAACAAAATCCTACCGAGTGACAAGCCAGACTTTCACTCGGGGGCTTAGCTGCAGTCCAAGCACTCGCCTAAGTACAAGTACAACGTGCGCTAACAAGGAGGACGAGGTGCAGGTCGACTGCGACCCTCTCCTCTGAGCTACGCCACAAATACAACGTGCGCTAGCAAGGAGGACGAGGTGCAAGTCGACTGCGACCCTCTCCTCTGAGCTACGCCACAAATACAACGTGCACTAGCAAGGAGGACGAGGTGCAGGTCGACTGCGACCCTCTCCTCTGAGCTACGCCACAAATACAACGTGCGCTAGCAAGGAGGACGAGGTGCAGGTCGACTGCAACCCTCTCCTCTGAGCTACGCCACAAATACAACGTGCGCTAGCAAGGAGGACGAGGTGCAGGTCGACTGCAACCCTCTCCTCCGAGCTACGCCACGAGTACAATGTGCGGTCGTAAGGAGGACGAGGTGCAGGTCAATTGCAACCCTTTCCTCTGAGCTACGCCAGAAGTACAACATGAAAATCCTACCGAGTGAAGAGCAAACCTCTCACTCGGGGGCTTAGCTGCAGCCCAGTGCTCGCCTAAGGTATAAAAATCCTACTGAGTGAAGAGCAAACCTCTCACTCGGGGGCTTAGCTGCAGCCCAGTGCTCGCCTAAGATATAAAAATCCTACCGAGTGAAGAGCAAACCTCTCACTCGGGGGCTTAGCTGCAGCCCAGTGCTCGCCTAAG
>NC_041389.1:152708470-152723824 GCF_002162155.2 Triticum dicoccoides
AAGGTATAAAAATCCTACCGAGTGCAGAGCAAACCTCTCACTTGGAGGCTTAGCTGCAGCCCAGTGCTCGCCTAAGGTCCAGAAATCCTACCGAGTGAAGAGCAAACCTCTCACTCGGGGGCTTAGCTGCAGCCCAGTGCTCGCCTAAGGTATAAAAATCCTACCGAGTGCAGAGCAAATCTCTCACTCGAAGGCTTAGCTGCAGCCCAGTGCTCGCCTAAGGTATAGAAACCCTACCGAGTGAAGAGCAAACCTCTCACTCGGGGGCTTAGCTGCGGCCCAGTGCTCGCCTAAGTGAATTAAGGAATAAGTCGACTGCAGTGAGCGTCTTGCTTTAAACCTGCAAAAGACATTTCGGGCCAAAAGCAAGCGTATTCAAACATCAAATCCAAGTTCAGATCGATACCTAAAGGAACCGAAAGTGCTCATGCGCTAAGCCTGTTAAGGTTTATCGGTTACAAAATCACTCGGCATACCGAGGCAAATTTAAAGTGTTGAGCTCAAAGAAGTTTTTTACCCCTCCTATGGAGGGCTGGAAGGTGCAACAAACTCGTCAAGATCAATTCCGTCCGCGATCCGAGTGGCAGCAGCGATGAAGGTTTCCATGAAGGACCTACTTCTTAGTGTTGGCCACCCGAAGAGCCACCAGCTTGTCTTCTCGCACATCCTTGCAGTGGACTCGGGCCAGACACAGAGCAACATCTGCACCGCACCTAGCGGAGGATTTTTTCCACTCCTGCACTCGACCAGGAACCATGTTTAGTCGAGCCATCAGTGACTCGAGGTCATTCTGGAGTGTCTCCCCGGGCCAGAGCGTGGTGTCGATGCGAGAAGTAGCGACCTTCAGCCTTGCAAGATAGTCAACGACAGCTGCAACGCGAGACTCAAGTCGGAACACATTCATGGCAACTTCATCGTTCACCGGAGAGTTGACGGGGTCAAGGTTTGGTTCCAGCCGACTAGTTTCCTCTTCAAAGTTTTGACAAAATTCTGCAAGGACAATCACCGAGTCAAGGCAATGGTCGAATGGAAAGATCACCGTTGAAAATGATTGTCGAGTGTAAAGGATTACCTTCGAGCATGAGGAACAACTTCTTGGCGAGTCCACTCAGGAAGGCCTCCAGATCATTCTTCTTCCCAGTCAACTGACTGGCCTTGTCGTTCAGGGCGGCTTTGTCAGTTTTCAGTCGACTGACCTCCTTGTTGGCAATCGCAAGAGCAGCTTTCAGATTAGTATTTTCTTCTTCAAGCTTGGTGACTGAAGCTAACTTCTCGTCAGCAAGCTTGATCTTCTCAGCCAGCTCAAGGTCTTTTTTCTTCTAGGCCTCTTTCACCTTGCCTGCAAGTTACAGCAAGATTAGATTTTGAAACAAATGAAGGGAAAAAGGAGTCGTCGAGGTCTCACTGAACATACCTTTGGTCTCCTCCTTCGCCTTCGTCAGATTCTCCTGGACCAGCTTCAGATCCAGCTCGAGCTGGGTGTGCTTGTTCTCCATCTCGGTATAACAAGCTGCAAGATCACATGATTTCTGCGAAGAACCAATCGACAAAATGTCAAGGATAATTCACTTCCGAGTGGATAAGACAAAATCATGCGTTTCTAAGACTACAGCCGAATACAAACATTCGACCGTAGTCTCAGGGACTACACCCAGTGGGTGCACTCAGCGTGCCCCCACTAGAGTCGACCAGTCGACCCACAAAAAAACAAAAAACAAACACAAGACGTATTCTTCAGACTGTAATCGTCTGCAAGCAGTCGACCACAGTCTCGGGGACTACACCCAGTGGGTGCACTCAGCGTGCCCCCACCGGTTTGAGAAATCCATTCGACTCAGTCGAATGACAGGAAGACTTTACTTATAAAGCCTAAGGCCGGCTGCCAGCAGTCGACCTTAGCCTTGGGGACTACACCCAGTGGGTGCACTCAGTGTGCCCCCGCTAACATGGAGTTTCAATTAACACACCCAGTGGGTGACTGCTATGGATTCCGAAAAGAAAGACTTTCAGATAGCATATCCTAACAGAACAGGCGGTGGTCGACTGACCTGAACATTGCTTTGAAGGGCGGAACTTGCGTCGTAAGCTGCCTGGCTTGCCTCCCGGATGGCCTTCACCTGCTCCATCATGACTCCCGCTTGGCGTATCGCCTCCTTTGCGGCACTGGCTTGGTCCTCTTGGACGTAGTGGGTCGTGAAGAGAGAAGGATATGCGGCACTCGACGAAGCGGGGTGAGCACTCGTCAGCGGCACCGCGAAGGACACGATGTGCTGAGTGGTGTCTTCCTCCCCCGCGATCAGAGTCTCGGGTGCCGTCACATCCTGGACCACCCTGTCGGCAGACGCTTTCCTGCTCCTCCTGTGCTTCAGCGGCTCCTCGTCGTCGTCATCGTCGTCAGGAAGGGTGATAACATTGGATGAAGCTGCAGGAAAGGAATCGGAATTAGAGACCAAAAGTCAATCGACCGAAAAATGGAATTAAGAGAGTGTTACCAGGTATTGAAGTCGCAGCATCCTCCATCTCGTGGTCATCGGCCCTGGCTGAGGTCTGGGAAGTAGCAGCACTGCAATTCCAAAAAATCAGTCGGCTAACTCAAGTGTCGATCAAAGATAAAGCCCGCGCATAACAAGAAGACTCAAGCAGCATGTTTACCCTGATATGGTGGGGATGGACACTTTCATCTTCGGCAGGACCTTGGTCGGCTTCGACGGTGCCACCCTGGACTGCTTCGGAGCCTTTTCAGTCGGCACCGGAGAAGTGGTCCGAGGGCGCTTGGTCGACTGGGCGACAGTCGCAACCCCCTTACCACGTTCAGTCACAGGGTCATGGACAAGCTTCGACCGCCTTTCCGAGCGCGGTGGTGCGACCTCCTCCTCCTCTTCTTCTTCCTCCTCATCGTCATCATCATCATCATCATCTTCAGCAGCATCCGAGTCCCACTCCTCCTGGCTCTCGCCCCCGCTCGCTTCTCCCTCTTTAGTCGGAGTCTGCGCCCCATTGGGCATCAAGTACAGTTCGGTGAGGACTTGACAGACGTCAAGACAAAGATCAATCGACCAAATTGCAGCGGAAATGGAGTAAGCGTGGCAAGAATACAATCGAAGATAAAGTGGCCTTACCTTGTCTGGAGTGCTGGAATGGTCGAGTGGAGGAATCCTCCGAGCTCCACGAGGGTTATCCTTGTTCCCAGTAACCGCGGCCATCCATCTTTCCAGAGTGGCATCGTGGACTGCTTCCGGGTTGATCCGAGTCTCATCTTCGGTCCTGCAGTACAGCCACATGCAATGGCCTCTGTACTGGAGAGGCTGGATGCAACGTCTAAGGAAAACCTCCAGGAGATCCATACCTGTCACTCCTTCACGAACCAACCGGACCACGCGCTCAATCAACATCTTCACATCAGCTTTCTCCTCCGGGAGCACCTTCAGAGAAGAGGGTTTGTTGGCTCGGTCCATGGTAAACGGAGGGAGGCCACTCGACTGCCCTGGCGTCGACTCGTCCTTGCAGTAAAACCAAGTCGACTGCCAGCCTCTGACCGACTCAGGAAGGGTCATCGTTGGGAAAGTGCTCTTGTTCCTCATCTGGATCCCTAGACCTCCACACATCTGAATGACCTTGGTTTTATCGTCGTCTGGACTCACCTTCTTCACGGTCTGAGAGTGACACGTGAATATGTGCTTGAATAGTCCCCAGTGCGGTCGGCAACCAAGAAAGTTCTCACACATGGATACAAAGGCAGAGAGATATGCGATGGAGTTTGGGTTGAAGTGGTGGAGTTGCGCTCCAAAGAAGTTCAAGAAACCACGGAAGAAAACACTCGGTGGCAAAGAAAATCCGCGGTCGACGTGGGTAGCCAGAAGCACGCACTCACCCTCTTCCGGCTGGGGCTACCACTCCTTCCCCGGTAGCCTTGCTGCTCCGTGGGGGATCAGACCGTCGTTGGCCATGTCGAGGAGATCCTTCTCCGTGATGGTCGACCGGATCCAATCTCCCTGGACCCAGCCGTTCGGCAGACGAGATCTAGACGAAGACCCGCCGCGACTGGTGGTTCTCCCCTTCGCCTTCCCTGTCGCTGACGCCTTCTTCGCGCGTTCCAATGCCGCCGTCTTCTCCTTCACCATGGCTGCCGGCGAGACGCGCGAGGAGCACTTGTGCGGAGGCGAGAGCGGGCGCGGTGGGCGGAGGCGGAGAGAGCGGAGAGAGAATGCAGAGATACTGTTCAAAAACCCTCGCCGGGCGCCTTTATAAGATCCCTTCCGAGTGGATGACAGGTGGGCCCGGCCAATCCAATCACATCCCGAAACAATTGCGCGGACGTGATACGTGGCGAAAAAGGCGGTGCAAGGATCGAGGCGTTTAAGCCCTATCCCATCCGAACGCTGCGGTCCGCCCCGCTTCGCGCGCTTCCCCAAATTTCGTATCCCGCAGAATCCGCAAACGGCAGATCGGTCTGTCAGACTCGGGATTTCCCGCGATCCGTCGCTCGGAAATTGTTAAGTTCAAAAGGTCACTCGACGAAAGAAAAGAATGGATCGAGTCGACTGAAGAAAAATTGCTAGTTATCAACAAAGAGATTATTGGTCCAAGACAACGCATGACCAGCATGCCAAAGCCAGTCGGAAACAACATCAACTCCTTCCTCACTCAAGCCTCAATCCATTCGGGGGCTAATGATGGAGTCATGTACCTAGGGTAGGGTCATAGACCTAATCTAAATACCCTACCCAAGGACGCCCTTAGAAGAGATCACCTTCCAGTCGACTTACGAGGACTCCACTCGACTGACTTGAAGGACTCGACCATGAAGACTCACTCGACCACCAGGAGGTCAAGTGTCACTCTGTACTACAACGGTATGTAATTAAGTAGACTTTATGGTAGTTAAGACACTTTATGTGGGGCGTTACCAGTAACGCCCCAGACTTAATGTACTTTAAACCCTGCATTACTGAGGGCCGGAGGGGTCTGGCATGCACTATATAAGCCACCCCCACCTCAGTGTGAAAGGTTCGCACCCCTGTAATTCATACACACATAATCCACTCGACCGCCTCCGGGCTCCGAGACATAGGGATTTTACTTCCTCAGAGAAGGGCCTGAACTCGTACATCTCTTGTGTTTACAAACTCTCCATAGCTAAGACCTTGCCTCTCCATACCTACCCCCCACTCTACTGTCAGACTTAGAACCACGACAGACATGACCTAGAACTATTCTCGATCAATAACCAATAGTGGAAACTGGATGCCCATATTGGCTCCTACATATTCTATGAAGATCTTTATCGGTCAAACCGCATAACAACATACGTTGTTCCCTTTGTCATCGGTATGTTACTTGCCCGAGATTTGATCGTCGGTATCCAATACCTAGTTCAATCTCGTTACCGACAAGTCTCTTTACTCGTTACGTAATGCATCATTCCGTAACTAACTCATTAGCTACATTGCTTGCAAGGCTTATAGTGATGTGCATTACCGAGAGGGCCCAGAGATACCTCTCCGACAATCGGAGTGACAAAACCTAATCTCGAAATATGCCAACCCAACATGTACCTTCGGAGACACCTGTAGTACTCCTTTATAATCACCCAGTTATGTTGTGACGTTTGGTAGCACCCGAAGTGTTCCTCCGGTAAATGGGAGTTGCATAATCTCATAGTTACAGGAACATGTATAAGTCATGAAGAAAGCAATAGCAACATACTAAACGATCAAGTGCTAGGCCAACGGAATGGGTCATGTCAATCACATCATTCTCCTAATGATGTGATCCCATTAATCAAATGACAACACATGTCTATGGTTAGGAAACATAACCATCTTTGATTAATGAGCTAGTCAAGTAGAGGCATACTATTGACGTTATGTTTGTCTATGTATTCACACATGTATTACGTTTTCGGTTAATACAATTCTAGCATGAATAATAAACATTTATCATGAAATAAGGAAATAAATAATAACTATATTATTGCCTCTAGGGCATATTTCCTTCATTGACATCAAGAGAATTTGTAGGAAAATCATTGCAATCTTGTTTTTTATTCAAGGAGTTATCGTGAATCTCTTCATAAATTTCTTCATCATAATTTTCAGATTCACGAATTTCAAGCTGAACCTCATAAAGATAATCTAGTGCACTCAACTCACTAGCAATAGGTTCAACATAATTGGATCTCTTAAAGTGATTAGCAAGTGGATGAGGATCCATAACCTTTTAGCAAGCGAAGATGCAAGCAAAAAAAAGAAGGTACATGGAGACACAAGATCGGACGGAAGAGGGGCGAATAAAACGGCAAGGGTGAAGTGGGGGAGAGGAAAACGAGAGGCAAATGGCAAATAATGTAATGCGAGAGATAGGGATTGCGATGGGTACTTGGTATGGTTGACTTGCTTGCGTGAGCCTCCCCGGCAACGGCGCCAGAAAAGAGCTTGATGTCTACTACACAACCTTCTTCTTGTAGACGTTGTTGGGCCTGCAAGTGCACAGGTTTGTAGGACAGTAGCAAATTTCCCTCAAGTGGATGACCTAAGGTTTATCAATCCGTAGGAGGCGTAGGATGAAGATGGTCTCTCTTAAGCAACCCTGCAACCAAATAACAAAGAGTCTCTTGTGTCCCCAACACACCCAATACAACGGTAAATTGTATAGGTGCACTAGTTCGGCGAAGAGATGGTGATACAAGTGCAAAATAGATAGTAGATATAGGTTTTTGTAATCTGAAAATATAAAAACAGCAAGGTAACAAGTGGTAAAAGTGAGCGTAAACGGTATTGCAATGATAGGAAACAAGGCCTAGGGTTCATACTTTCACTAGTGCAAGTTCTCTCAACAATAATAACATAGATAGATCATATAACAAGCCCTCAACATGCAACAAAGAGTCACTCCGAAGCCACTAATAGCAAAGAACAAACGTAGAGATTATGGTAGGGTACAAAACCACCTCAAAGTTATCCTTTCTGTTCTATCTATTCAAGAGTTCGTACTAGAATAACACCTTAAGATACAAATCAACCAAAACCCTAATGTCACCTAGATACTCCATTATCACCTCGAGTATCCGCGGGCATGATTATACGATATGCATCACACAATCTCAGATTCATCCAACCAATCATAAAAGTACTTCAAAGAGTGCCCCAAAGTTTCTATCGGAGAGTCAAGAACGTGTGCCAACCCCTATGCGTAGGTTCCCAATGTCACGAAACCCGCAAGTTGATCACCAAAACATACGTCAAGTGGCACATGATATCCCATTGTCACCACAGATAATCACGGCAAGACATAGATCAAGTGTTCTCATAAAAGACTCAATCCGATAAGATAACTTCAAAGGGGGAACTCAATTCATCACAAGAGAGTAGAGGGGGAGAAACATCATAAGATCCGACTACAATAGCAAAGCTCGGGATACATCAAGATCGTGCCATAGAGGAACACGAGAGAACACGAGAGAGAGAGAGAGATCAAACACATAGCTACTGGTACATACCCTTAGCCCCGAGGGTGAACTACTGCCTCCTCGTCATGGATAGCGCCGGGATGATGAAGATGGCCACCGGTGATGGGTTCCCCCTCCGGCAGGGTGCCGGAACAGGCTCCCGAGACGTTTTTGGTGGCTACAGAGGTTTGCGGCGGTGGAACTCCCGATCTATCTTCTGTTCTGGAAGTTTTACGATGCGTAGGTATATATGGGTGCAGGGGGTACGTCGGTGGATCTACGGGGGCCCCACGAGGTAGGGGGGCGCGCCCAGGGGGGGCGCCCCCCACCCTCGTGGGCAGCTCGTATCTCCCCTGATGTGCACTCCAAGTTCCCTGGGTTGCTTTCCTTCCGAAAATAACTTCTCCAGTTGATTTCGTTCCGTTTTGACTCCGTCTGATATTCCTTTTCCTCGAAACACTGAAATAGGCATAAAACAACAAATATGGGTTGGGCCTCCGGTTAATAGGTTAGTCCCGAAAATAATATAAAAGTGGATAATAAAGCCCAATATTGCCTAAAACAGTAGATAAAGTAGCATGGAGCAATCAAAAATTATAGATACGTTGGAGACGTATCAGGCGACGCGGCTTATGCTGAGTCTGCCTGTGCAGCGGAAGAGCTCAAATTTTATCAAGACAATGTTGACCCGGCGGATATGACCTCCCTAAAGAAGCCAACTATAGAGCATGACCCAGCGTTGAAGTTTAAATCAGCCGCTGAGAAGAAGCTTGTTGACTTTACCCCAGGCGACTCTTCTAAGCAATTCAGCATCAGTACCAATTTGGATCCTAAATAGGAAAGCGCGCTCATCGAGTTCATCCGTGAGAACCGGGACATCTTTGCATGGAAACCTTCTGACATGCTGGGTGTACCAAGGGAACTCGCTGAGCACACTCTTAATATTGATCCGAAGTATAAGCCGGTCAGGCAGTTTCTTCGACGGTTTAACGAAGAGAGACGGAAAGGTATCGGAGAGGATGTTGCCCGGCTCTTAGCGGCCAAGTTCATTGTTGAAGTTTTTCACCCGGAGTGGTTGGCTAACCCGGTGCTTGTGCTGAAAAAGAACGGCACCTGGCGGATGTGTGTGGATTACACGGACTTAAACAAGGCTTGTCCGGCTGATCCCTTTGCTCTCCCCCGTATTGATCAAATCATTGATGCTACGGCGGGTTGTGAACGTTTGAGCTTCTTGGATGCTTACTCTGGTTATCATCAGATCAAAATGGCAGTTAAGGACCAGGAGAAGACGGCTTTCATCACTCCGTTTGGAGCCTTCTGTTATGTATCTATGTCGTTTGGGCTCAAGAGTGCGCAGGCGACTTATCAGCAATGTGTGCAGAACTGTCTACATGATCAAATCGGGCGTAATGTTCATGCTTATGTGGATGACATCATGGTGAAATCCAGAGAGAAGGAAACCTTGATATCTGACTTGAAAGAGACCTTTGATAATCTCCGGGTTTATAAGATGATGCTTAACCCGGCCAAGTGTGTGTTTGGTGTACCTGCAGTCAAGCTCTTGGGTTTTCTGGTCTCAAACAGAGGCATTGAAGCTAATCCGGAGAAGATCAAGGCGATTACCTCTCTGGCTAAACCAGCGTGCATCAATGATGTTCAGCGACTCGCGGGTCGTGTTGCTGCTTTAAGCCGGTTCATAAGCCGGTTGGGTGAGAAGGCTCTACCGCTGTATCAGATGATGAAGAAAATAGACACCTTTGTCTGGAGTGATGCTGCTGATGTTGCCTTTGAAGATTTGAAGAGACAGTTGTCAGAGCCACCGGTCCTTGCGGCTCCCATTGATAAGGAGCCATTGCTGCTATATGTGGCTGGTAACTCACGAGCTGTCAGTGTTGCCATTGTGGTAGAGCGTAAGGAAGCTGGCAAGGAGCATCCGGTTCAACGGCCAGTTTACTACATCAGTGAGGTGCTCATTGAGTCTAAACAAAGGTATCCACATTGGCAGAAACTTGTTTATGGAGTGTTTATGGCAAACCAGAAGTTGAAGCAGTACTTCCAAAGTCATCCTATAACTGTGGTAAGTTCTGCCCCCTTGGGAGACATCATCCAGAATAGGGAAGCCACAGGACAAGTCGCCAAGTGGGCTATTGAGCTTGGGCCACATGGTTTGAAATATATGCCACCTACTGCTATCAAGTCTCAAGCCTTGGTGGATTTTATCAATGATTGGACAGAGTTGCAGGCACCTGAGGAGAAGCTAGATAACACGTATTGGACTATTCACTTTGACGGGTCCAGGCAGTTAGAAGGCTCGGGGGCTGGAGTTGTTTTAACTTCCGCTCGAGGTGATAAATTCTGTTATGTGCTTCGGCTTATGTTTCCTTGTACTAACAATACAGCTGAGTACGAGGCTTTACTCCATGGTCTCCAGATGGCTAAGGAGATGAATTTAAGCCGGGTAAGGTGCTTGGGCGATTCAGATCTCATGGCCCAAGAGGTATCAGGCAAGTGGGACTCCAAGGATCCTTTCATGGCGGCTTATCATCGTGAAGTAGATGCTGTGGCTGGGCACTTCAAGGGTTATCAAGTGGAACACATTGATCGAAGGAAGAATGAGGCGACTGATGCTTTAAGTCGGCTGGGATCTCAACGTAAGCCGGTGCCGCCTAACATCTTTCTCGATGTTTTGCATAACCCTTCTGTCAAGGTGCCTACAGAGGAAGAACTAGCAGTGCCAGACCCGGGGGCACAGCTGGTGGCAGCTCTTCACGTCATCCCGGATTGGACAGTGCCATATTTGGCCTATATGACCGGGGGAGAGTTGCCTGAGGATGAGACCTTGGCAAGACAAATCGTCAGGCAGTCCAAATCTATGACGATTGTTCATGGCGAGTTACATCACCGAAGCATCACTGGGGCGTTTCAACACTGTGTGTCGCCTGCGGAGGGCCAAGAGATACTTTGTGAGATCCATGAAGGGGGTTGTGGCCATCATGCCGGGTCAAAATCTCTTGTGGCTAAGGCTTTTCGTCATGGCTTCTACTGGCTGACGGCTCATGCTGATGCGGAGGATCTGGTCAGTAAATGTGACGGTTGTCAAAAGTTCTCACGACGAGCTCATGTGCCGACTCAAGAGTTGAGGATGATTCCAATCACTTGGCCGTTTGCAGTCTGGGGGCTTGACATGGTTGGGCCTTTCAAGAGGTCTAAAGATAAAAATACACACCTCCTGGTGGCAATGGATAAGTTTACAAAGTGGGTTGAGGCAGAGCTAGTCAGTAAGTGTGATGCAGCCACGACGGTTCAGTTCATGAAAAAGGTGATCTTTCATTTTGGCTTTCCACACAACATTATAACTGATAATGGCACTAATCTCTCCAAGGGTGCCATGGAAGAGTTCTGTCAACGAGAGCATATCCGGCTTGATGTCTCGGCTGTTGCTCATCCTCAATCCAATGGTCAAGCAGAAAGAGCTAATCAAGAGATCCTGAAGGGTATCAAGCCCCGGCTCTTTGTCCCCTTACAACGGACTCCGGGTTGTTGGGTGGAAGAGTTACCCTCTGTATTGTGGAGCATCAACACTATGCCTAACAGATCTACAGGCTACACACCTTTCTTTATGGTGTACGGTGCAGAGGCGGTTCTGCCAAGTGACATCCGGCATGATTCTCCCCGCGTGGCGGCTTACGTTGGGGCTGAAAACGAAAAAGCTCGTCAGGATGCACTTGACTTGTTGGATGAGGAGCGAGACTTGGCAATAGCCCGCTCGGCGATTTATCAACAAGACCTGCGCCGCTATCACAGCCGACGGGTTAGGAGCAGAACCTTTCAGGACGGCGAATTGGTACTCCGGCTCATCCAGGATCAGTCTGACATGCACAAGCTATCCCCACCTTGGGAAGGACCCTTTGTGGTCAGCAAGAATCTGCACAACGGGTCATACTACCTCATCGATGTTCGAGAGCACAAAGACTCACGTAAGTCAGAGGAGGAGACCCGCCGGCCGTGGAATATTGCTCATCTCTGGCCTTACTATACTTGAGCCACCGGCTCTCAAGATGTATATATTTTGACAATGTGTATATATTATCAATAAAGCAGGACCTCTGTCCTTTTTTATCCTCAAAATTGTATATGTCTTCTTTATCAGGTGGTGAAAACAACCAACAGGGAGCGGATAATATCTAAATCCGGCTTTCCTTTTGGTCCGGCTTATGATCATATCTGAATCTAGCCATGATCACTTGGGGGCTTCCTGTTCAAACATAGGTCATATTTGAACCAAAGAGAACATAGCTGTTGATACCCATTTGATGGGCATACTGCCAAACCCACTTGGGGGCTTCTTGATCACATTTGAATCATAGCTTAACCCCTTTGGGTCTGACGTGGATCGTATTCGAATCAGCGTCATTAAACAACTCTTATGGTCACCTGGGGGCTTCCTGTTCAAACATAGGTTGTATTCGAACCAAAGAGAACATAGCTGTCGATACCCACTTGATCGGCATCGCCAAAGCCACTGGGGGCTATATGATCGTATCCGAATCTTAGCTTAACCCCTTTGGAGTGGTTTACTGATCGTATTCGAATCAGAAGCCTTTGAATATTGTTTATTATCCATTATATTTCATAAGTATAATTACTTGACTACTTCGAGACCTTTGTTGAAAAGCACTATGAAGTGGTTTTTTATTCTTCCGGTTTAAAATTGATCACCCCAGATTGTTAAGTGCCAGGTGAACATTACATGTTCCGACTTTTAGGAGTTGAATTTAACCGCAGGGTGGAGGTCATATAAGCAGTCGAGGTTACCAAAGGGATCGCAGGTATGCTATTGTGATTATATTTAATAAATATAGTCATAAACCAGCATATATATAATGTTTTGGGTTTATCCTCTGGGTTATCTATACTTTATGTAACCCCCGATGCGATAAACCGCCAAGGGAATTTTGATTGTTTTATATGTAGGTTAAGGCAAGCAAAATTTAACATCAAGGAAATAAACGATCCACATAAGCTGGAAACATATGTAGCGACGACGGCTTACGAAAGCGTTAAGGTGCCATAAACATGCGCGAAGGCATGACAAACATTGAGAGGTTTTTTCTACCCTATTACAAGACTCCCTCAGTCTGAATAAATGGGGCATTGTTTTTTGCAAAGTCATAAAACGCCTGGCGGTTCACTCCTTCGGCGGGCTTGAAGATTCCGGGTTATCCTTCTCCGTCTCTCCGTCGGCTGCTTTGTCCTGGGAGGTTGACAAGGCCCAGTCAATGCCACTCAAGGCTTCAAACTCAGCTTCATCATCTATTAAACTGGCTGGGTCCACTTCAGGGGCAAAGTATGCTTATGAATTGGAGGGATCAGGTTGACTTGATCATATGGAGTGTTTGGAATTCTCTGGTTCTCACTGTCATAGCCCGGCGAATACTTGGTGAGGTCAGTGTCGTTCCCAATGAGGGTAGCCACGGGACGTATGTCTTTGACGCAGACGGTGAAATCCTGATCATCGAAAGCAGTACCATCCTCCTTCAGACTCGGGTATCCAAGGGCGAGGTCGGTCGGGTCTAGTTCTGGAATCCATGCCTTTGCCCGGCTCAACGTGGCTACAGCCCCGGCTCTTGAGGACGCCCGCCTTAAATCCTGGATCCGCTGAGGTAGCATAGCGAGACACTTCAGCACGTCTTGCAGAAGGTGGGGAGTGGTATTTGATAAAGCTACAACGGCCAAAGCACGTTGTGACCCGGTGTACAACTGCTCCACTAGAGTATAAACCGCCTTTAGTTTGCTCAGCATGTTCTGCTTGAGGTTTGCGCTCCTGGGGCCTGTGTTCATAAACATAAAGTGAGCCGGGGATAACGATTACAATAGTCATCAAAGGAAGGATTACAATGTTTGAGGTTATGTACAGTAACTTACCAAAGATGGCTGAGACCATTTGAGATATCTGGCGCTTTAAGTCGGACAGCTCGGTTGTTGCTTCTGCAAGTGATGCCTCTGCTGTCTCGGCCTGGGTCACCAGTGAAGCCTTCTCATCAGCCCAGATTTTCTTCTCTGACTCAAAATTCTTCTTCAACTTTTCTTGTTCAGAGATGCTGAACTCAAATTTGGAGTTGGCCTTTTGAGTTTCAAGTTCTTGAGCTGTCAGACGGCTCTTCAAGTCAGCAATCTCCGACTCAAATTGACTTATGGTGGCCTGCATTGATACCGGGTCATAGTAAGAATCATGGTAAGATAACATTAAGTCCCAAGTACTTTGCAAGCAAAGGTTCTTGACACTTGGGGGCTAATGTATGCTGAAGAATTTTTAACCTATAATGTCGGGTCATGCATATTAAGTCCCAAGCACTTTACAAGTAAAGATACTTGACACTTGGGGGCTAATGTGTATCGCAAGTTCAAACTACAACCGGGTTAAATATCTTCTCTTTAAACCGGACAAAGCAACAGTAAGCAGATTTCTAAGTCTACAACATATTTATTAATAAGCAATAGACTTGGGGGCTAATACAATAAGTATGATTCAGAAAAGGGGTATAAGGTATACCTCAGATTTTTGTTGTATCTGCTTCACCATATCAATTTCTAGGTCACGACTGTTGTGCACTTGATTAAGATAGCCAGAGACTATATCTCCAATGCTTAAGTGAGTATAATCAGTAATGTCCAGTTTGGCCTTTCGGCGTTCGATGAGTTCTTCCTTAGCAGTGCATTTGGCAAGGACAATGGGCCGCCCTGGCTCAACAAACTGAGTTTTTAGAATCTCAACTTCCGGGTCATTTGTCTTGACCGGGCTAGGAGCTTCCGGGTTATCGGAGCTGTTGAGAGTATTGTAACGCCCTCGATGCGGCTATATCTCCCACGTGTCGAAGCACGACTTAGAGGCATAACCGCATTGAAAGCAATGTCGCAAGTGAGGTAATCTTCACACAACCCATGTAATACATAAGGGAAAGAGATACATAGTTGGCTTACAATCGCCACTTCACACAATTATATGAATAAAGCATTACATCATCCAGATACAATCAAGGTCCGACTACGGAACCAAAATAAAAGAAGAACCCCAAATGCGACAAAGGTCCCCGATCGACCCCAACTGGGCTCCACTACTAATCAACTAGAACGGAATAACACAAAGGGCAAGATCTTCATCGAGCTCCTCCTTGAGCTTGGTTGCGTCATCTGCACGGTAACATAGGCACCTGCAAACTGGTTTTGGAAGTATCTGTGAGCCACGGGGACTCAGCAATCTCGCACCCGCGAGATCAAGACTATTTAAGCTTATAGGAAGGATGGAGTAATGAGGTGGAGCTGCAGCAAGCGACTAGCATATCTGGTGGCTACAATCGCAAAAGAGAGCGAGAAGAGAGGGCAAAGCACGGTCGATAAAAGTATGATCAAGAAGTGATCCTATAGCAACCTACGTCAAGCATAACTCCAACACCGTGTTCACTTCCCGAACTCCGCCGAAAAGAGACCATCACGGTTACACACGCAGTTGATGTATTTTAAATAAGGTCAACTCCGAGTTTTCTACAACCGGATGTTAACAAATTCCCATCTGCCCATAACCACGGGCACGGCTTTCGAAAGATAATACCCTGCAGGGGTGTCCCAACTTAGCCCATCACAAGCTCTCATGGTCAACGAAGGAATAGACCTCCACCCGAGACGTTCTGATCAGACTTGGTATCCCGGTACAACAAGACATTTCGACAGGGTAAAACTAAACCAGCAACACCGCCCGAATGTGCCGACAAATCCCGATAGGAGCTGCACATATCTCTTTCTCAGGGCACACTCAGATGAGCAATCCGTACAACTAAAACCAAACCTCGAGTTTCCCCGAGGGGACGTTGCACAGGGCTCTAGTTCGGACCAACACTCAGAGGAGCACT
>NC_041389.1:152724508-152771957 GCF_002162155.2 Triticum dicoccoides
CAACGAGGTGCATGTTGACGGAACACCACATCAATTATTTAGTTATCTCTCGTTTAAGCTACCCAACAATATTAACTGTTGTTAAACATGGCAAGAGGTGAAGCATAATATAAACTATACCATCTAAACAATTTAAATGGGGCCGGATATAAAAACAACAAATCCGGTAAATCCCCATATGCATTTAGCAATTTAATGCAACAACAAGTTTAAACATTTTAAATGTTGTTATCATGATGCGGATGACATATACAAGTTTTATGCAATTTTATGAAAATGTTGACATGAGCATGTTATGAAGCATTTGGTCACCATGGCGGAACAAAAAGGGTGCCACAGCGGCGAAACAAAAATGGTGCCACGGCAACATTCCGGTCCCGGTAACTCATGGAGATACCGGTGCAAAAGGAGGCGTGCGGATGTGCGGAACATGCTAGAGATGGTGGGGTGATCCCGGTTACCGGGTTCCCACGGTTCATCGGCATGGCGAACGAGGAGGAACGTGCATGAAGCAAACGGGCACGGTGCAAACATAGGGTGCATCTCATACAACACATGCATTCGGTCCACGGACGGCGTCTCGGGGTTATACCTTCGAAGCGTGCGTTTTCGGAGCGGTTCGAGTCGTCGAGGGAAGTAGTTGTTCACGGCGACGGTAGAGGTACTCGCGATCTTGGCAACGGTAGTCGTACATGTCCGGAGAGGAACTTGTCGCATCCACGGTATTCGGGCGTAGTGGAAGTAGTTGTTCAATTGTTGTCGTGGGAAGTAGTCGTACACGGCGTCGATAGTGGTACACGGGTCTTCGGGCGACGGTAGATGGTACATGTTTTCGTAGATGAACTTGGCGATCCGAAGGGGTACTTGATGAAATCCACATCGAATGTAGTCGTGCACGTCGTAGTCGGACTTGACAAAAATCACGCCGGCGGTAGTGATGCACATCTCGTAGACATCCAGGGTCATCGTAGAGGTACTCTTCGTCCATGAAACTAGCAGTGGAGCACACATGCCTCGGGTTTGATCTTCAGGAGCAGCGGCGACTGCAGGTACATGGGGAGGCTACACCGGGGCCCAAGGCAAACAGGCGGGCAACGGCAACGAAGCACCAGAGATGGCAGCAGTGCCATCGGGGGTGCCAGGAGGTGGAGCTCAAGCAGAGGAGGCTCGGGGTAGCGTGGTGGTGTGGTAAAACAGCAGCAGGAGGATCTGCGGGGAGGGAGAAGGAGGAGGATGGAGGTCCGGTGAGGCAGCAGAGGGATGGTGGCGCGCGAGAAGAGCAACGGCAGGATGCGGCGAGGAGGAGGCCGCAGGTGAGGGAGGAGGTTGGGCACGCGGCGCATGGTGGTGGAGGCGAGATCCGGGCGCGGGGTTCCGTTCCCGGCGCCGGAATGGAGGGGGGCGCACCAGCGAAGAGAGGACGGCGGCTTGACGCGGCTCCGGCGACGGGGCGTGATGCAGGGGACTCGGGCAGGGGGTTGAAGAAGACGACGCGAGGCAGGGGCGCCGGAGTTGGACTCCAGTTACGGCGCAGGAGGCCCGGCGCTCGGAGGAGAGGGGCGGCACGCGGCCATGGCAGGGAGGCGATGGTTGCGGGCGCACGAGGAGAAGGGAGGAAGAGCATCTCAGGCGCTCGGGGTCGAGCTCGCACGCGAGGCCCTCCGGCTCGAGGAGCTGGGGAATCGGGCGCGGGGACTCCTCCCTGGTGTGTTGCGTGTGTGGTGACGGCACGAGGGAGGAGACGAGGGAGAGTGGGGGATCGAGCGAGAGATGCGGGGGAACGAGGGAGAGATGGCTCCTGGCGGCGCGAGGGAGGAGGGGGAGACGAGAGGGAGAGATGGGGATCGGGCGCTGCGGCTAGGGTTAGAGGGGCACCGGCTGGGCCTTGGGCCGGCTTAGGTTGGCCGGGCCTAAGAGGCCGGCTGGGCTGCAAGGCTCTCTTCTCCCTCTCTAAAGAAAATAAAAACAAAACAGAGATGGGAAAGAAAAGAAAGAGGGGTTAGGGGAAGAAGTAGGACATGGGGATAATTTTTCCGGACTCGCAAAAATGAGTTTGTTCCGAGAAAAATAGAAAGGCCATGATTGAAAGATTAAATTCAAACTCATTTGATTTAAATTCAAATGATTTGAATAGGAAGTGAGGTTTGGGAAGGTCCAAAAATGTTTGGATTTTTGGTGGAGCTCCGGAAAATGATGAAATAAATATTGGCAAGGTTGGAGACCAAACTTGAAGCAGAAAAGGAACGAAATTATTTTGTAAGTGTGTTTTGGTGATTCCAAAATAGTGGAATATTTAATATAGCTCCCTAATATTGGAGGATATGTTATAAAGAGAAGTCACCATGTGAGTCCCTCGATTTAAATGGATCGAAAAATCCATACAATTTATTTAGTTGAGGTTTTAAAAATTAATGATATGATGGCATGATGACATGATGCAATACACATGATGCAAGGATGAATGCAACAAATAAAACAAATCACACGACGAAACTCGGAATAGCTGGAAGTCTTCTGGAGCGTCGGTCTCGGGGCGTTACAAGTATCTTCGACAGGCAGGTCAGAGGTTGGCACCGGAATGTCAGAGGCCGGTTCAGGCGGCGGCTGATGGGTGGAACTGTCAGGAGCAGACATGTCAAGCGCCGGTTCAATCACGACCGGGGCTTGGGACGGCTTATTCTTCTTTGCCCTCTTACTGGGTTTCACTTGCATACTGTCAACAAAGGTAGAAGGATGAATACAAAAGCATAGGTAAGGTAAACAAACTTACATTACCCGGGGGCAGTTTTGAAAGCCGGCATGTTTGATTTGCATAGACTCGCCGGAGGAAGGAGAGGTATCCTGATAATTGGAGTCAGATGAATTGAGAGGTTGGCGAATTAAACCCGCCAAAGGTAAAACAGAACGTAAATCGGAGATAACCTCATTCCGACGCTTCCTAGCTACACCAGGTAAGCCGGAGGAGAGTTTTGCATCCTTGCTGGTCCGGGTCTGCCTCCGGCTTTCAAGCTGTTGTTGCTTCAAAAGAAATCGAGGATCTTGATAAGCTAGAGGATGTGAAAATCTTACTTTCCGGGTCACCCTTCAGATTTTTTGCTTTGGCAAAGGCTTTGAGTCGGAGGAGATTATAGTTACCTCTTCGTCAACCGCTTGGCTGTTCCCCGTATCCTCCTGAAAAGATAGAATGTCAATAAAATGATGACAAAGAAGTTACGAGAATTAAGGATTGCCTCTTTGTCATCCTCTGAAGTGTCATCCGATTTGAGTAAATCTGAAGCGCTTGGCTTCTTCTTCTTTGAAGTTCCCGTTTTGGCGGCTTTCCTTTCGGTTTTCTTGGCTGTCCGGGCTTGTTTGGCAGCCTCATGGTCATACTTGACCTTCCAGAAGTTGTCATTGGCCTGTGGAAAAGATAAGAGATTATGAGTAAACACAAGGTGTAACATAGCAAAGAGTATTCATTGAGGTTGATGACTCACTGCGGGGGTCAGGTTCTTCTTGCAGAAGGGAAGTAAGCTGAAGGCATTACTGGTCATTGTGCCCTCTTTCAGCAGCGATTGGGTCGTAGCCTCCAGCACATCATTTGGTAAGTCGTCAGGGCTATGACGTAGCGGATCATCCTTTTCGCTTGAGTAAGTGCACATTAAGCCGGGACAGCGGCTTAATGGAAGTACTCGCCAAGTGACCCAGACTCGGACCAGGTCGATGTCGTTTAAGCCGTTCCCAAAAGAGCTTTGATTTTCTTAATGGTGGCAGCGAGAGGCAGACGCTCAATAGCAGTCAGTTTATCCGCCAGCGGATGGTTGGACTCAAGGCGCAGAGCGCGGAAGCCGGGCAGAGGGCTCTCGTCAGCCGGAGAAGTGTCCTGACAATAGAACCACGTCTGATTCCAATCTTTCGGATGACTCGACAGTTCAGCATAAGGGAAAAGGCAGTCTCTCCGCCGCTGAATTGAGATGCCGCCAAGTTCGAGACTAGGCCCATTGGCACGTTCATTCTGCCGGTTTAAGTAAAAAAGCTCTCTGAACAAAAGCAGATTGGGCTCCTCTCCCAGGTACACCTTGCAGAAGACTTGGAAGTTGCAAATATTTGACACGGAATTGGGTCCAATGTCTTGAGGTCTAAGGTCAAAGAAATTCAAAACATCCCTGAAGAATTTTGAACCGGGAGGAGCAAATCCCCGGCTCATGTGATCTGTAAAACTATCACCTCCCCTTCTTTGGGTTGAGGCTTCTCTTTAGACGGGTCAGGGGCACGATAAGACATGACCTCCTTCTTAGGCAAATGACCAGACTTCACAAACTCAGACAGTTTACTTCTTGTGACTGTGGATGGGACCTAGTTACAGGTCACAGGAGCTTTGGTTGCCTTAGGTGCCATGACGAAAATTGAAGCCTATGACAAAATGACAAGATCTGGTTCAAATTTAACCCGGAGGAAAACATTTAGATCTATTCAAGATGGCGGCTTAAGAAGGGGCCTAATGATATGTGGGTAACTATGCAACAGTATTTAAGACGCTACATGTATCAAGAGCAGTTAAAATTTCTTAAGTCATGAGAAGCAAGCAAGGTTCACAGATCAGTGTCATTTATTTAAACCGGCCATATGGATAGTCGTGTTTAGACAGTTTCGACAGAGGCAGTTTTTTAACTCTGGGTGAAACAAACATGTTTCACAAGTTGCCGCTGTTATTTTGGATCAAACAACTGTTCTGAAAAGAAAACTTTCTAGACCTAGGACTGGCACAGATGAAGCTCAAGGGCTCGAACAGAGCATCTGTGCAATAGGAAGGGATCTATTTGCGTTCAAAATGGGTGCGGAATATCTACCGCATCGGTTTTATATCATCTTCAAAATCAAGAAACAACGGTGGTGATGAAATCTATGAAGGGTTCCTAATGAATAGCGAAGAACACCGAAGAACTCGAAGGTCCTAGTGCGGATCTGAGGAGCAAGGAAGAGGAGACTTAAAAATGCAGGATTGTTGCGAAGGGTCATCGTGTTTTTTCTGGTTAAACCAGGTTGATGCAGCGGCCTGAGTTGGTGAAGACGAGGAGATCTGCGACGGCGGCGGCGGCGGAGCCCGAGCGGCAGAGAAGCAGCGAGAGGAAGAAGACGACTGAAGGAGGAGAATGGGAAGACCTAGGTCGTGCCTATTTATAAGGAAGAGCTGACTGAGACGGCATGAGAACGAGGATATAAGCATTATTATCCAGCTGCCCCGATGCCTCAGTTTTCGGAACAGTAAGTAAAAGAAAAGATCCGTTGGAGGATACAGTGGAATAAAAAATGAATTTAAGTAAAGATGACGTCACGGTGGGTTAATGCGGATCCAAAAGATGATGTCATGACGAGTTAAGGAAAACCTTTTGCACAGGCAGAAGACTGAAGATTTATTTCTTAAGATATTTTAAGATTGACATGAACCGGTTCAAATCAATCTGGGGCCTAATGTTGGGGATATAACTATTTGTGTAAACCGCCCAGGAGAGGCCGGGTTACGCAAAGAAGACTCACCAGAAAGAAGCCCAAGACCAAGCATGAAGATGGCGGTTCAGTAAAGGGTCTAAGGCCCATAGGCGACTTAAGGACCACCGTAGTAAACTGCCATAATGGCATGACTTGTATCATAAGGTAGATTTGACTAGTCACTCAGCCGAACACTGTTTATAAGCCGGCCGGGACTCTGTAAGCCGCAGGGCATCAACCTGTGTATATAAGGGGACGACCCACCGACGGCTTAGGGCAAGAAACAACTCATCGAGAGCCGGGCATAGCGTATCTCGCTCCCTGGTCATCGAAACATCAATACCAACCCAACTAGACGTAGGCCTTACCTTCACCGTAAGGGGCCGAACTAGTATAAACCTCTCGTGTCCTTTGTCCCAATTAACCCCTTCAAGCTTCCTAGTTGCGATGGCTCCAGAACTAAGTCCTTTCACGAGGACATCTGACATGACAATTCCACGACAGCCCCAGAAGAGTCTGATATCCGGTCTGGGTTCACCGTGGGGTAGCGAGTGTCGCGGATTTTGACCCGGTGTATCCATCTTGCGAGTCCCCGGGACAAGGTGGCAGCTCTCCCGCCTGGCGACAACTGCATGGCGGTGTGGCAAGGAAGGGTGCCAGATCTGGTTGGTTAGACAATTCTATCTCGCCAGCATTAGCAGGGGATGAGGTTGGAGGTGGCACCGCATGGGGTTTGGCAGTCACTGTGTTGGGGTGTGCGGGGCCAGTGGACGTGCGCCTCCCTACATTGGTCGACGGTGTGGGAATGGTGGTTTGCCTGCTCTAGGCAAAAGCATGGTTGGTGCTTTCCGCCAGCAACGGCGCACGTGGACATTGTTATCCTCCTTAGAGGCAGGGTCGATGAGATTTGCGCACCCTCAACTCCCAGATCAAGTCTTTAGGTGAAAGCCTATATTTTCGCTACAAGGAGTGACAACATCATCTTCAGCATTGTTTTCTCATCTTTGGGGCACTATCTTGAAGATCTTGTTTTTGCTTGTGCTTCCTTGGTGTTAGACGTGTAGGGCATCACGGTTGGGAAGTGAACGGTCGACAGAGCGGGAGTGACGTTGCAACTTTTGCAATTGCTATGGTGGTGGCAAGGTGAGGAGGGTTGCACCTTGCCTTTGTCATCGGCTATTTGGCTTGTTCCTGAGCATGAAGTCGGAGTTGCAGCGGCACGTGGTGACACGGCGGCAACGATGTCACGTGATGGACAGCTTAGATTCCAGTGATGCTAGGTGTGCTCCTTTTATCTTCATCAAAGCCGGAGTTGCATGGTCCTCGACGTGATGTGGCCAATTGTTTGTCATAGGCCAACAGGAATCTCATGCTTCATTTGCTGTGAGGGTTCTTCATTGGCCATCCATAGTAATGTTGGAGACGCTTCTCCGGGAGCAGTGATATTGATAATGCTTTTGCATGCATCCTTGATGGTGTTCCTCTTTTCAATGGTGTGGGTGGGTCTTGTGGGTAGACATGTCATCCAGGTGGCTTGTCTTATGGGCATGGTGTGCAGTTTTGCCTGGTTTTTTGCTACTTGACCGGATAACTCTCACATTCTTTTCAATAGTCAAGAGCCTTTGGGGTCGTGTTAAAATAAGTTGTGGAATAAGTAACTCATGGTATA
Organism: Triticum dicoccoides; assembly: GCF_002162155.2. Lineage (NCBI taxonomy): Eukaryota > Viridiplantae > Streptophyta > Magnoliopsida > Poales > Poaceae > Triticum > Triticum dicoccoides. The sequence continues at coordinate 152,731,647 of NC_041389.1, forward strand.
TAATGTGCAAAAGTTGTATTGTCTCATCTAGATGGCATGCAAAGTCAAAAGACTATTTTTGTCACAAAAGGAAAAGGCTTATAAAGAGGAGGAGGAGCGCCTTAGAGCAACTCTAGCAGAGTCTCCATATTGGAGGCCTCCATATTGCATATTGTCGGAGTATATTCCAGCGGATCTCTCGATAGGGTGTTGAGGCGAGGTGAGTGGATCAGGGATGAAACAGGATACCACATTTACCTAGGTTCTGGCCCTCCTTACGAGGTAAAAGCCTACTATTGTTCATGTTGCATACTATGATTGGGGTGTGCAAAGTATGGTTGTTAGTCGAGGGATTCTAACATGTCTATCGACTAGCTTAGCACGTGCATATATGAGATACCTGGGACCTTAGGATTACACAAACCTAGTCGGCTATGTCGGTGAAGGGGAGCCCTCCACGAGTCCTTCTTCCTTGTCTTGAATGGCAAGGCTTCTCGAATCTTCCTTCTACACAGCCCATTGGTCAACATGATGGCCCAGGGCGGAAACCCGCCTAGGGGGCCTCATACCGGCCTACTTGAGGCGACAACTAGAGAGGTGAAGCACCCCTGGGCCGTAACAACATCATTAACCCCAGAACAGTTCTTCAAGCTTGGCTGCATCATGGTCAACATCTATCTTCAACATTGTCTCCTTAGCTTGTCAAGGTTGAAACTATTTCTTCCAAGCTCACTGGCTTGGTAGCATCAATGCAAGGGAACTTCCCGCGGAGTCGGTCTCGGTGGGTCGAACTCCCGCACAACATCTTTGATTTTGCGGACCCAGTCTTGTGATGGCCAGACAGACCGGATTCCCCAGTCGGCCGGATGAGGCCTCGTGTCAGCTCTGACCGCTGGTCAACATGACACGCGGCAGTGAGTTAGGACCCCACTCAGGGCACGTCCAATCATAGTGTGCTCCTTGGTCCATGTTGTATTAATGGCAGCTCCTCGATCCTTGCACACTTTATCAGCGTTATTGGGGATGCAAAGATGTATGTTGTCGTCATTCCCCCTCTCGTCTACCTATAAAGAGAGAGGAGGAGCCGAGGGGAGAGCTCTCGTGCATTATCCCTCCCTACCTTCTTATATCTCACGCTCTTGCTGCCATTGTCGATGCGCTGGTCCGCTTCTCCACAATATGCACCTAACACCATGGCTTCCAAGGTTGCTTAGCACCGCCTGACCAAGGGCGGCAAGGCCCCTACCACCAGGAAGAGCACCTCCACCGGCGAAGCAAAGCTCAAGATGTTGTCGAAGACCAAGGGAAAGTGGATGCCCTCCACCACCACTGAGCCTGCCTTGCAACACCTAGCTGACACCGACTACCTACTGCAGCCGGAAATCATGATACCACACTCATCGGTGGTCGGGCTGATGGAAGGCACCTTCATCATAGAAGCTATGCCCAGCCAGAAGCATATGAGCGGGTTAGCTTCATCCCTTTTATTATCCATGGCCTAAGTTTTTTCAATCCATCCTTTCTTGTATGGTCTCCTCCACTTCGATGAGCTCCAGATGCACCACCTCGCCCTAAACTCTATTTTGCCCATCGCTTGTTTCATCACACTCTGTAAGCTTTTCTTGACCATTGAGCCTCACTTTGGGCTTTGGATAAAATACCTCCAAGTAAAAATCCCAAAAAACGTGAATGAAACTTGTGAGTGCGGAGGGGTTACCATCTACAAGCAGTTCAGATGTAGGTACCTAGAAGGGGAGTTTGCAGAGACAAGCAAGAAGTGGCATGAGGGGTGGTTCTACATCCCGAACATAGAGTTAGGCAATCTTCCTCAGGCTGGGACTGTCACGACCTTCTCCCCAGTTCATCCGACCAAGCGCAACTCCAAGATCCCAAGGTACACATTGGAAGTGGCCAAGCTTTACAGGTATGTGCAAAAGATGGCCTCTCAAGAGATTGTGATGAAGCATTCAGAAGAACAAGTGATGATCAAATATGATATTGATAGTGAAACTTGACATGGCTATGAAAGAGTCTTTGATGGTCTAGTGAAGCAGTGGAGGGAAATGAAGAATTCATTGTGGCATTTAAGAAACCAAGATAGAGTGTGAAGTAAGTATTTGGTTGACCAAGATGAAGTTCATAGATTGAATTCTATTTGGTCAACAAACAAGCACAAATAATGCACACCTTGGGATCTAGTAATGTAGTGGTATTGTAAGTAATTATGAATTGCGCTTTGTAAACTAACCCATGATGTCTGTTAGTTATGTCTATGTGGGTTAGGTTACCCTCATGGGCTTTCATCAAGAGAAAGGTTTCAAGTAGCCTATGTAATTATGGCATCAATTGGTGATGGTCATCAAGTTTGACAAGTGCAAGTTCAAGATATGCATCCAAAGGTTATATGCTTTGAAGCTTTCAGTCCACTTGGTGATAATGCACATGTGAAGATGTACTTAAGTGAAGGCTTCCCTCATAGCAATATGGACAGAAAATTGGTAATCTTCACCAACATGGTAGTGAGTGTTGGGATTCTAAATCGCATCAATTTTCCTCAAACATGATTGGGTCATTGTATCAAGTCGTGGAATCAAGGATTCTACTAGATTTACTCAAATTGGATATTTTGTATCCAGGCTACAAATTTATATGGTTTCTATAGAGTTTGAAAACCAAATTTAAAGCAACGCAATAGAAGTACTTAGCACACAATCGATGTTTTGTAACATAGTAATGATCTAATAGAAGTCATCCACATTTCATTCTTCAATGTTGGTTGCATGTGAAGTGGAAGGATGTGTGGTACCATATTATTCATCCAGAATATCATCGTATGCATTATCCTCGCTAGATCCATTGTTAGGTTCATCTTCATTATAGTCACATACATTATGTTATTCTGCTACAACAAAACAAACAACCTAGATAAGAAATTAGTAGAATCGGACATGGTCCATTGTAGAGTCGAAATTCTGTAGTATTCTATGGTTTCGATTGCGACCTGATGTCTACTAGGCAACTTTATCTTGTAGACTTTGTTGAGCCTCCGAGCGTAGAGTTTTTTAGAACAATGCAAATTCCCCTCAAGTGGATGACCTAAGATTTATCAATCAGCAAGAGGTGTAGGATGAAGGTGGTTCTCTCTCAGACAACCCTACAACAAGTGGTATCTTGTGTCCCCAACACACATAACACAATTGTGAGGTTTATCGGCGTGCTAGTTCGACAAAGAGATAATGATAAATGTTTAAGACGAATGGTAGACAAAAGTTCAATGAACAGCTCGGTGGTGATCATGACAACTTCCAATCCCCAATAAAGAAGCGAGCTCATGGAGACAAATGCTCAACGAACAACCCACTGTCAATCCTTTCTTCCTACTGGTCTCCTCAGGTTAACATGGCGCCGCCTTCAAAGTTCAGGAAGGCTAGCGAGGTAGTTAAGATCTGATGAGAGCGAGAGAATATTTAGTATCTAATTGTTCCCGGCCTGCATGCCAAAACCATCTCTCTGAGATGTGCTTTTACTTTCAAGTTTATTCCCAGCTGAACTACTCCTCTCAATGAGCTGATTGTATGATATTATGTTGGTTTCATTCTGGTGTTCATCTAAAACTATAAATGGTAGAAATAGCTTTTTTTAATCTGAACAAATAAAACCAGCAAGGTAGCAAGTAAGAAAAGTGAATAAAATGGTGTTGTGATGCTTGGAAACAAGGCCTATGGTTCATACTTTCACCAGTGCCAATTCTCAACATCATTAACATAATTAAACCACATGATAATCCCTCAAAGTGCAACAAAGAATCACTCCAAAGTTTTTGTTCTATTGAAGAAAGTATGATGAAATCGTGTAGGTGCGCTAAATAGCAAACCACCTCAAAGTTGTCTTTCCAATCTTGATCTATTGAACCACCCACAAACATGGCACGGATAGTCCCAAAAATCATACTACGACAACACCATATGTAACTATCGTTCAACCTTTATGTAAAGAATATCCCAATGTCACAATGGGTATCCGCAAGTTAATTAATAGACATGCACCATGTAATCTCAAATTCAAAGTATCCATTCCAACACGAAGAAACTTCAAAGAGCAAGACTCAATTCACCAAGGATAGAGGGAGATCAACATCATAAGATCCAACTATACTAATAAAGCTCATGATACATCAAGATTTAATCCATCGAGAACATGAGAGAGAGATCAACACATAGCTAATGAACTACTCACACATCACCATGAGAACGCGGGAGAAGTTATTATTGTTGGTGATGACAGAGATGTCCCCGGTGGCTTTCCGATACCACCGGAGGAGACGAGGAAGGGGCCCCCTCCTTCTTCCTTGGCCCTCCGGGGAGAGAGGGAGCTAGATTTTGGATTAGATTCAAATTAAAATTTCTAAAGTCAAATAATAATCCAAGATAATTACTAAGTTAATTTTAAGTTCCTAACTTAGTTGCAAAATAATTATTCTAATATACATTTTATTTTAATATTAAACTAGATTTAGGTTTAAATAATGTTTTAATTATAGCTACTATTTTAACTGTATTCAAAATTTATATTTTTATTTCAAGATTAAACTAGATTTGGGTTTAAATAATGTTTTAATTATAGATACTGTTTTAACTATATTCAGATTTTAAATTATTTAAAATTTGAACTATAGTAGCTAAGTTGAAACTATATTTCACTAGATTCCTTTTGCCAAAAGAATCAATTTAACTGATTTCTAAATTGCAAGTTGTGCCCATTTTAAGTTCAAATTTGTTCTGTTTGAATTCAAATTTTAGACTACTCAAGTTCCAAATTTTACTTTCTAGCGTGAAAGTATTTTTTATAAGGATCATTTTGCAAAAAGATTCACTCAATTTGGATTTATAGAATAAAAGTTATGATTGTTTGGATATTTGGCAGATTTTTTCGCAGTTAATTACATTAAATGGAAAATCAAGTTGATAATCTTGCGGATAAGGTTGATGGCATGACAACGTGTGATTGGTCGATGCCCGTGTGATTGTGCATCGTATGATCTAGATCAAAGGACAGAACAGATCGGGGCTCACGAGGCGGTTAGGTCACCGGAAATCATTGAAACTTCACCAGAAAACACGAATGGGGCGGCGGTGCGCTCGGGTGTGGTCCTCATTGGCGATTTAGGGGGCTCCAGGGGCGGCGGAGAGCACGTACGGGCATGGTGGTGCACAGTGAGGTCGTTGGTGGCCTCCACGTTCATTGTGGTTGACAGAAATGACTGCTACGGAGCTCGCTAGAGTTCAAGTGTACCAGCGGAGCTTCGAGCATGGATGTGGGCGTCAAAATCTTGTGCATCTAGATGCGAGAGTTGGTCAGAACATGTGCATGTGTACGGGGAATCAAATGGACATGGTGAGGTCGTCAAATACTTAGGGGCTCACCGGAGTCGAGCTCTCGGCGGAGAAGATCATCGGTTGATGGTGAGGGTGCGGTTCTAGGGGGGCTATGGGTGAGCCGAAGATGTCTAGGAGGTGAGCCGGCGTGCGGTGGATGCAGTGGTGGCAGCGGGTGGTCGAGATGGGGCTTGCGGTGGCCGGAATCGTCGCTAGGGTTTCTAGGTCAGTGCGACAAAGGTGAGATTGCGGTGGAGCGGCCTGCCAGCGAAGTGGATCGTAGGCAGAGGCCTTCTGTAGAATGAGGGAAGGGGGTTAAATAGGACACGGTCGTGCGGTCAATTCACAATGCACACTCGATCATGGGCGCGTGGGCAACGGTTGGAGGTTGACGAAGTTGATCGGTGGGTCCTGCTCATCAGCGTCAGAGGGAGATGAGAGAGGGGGTTGAGGCACGGGGCTGGCTAGCTGGGCCATGGCCTGGCTCACTGGCTCGATAGGGTTTTATTTATTATTTTTCTTCTTTTATGTTTCCTTTTTCTTTTGTGTTTCTTCTGTTATTTCCATTTGATTGTGATTTTGATTTTTCTTTCAAAAATAAACTTGCCCTAAATTCATTCATGAATATTTATAACATGTTGAACATTTTATTTGGACCTTTAGAGCATATATTTTCCACACTTTTATTTTAGGTTTTGTTTAATATTTCTTTGAACATATTTTATTTTTTCCAAAATAGTTTTCTATTGTTTTTCTTGAACTTGATTTTCTTGACCCATCTTCATTTCATTTTGAATATTTTTTTGGGGAAAGTGTTTTCTATCTAAACCCTCTAGGGTTTTGTTCAACTCTCTATTTTCTATTATTTTAGGTTTTAACCAAAACATAACCAAGTTTCAACTACTTGCACAGGGCCTTTGACCATCTAGGTTGATCAATCAAAGCAAACAAAATCAATCATCAAGAATATTTCTACGCAATGTTAGTTGACTAGCAAGCAAACAAGGGACTTTATATAAAAAATAATAATTCCCAGCATACCATATTTGGGAAAAATCTGGGATGTGACAGACTCAGAATCAACTATACTGAGAAGCTAAGAAGCAACATTGTCGATGCACATGGCTGGCCAAGATCCCAGGGATTGCCTTAGACTCCACCCTGTCAGCTGAAGAGGGGCCGAAAGCTAAAGGCACATGATGCCAGTGAGGCTTGCAACGAAGTACATGTCCCAGCGGTGATCGTTGCGCCCTTTGGAAATGTTGTGGAGTCAGGATGCCATGAAACATCATTGGTGATGAAGTACAGCATGCCGAATCACACAAGATGTCCGGGCCTAAGCCCTCCATTGATTATTGGAGAGGACCCCGCCTGAATCACATCTCCAGCACGCGCTTGCCTCACGGTGGTCGGTAACAGTCACTAGGATTTCGCGGCAGTACTTCTGATTTGCATTTTTTGCGAAGGCAAGGTGCACATGGATGGTATAGGTATGGGACTTCACACGTAAGATGTTTTATCTAGATTCAGAGGGCCTTGTTTTGGGGGTAAGAACCAACTTCTACTGGATGTTTTTCTCTTGTATGAACAGTATGGTTATAATTGGGGGGGGGGTGTCTGATGACCGCCATCTTCACTTTATATGGGACAATGAGGATGTGTAGTACGACAACTCTTATGAGCCATGATGTAATAACTTAACCATGATGATGGTTTTTACTATCAAATTACCCCAACGCCATAATGTTTTCCTAAAAGGCGTCATTGATAACGTCTACAAGATTGACCATGTTTGGTGCAATCGGATGGATGCTACGGTACTCATTAGCCGGATGGGCTTTGTGATACCAACACGGCCGAGTGATTCTAGTGGCATGGACTCGTGCCGTTTGGACATATCGTGTGTCTTGTGTTGAATCCTGTTCATGGGCCTAATCCAAGGGGTCCCCCACCATCAAATTTTAGGCCTCCTTTGGTTCATAGGATAGGATTATCATGGGAATAGGAAAACCATAGTAGTGAGATGAAATGTATCTCAATTCCTATAGGGAAAGACATGCCATTTGATGCATAGGATAGGAATTTTTTCATTGTCTAGGCTAATCTTTTTTTCCTTTGAAAAGTAAGAGATTGATTCATATTCTTCATAGGAATAGGAATACATTCCTACAACCAAAGGGCTTCAAAGGCAAAAAAAATTCCTACAAAAGTCCTATCCTCTAGAATTTCTACAAAATTCCAGTGAACCAAAGGAGGCCTATTTATTCTTAATCGTTTATTATTATAAATTATAGTAGCAATGTGTAGAAAATTATCTAGTATCACATCGCGCCTGAAAGTGCAATCATGCCCTTACATCATGTTTTGATGTTGAGACAATATACATGTAGGGGACTAACTATGTTTGTCAAGTGAATCTCAAGTGTTAGTCCCCGGTTCATCAAAAGTGTGTCCATCGTGAGCATACAGAGTTGATTTTTCTCAAGGAAGAAGTATAAAAAAGATTACATATTTGTTTTCTTGAGTTTAGGATCCCGCACTATTAAGAGGGGATTGGTAGGGTTAGTAAAAGACTTGCTCTTGCCACAAAACTCCTTCCTAAAATTCTTTAGATCTATCACTATACTCTCATACTTATTCTGCCTCTGGCCTTGTCGGATGTCCGGGCTGCCTGTCGGATGTTCAGGCCACCTGCCGGATATCCGGCCCGCACGCAGGATATCCGGACATTGCTATCCAGAGAACACTATATGCTGGTGCCTTCTTCCGGATGTCCGGCCCTCCATGTCGGACGTCCGGGCTCTCCATGCACCCCGGATTTCCGGGCTTCCATGCTGGATGTCTGACTCATGCTATCCAGAGAACACTATGTGTTGGTATCTTCTTCCGGATGTCCGGCCCTCTATGCCAGATGTCCGGGCTCTCCATGCACCCCGAATTTCTGGGCTTCCATGCCGGATGTCCGGCTTGAGCTATCCAGTGAGCGTTTTCAGTTCTATGAGCTAGCCGGATGTCTGTTCGGGTCTTCCAGTCTCGCTGGACGTCTGGGTTGTGCCCCGGATGTCCGGTCCCTCTGTTTTGCTCTCTGCTTTCTGCTTATCTCTGCATATACTACGCTAGGCTGGATGTCCGGCCCCTGTACCGGTTGTCCGGCCTACCCTGTCACTTACACTGCAACGGCCATATTTTCTCACACACTATATATAGCCCTCTTCCCCCATGGGAGAGGGTTGACCATTCACTTTGAGCAAACCCTAGAACACATTTCACTCTCTCTCTCTCACCCTTCCACACCAAATCTTAGATCCCTAAGGGATTTGAGAGCATTCGAGAGAAGTTGTCCGTCCAAGTGATAGATCCACTCCTTCCCCTTCTTTGCACCAAAGGAATTCGTGATTTGAGAAAGTATTGAGCTTTTCCCCATCGTTCTTGTTACTCTTGGAGGTTGGAGACTCCTAGGCGGTAGGAGTCTTTCAGAGAGGAATCGACCATTGTGATTACCCCCGGAAAGTTTGTGAGGGTTTGGAGACCACCCCAAGGTCTACCACTAGTGGTTGAGAAATGCCTTCGTGGTGTTGTCTAAAAGGGAGAATAGGGTGAGCCTTCGTGGCGTTGGTGCGCCTTCGTGGTAACATCCATCTCTCTAACTGTGACGTAGCTTCCCTCCAAGGAAGTGAACATCGGCATACATCCTCGTCTCTCGAAGTTACGGTTACCCCTAACCCTAACTTCCTACTTGTGGTTACTTGTCTCTCAGGCTTTACGTTTATCATATTGTGCTTGCTTACTCACTTATTTGTGTTACTTGTTTACCTTGCTTAGCTCTAGCATCATACTTGCAATTTTTAGGCTCACTTTCGTATTCCACATATTGCCTGAAATTGCTAAGTAATAATTAAAACTTGTAATTGTACCTATTCACCCCCCTCTAGGTCCATCTCAATCCTTTCAATTGGTATCAGAGCCTTGATACGTCTCCAACGTATCTATAATTTTTGATTGTTCCATGCTATTATATTACCCGTTTTGGATGTTTATGGGCTTTACTTTACACTTTTATACCATTTTTGGGACTAATCTACTAACCGGAGGCCCAGCCTGTATTGCTGTTTTTTTTGCCTATTTCAGTGTTTCGAACAAAAGGAATATCAAACGGAGTCCAAACGGAATGAAACCTTCGGGAGCGATCTTTTTGGAACAAACATGATCCAGAGGACTTGGAGTGCAAGTCAAGAAACAATCGAGGAGGCCAGGAGGGTGGAGGGCGCCCCCCTATCTCGTGGGCCCCTCGGGAGTCCACCGACCTACTTCTTCCTCCTACATATACCCACGTACCCCAAGAACATCAGAAGCGACAACTGAAAACTATTTCCACCGCCGTAACCTTATGTATCCGCGAGATCCCATCTTGGAGCCTTTGTTGGCGCTCCCGCCGGAGGGGGAATCAACCATGGAGGGCTTCTACATCAACACCATAGCCTCTCCGATGAGTTGTGAGTAGTTTACCACAGACCTTCGGGTCCATAGTTATTAGCTAGATGGCTTCTTCTCTCTCTTTGAATCTCAATACCATGTTCTCCTCGATCTTCTTGGAGATCTGTTCGATGTAACTCTTTTTGTGGTGTGTTTGTCGAGATCCGGGGTTTATGATCAAGTTTATCTATGACAAATATTTGAATCTCCTCTGAATTCTTTTATGTGTGATTAAGTTATCTTTGCAAGTCTCTTCGAATTATCAGTTTGGTTTGGCCTACTAGATTGATCTTTCTTGCAATGGGAGAAGTTCTTAGCTTTGGGTTCAATCTTGCGGTGTCCTTTCCTAGTGACAGCAGGGGCAGCAAGGCACGTATTGTATTGTTGCCATCGAGGATAAAAAGATGGGGTTTATACCATATTGCATGAGTTTATCCCTCTACATCATGTCATCTTTCTTAATGCATTACTCTGTTCTTATGAACTTAATACTCTAGATGCATGCTGGATAGCGGTTGATGTGTGGAGTAATAGTAGTAGATGCAGGCAGGAGTCGGTCTATTTGTAACGGACGTGATGCCTATATACATGATCATGCCTAGATAATCTCATAATTATTCGCTTTTCTATCAATTGCTTGACGGTAATTTGTTCACCCACCGTAATACTTATGCTATCTTGAGAGAAGCCACTAGTGAAACCTATGGCCGCCGGGTCTATCTCTTATCATATAAGCTTTCAATCTACTTTTATTTGCATCTTTACTTTTCCAATTTATATTATAAAATACCAAAAATATATTTATCTTATCATATTATCTCTATCAGATCTCACTTTCGCAAGTGGTCGTGAAGGGATTGACAACCCCTTTATTGTGTTGGTTGCGAGTTCTCGTTTGTTTGTGTAGGTGCATGGGACTTTTGAGGAGCCTCCTAGTGGATTGATACCTTGGTTCTCAAAAACTGAGGGAAATACTTACGCTATTATTGCTGCATCACCCTTTCCTCTTCAAGGAAAACCAATGCAAGCTCAAGACGTAGCAAGAAGGATTTCTGGCGCCGTTGCCGGGGAGGTCTTCGCTCAAGTCAAGACATACCAAGTACCCATCACAAACTCATCTCCCTCGCATTTACATTATTTGCCATTTGCCTCTCGTTTTCCTCTCCCCCCACTTCACCCTTGCCGTTTTATTTGCCCTCTCTTTCCCAATCTCCTCTCTCTTTCGTTTGCCTTTCTGTTTGCTTGTGTGTTTGATTACTTGTCGCGATGGCGCAAGATAATACCAAATTGCTCCAATACCAATAATAATGATTTCCTTAGTACTCCGATTGCTCCTCTTAATGATGTTGAGTCTTGTGAAATCAATGCTGCTTTGTTGAATCTTGTTATGAAAGATCAATTCTCCGGCCTTCCTAGTGAAGATGCCACTACCCATCTAAATAACTTTGTTGATTTGTGTGAGATGCAAAAGAAGAAAGATACGGATAATGATATTGTTAAATTGAAGTTATTTCCGTTTTCACTTAGAGATCGTGCTAAAGTTTGGTTTTCATCTTTGCCTAAGAATAGTATTGATTCATGGAATAAGTGCAAAGATGCTTTTATATCTAAGTATTTTCCTCCCGCTAAGATCATCTCTCTTAGGAATGATATTATGAATTTTAAACAACTTGATCATGAGCATGTTGCCCAATCTTGGGAAAGAATGAAATTGATGATTCGCAACTGCCCTACTCATGGTTTGAATTTATGGATGATCATACAAATTTTTTATGCCAGATTGAATTTTGATTCTAGAAATCTTTTAGACTCGGCCGCGGGAGGCACGTTTATGGAAATCACCTTAGGAGAAGCTACAAAACTCCTTGATAATATTATGGCTAATTATTCTCAATGGCACACCGAAAGACCTACTAGTAAAAAAGTGCATGCTATAGAAGAAATTAATGTTTTGAGTGGAAAGATGGATGAACTTATGAAATTGTTTGCTACTAAGAGTGCTTCTATTGATCCCAATGATATGCCTTTGTCTACTTTGATTGAGAATAATAATGAATCTATGGATGTGAATTTTGTTGGTAGGAATAATTTTGGTAACAATGCTTATAGAGGAAACTTTAATCCTAGACCGTTCCCTAGTAATTCCTCTAATAATTATGGAAATTCCTACAATAATTCTTATGGTAATTTTAATAAGATGCCCTCTGATTTTGAGAATAGTGTGAAGGAATTTATGATCTCTCAAAAGAATTTTAATGCCTTGCTTGAAGAAAAATTGCTTAAAGTTGATGATTTGGCTAGGAACATTGATAGACTATCGCTTGATGTTGATTCTTTGAAACTTAGATCTACTCCTCCTAATCATGATATCAATGAGTCTCACAAAGCTATGAGAATTTCCATTGATGAGTGCAAAGAAAGAACCACTAGATTGTGTGCTAAGAAAGATTGCTTTATAAAGGCATGTTCTTCTAGTTTCCATGAAAATAATGAGGAAGATATTAAAGTTATTGATGTTTCCCCTATTAGATCTTTGTTTTGCAATATGAATCTCAATAATGATGGGACTGGAGATGAGTCAACTTTAGTTAAAAGGCGTCCCAATGATTCAGAGTTTTTAGATCTTGATGCTAAAATTGGTAAAAGTGGGATTGGAGAGGTCAAGACTTTAAATAGCATTGAACCCACTATCTTGGATTTCAAGGAATTTAATTATGATAATTGTTCTTTAGAAGATTGTATTCCCTTTTTGCAATCTGTTGTGAATTCTCCTCATGCTTATAGTCAAAATAAAGCTTTTACCAAACATATTGTTGATGCCTTGATGCAATCTTTTGATGAAAAACTTAATTTGGAAGTTTCTATACCTAGAAAACTTTATGATGAGTGGGAACCTACTATAAAGATTAAAATTAAAGATCACGAGTGTTATGCTTTATATGATTTGGGTGCTAGTGTTTCCACGATTCCGAAAACTTTATGTGATATTCTAGGTTTCCATGATCTTGATGATTGCTCTTTAAATTTGCACCTTGCGGATTCCACCATTAAAAAGCCAATGGGAAGATTCAATGATGTTCTCATTGTTGCAAATAGAAATTTGGTGCCCGTAGATTTTATCGTTCTTGATATAGGTTGCAATCTTTCTTGCCCTATTATTCTTGGTAGACATTTCTTTAGAACGATTGGCGCGATTATTGATATGAAGGAAGGGAATATTAGATTCCAATTTCCATTAATGAAAGGCATGGAGAAGTTTCCAAGAAAGGGAATTAAATTACCTTATGAATCTATCATGCGAGCTACTTATGAATTGAGTGCCAAAGATGGCACTACTTAGATCTATCCTCGCTTTTATGCCTAGCTAGGGGCGTTAAACGATAGCGCTAGTTGTGAGGCAACCCAATTTTATTTGTGTTTTTTGTTTTTGATTCTGTTTAGTACTAAATTTGGCATCTACCTTCTGTTTAGATGTGTTTTTATGTTTTATTTAGTGTTTGTGCCAAATAGAACCTATAGGATAACCTATGGTGATAGTTATTTTGATTCTGCTGAAAAACAGAAACTTTGCACACACACGAAAATAATTTTAGTAATTCACAGAAACGTGATTTTGTGTTGATTATTTTTTCTGTAGATCAATAGACAAATTTCCCAGGACTCCCTATTTTGGTAGGATTTTTAGAGTTCCATAAGTATTCAAAAGTTACAGATTGCTACAGACTGTTCTGTTTTTGACAGATTCTATTTTCCGTGTGTTGTTTGCTTATTTTGATGCATCTATGGCTAGTATGTAAGGGTATGAACCATAGAAAAGTTGAAATACAGTAGGTTTAACACCAATATAAATAAATAATGAGTTCATTACAGTACCTTATGTGTTGGTTTTGCTTTCTTGCACTAACAGAGCTTATGAGATTTCTTGTTGAGTTTTGTGTTGTGAAGTTTTCAAGTTTTGGGTAAAGATTTGATGGACTATGGAATAAGGAGTGGCAAGAGCCTAAGATTGGGGATGCCCAAGGCACCCCAAGATATTCAAGAATAGCCAAAATCCTAAGCTTGGGGATGCCCCAGAAGGCATCCCCTCTTTCGTCTTTGTTTATCGGTAACTTTACTTGGAGCTATATTTTTATTCGCCACATGATATGTGTTTTGCTTGGAGCATCTTGTATGATATTAGTCTTTGCTTTTTAGTTTAACACAATCATACTTTCTGTACACACCTTTTGGGAGAAGCCCACTTGATTAGAATTTATTGGAATACTCTATGTGCTTCACTTATAGCTTTTGAGCTAGATAGTATTTGCTCTAGTACTTCACTTATATCTTTTAGAGCACGGCGATGGCTTAATTTTGAAGAAATTTTTGATCTCTCATGCTTCACTTATATTATTTTGAGAGTCTTTTTGAACAGCATGTTATTTGCTATGGTTATGAATTTGGTCCTAGAATGATGAGCATCCAAGTTGGGTATAATAAAAACTATGATAGAAAGTGCATTAAACACTAGGATCAATTTGATGCTTGATAATTGTTTTGAGATATAAAGGTGGTAATGTTAGAGTCATGCTAGTGGGTAATTATGTAATTGAGAAATACTTGTGTTGAAGTTGGCAAGTCCATTAGCATGCACGTATGTTAAAAGTTGTGTGACAAATTTGTTGCATGAGGTGCTCTTTTGATTGTCTTCCTTATGAGTGGCAGTCGGGGACGAGCGATGGTCTTTTCCTACCAATCTATCCCTCTAGGGGCATGCGTAGTAGTACTTTGCTTCGAGGGCTAAGTAGACTTCTGCCATAAGTATATGAGTTCTATGAATAATGTGAGTCCATGGATATACGCACACTCACCCTTCCACTTTGCTAGCCTCTAATATGCCGCGCAACTTTCGCCGGTATCATGCAACCATTATTTACCTTCCTCAAAACAGCCACCATACCTACCTATTATGGCATTTCCATAGCCATTCCGAGATATATTACCATGCAACTTTCCACCGTTCCGTTATTATGACACGCTCCATCATTGTCATATTGCTCTTTGCATGATCATGTAGTTGACATCGTATTTGTGGAAAGGCCACCCTCATAATTTTCATACATGTCACTCTTGATTCATTGCATATCCCGGTATACCGCCGGAGGCATTCATATAGAGTCATATTTTGTTCTAAGTGTTGAGTTGTAATTCTTGAGTTGTAAATTAATAAAAGTGTGATGATCTTCATTATTAGAGCATTGTCCCAAGTGAGGAAAGGATGATGAAGACTATGATTTCCCCACAAGTCGGGATGAGACTTCAGACTTTAAAAAAAATAGGCCAAAGAGCCCACCAAATAAAAAAAGAAAGGCCAGATAAAAAAAGGAGAAAGGCCAAATAAATAAAAAAAGAGAATTAAAAATAAAAAAAATAAAAAAATGAGAGAAAAAGAGAGAAGGGACAATGCTACTATCTCTTTCCCACACTTTTGCTTCAAAATAGCACCATGACCTTCATGATAGAGAGTCTTTGTGTTGTCACTTTCATATACTAAGTGGGAATTTTTCATTATAGAACTTGGCTTGTATATTCCAATGATGGGCTTCCTCAAAATGCCCTAGGTCTTCGTGAGCAAGCGAGTTGGATGCACACCCATTTAGTTTCTTTTATTGAGCTTTCATATATTTATAGCTCTAGTGCATCCGTTGCATGGCAATCCCAACTCACTCACATTGATATCTATTGATGGGCATCTCCATAGCCCGTTGATACGCCTAGTTGATGTGAGACTATCTTCTCCCTTTTTGTCCTCACAACCACCACCATATACCACCATAGGGCTATGTCCATGGCTTGCGCTCGTGTATTGCATAAGAGTTGAAAAAGCTGAAGCGCGTTAAAAAGTATGAACCAATTGCTCGGCTCGTCATCGGGGTTGTTCAGTATGGGAGTATTTTGTGTAATGAAAATGAAGCATGGCCTAACTATATGAGTTTGCAGGGATAAGCTTTCTTTCTCTATGCTATTTTGATAGGACATGATTATTTGTTAGTATGCTTCGAGTATTACTATTTTTATGTTTAATAAGCTTTTATTTTGAATCATTTGGATCTGAACAATCATGCCACAATAAAGAAAATTACATTGAGAATTATGCTAGGTAGCATTCCACATCAAAAATTCTGTTTTTAGCATTTACCTACTCGAGGACGAGCAGGAATTAAGCTTGGGGATGCTTGATACGTCTCCAACGTATCTATAATTTTTGATTGTTCCATGCTATTATATTACCCGTTTTGGATGTCTATGGGCTTTACTTTACACTTTTATATCATTTTTGGGACTAACCTACTAACCGGAGGCCCGGCCCGTATTGCTGTTTTTTTGCCTATTTCAGTGTTTCGAAGAAAAGGAATATCAAACGGAGTCCAAACGGAATGAAACCTTCGGGGGCGATCTTTTTGGAACAAACGTGATCCAGAGGACTTGGAGTGAAAGTCAAGAAACAATCGAGGAGGCCACGAGAGTGGAAGGCGCGCCCCCCCTTCTGGGCGCGCCCCCTATCTCGTGGGCCCCTCGGGAGTCCACCGACCTACTTCTTCCTCCTATATATACCCATGTACCCCGAGAACATCAGAAGCGACCACAAAAAACTATTTCCACCGCCGTAACCTTATGTATCCGCGAGATCCCATCTTGGAGCCTTTGTCGGCGCTCCCGCCGGAGGGGGAATCAACCATGGAGGGCTTCTACATCAACACCATAGCCTCTCCGATGAGTTGTGTGTAGTTTACCACAGACCTTCGGGTCCATAGTTATTAGCTAGATGGCTTCTTCTTTCTCTTTGAATCTCAATACCATGTTCTCCTCGATCTTCTTGGAGATCTGTTCGATGTAACTCTTTTTGTGGTGTGTTTGTCGAGATCCGATGAATTGTGGGTTTATGATCAAGTTTATCTATGACAAATATTTGAATCTCCTCTGAATTCTTTTATGTGTGATTAAGTTATCTTTGCAAGTCTCTTCGAATTATCAGTTTGGTTTGGCCTACTAGATTGATCTTTCTTGCAATGGGAGAAGTTCTTAGCTTTGGGTTCAATCTTGCGGTGTCCTTTCCTAGTGACAGCAGGGGCAGCAAGGCACGTATTGTATTGTTGCCATCGAGGATAAAAAGATGGGGTTTATACCATATTGCATGAGTTTATCCCTCTACATCATGTCATCTTTCTTAATTCATTACTCTGTTCTTATGAACTTAATACTCTAGATGCATGCTGGATAGCGGTTGATGTGTGGAGTAATAGTAGTAGATGCAGGCAGGAGTCGGTCTATTTGTAACGGACGTGATGCCTATATACATGATCATGCCTAGATAATCTCATAATTATTCGCTTTTCTATCAATTGCTTGACGGTAATTTGTTCACCCACCGTAATACTTATGCTATCTTGAGAGAAGCCACTAGTGAAACCTATGGCCGTCGGGTCTATCTCTTATCATATAAGCTTTCAATCTACTTTTATTTGCATCTTTACTTTTCCAATTTATATTATAAAATACCAAAAATATATTTATCTTATCATATTATCTCTATCAGATCTCACTTTCGCAAGTGGTCGTGAAGGGATTGACAACCCCTTTATTGTGTTGGTTGCGAGTTCTTGTTTGTTTGTGTAGGTGCATGGGACTTTTGAGGAGCCTCCTACTGGATTGATACCTTGGTTCTCAAAAACTGAGGGAAATACTTACGCTACTATTGCTGCATCACCCTTTCCTCTTCAAGGAAAACCAACGCAAGCTTAAGACGTAGCAAGAAGGATTTCTGGCGCCGTTGCCGGGGAGGTCTTCGCTCAAGTCAAGACATACCAAGTACCCATCACAAACTCATCTCCCTCGCATTTACATTATTTGCCATTTGCCTCTCGTTTTCCTCTCCCCCCACTTCACCCTTGCCGTTTTATTTGGCCTCTCTTTCCCAATCTCCTCTCTCTTTCGTTTGCCTTTCTGTTTGCTTGTGTGTTGGATTACTTGTCGCGATGGCGCAAGATAATACCAAATTGCTCCAATACCAATAATAATGATTTCCTTAGTACTCCGATTGCTCCTCTTAATGATGTTGAGTCTTGTGAAATCAATGCTGCTTTGTTGAATCTTGTTATGAAAGATCAATTCTCCGGCCTTCCTAGTGAAGATGCCACTACCCATCTAAATAACTTTGTTGATTTGTGTGAGATGCAAAAGAAGAAAGATACGGATAATGATATTGTTAAATTGAAGTTATTTCCGTTTTCACTTAGAGATCGTGCTAAAGTTTGGTTTTCATCTTTGCCTAAGAATAGTATTGATTCATGGAATAAGTGCAAAGATGCTTTTATCTCTAAGTATTTTCCTCCCGCTAAGATCATCTCTCTTAGGAATGATATTATGAATTTTAAACAACTTGATCATGATCATGTTGCCCAATCTTGGGAAAGAATGAAATTGATGATTCGCAACTGCCCTACTCATGGTTTGAATTTATGGATGATCATACAAATTTTTTATGCCAGATTGAATTTTGCTTCTAGAAATCTTTTAGACTCGGCCGCGGGAGGCACGTTTATGGAAATCACCTTAGGAGAAGCTACAAAACTCCTTGATAATATTATGGCTAATTATTCTCAATGGCACACCGAAAGACCTACTAGTAAAAAAGTGCATGCTATAGAAGAAATTAATGTTTTGAGTGGAAAGATGGATGAACTTATGAAATTGTTTGCTACTAAGAGTGCTTCTATTGATCCCAATGATATGCCTTTGTCTACTTTGATTGAGAATAATAATGAATCTATGGATGTGGATTTTGTTGGTAGGAATAATTTTGGTAACAATGCTTATAGAGGAAACTTTAATCCTAGACCGTTCCCTAGTAATTCCTCTAATAATTATGGAAATTCCTACAATAATTCTTATGGTAATTTTAATAAGATGCCCTCTGATTTTGAGAATAGTGTGAAAGAATTTATGATCTCTCAAAAGAATTTTAATGCCTTGCTTGAAGAAAAATTGCTTAAAGTTGATGATTTGGCTAGGAACATTGATAGACTATCGCTTGATGTTGATTCTTTGAAACTTAGATCTACTCCTCCTAATCATGATATCAATGAGTCTCTCAAAGCTATGAGAATTTCCATTGATGAGTGCAAAGAAAGAACCACTAGATTGTGTGCTAAGAAAGATTGCTTTATAAAGGCGTGTTCTTCTAGTTTCCATGAAAATAATGAGGAAGATCTTAAAGTTATTGATGTTTCCCCTATTAGATCTTTGTTTTGCAATATGAATCTTAATAATGATGGGACTGGAGATGAGTCAACTTTAGTTAAAAGGCGTCCCAATGATTCAGAGTTTTTAGATCTTGATGCTAAAATTGGTAAAAGTGGGATTGGAGAGGTCAAGACTTTAAATAGCATTGAACTCACTATCTTGGATTTCAAGGAATTTAATTATGATAATTGTTCTTTAGAAGATTGTATTCCCTTTTTGCAATCTGTTGTGAATTCTCCTCATGCTTATAGTCAAAATAAAGCTTTTACCAAACATATTGTTGATGCCTTGATGCAATCTTTTGATGAAAAACTTAATTTGGAAGTTTCTATACCTAGAAAACTTTATGATGAGTGGGAACCTACTATAAAGATTAAAATTAAAGATCACGAGTGTTATGCTTTATATGATTTGGGTGCTAGTGTTTCCACGATTCCGAAAACTTTATGTGATATTCTAGGTTTCCATGATCTTGATGATTGCTCTTTAAATTTGCACCTTGCGGATTCCACCATTAAAAAGCCAATGGGAAGATTCAATGATGTTCTCATTGTTGCAAATAGAAATTTGGTGCCCGTAGATTTTATCGTTCTTGATATAGATTGCAATCTTTCTTGCCCTATTATTCTTGGTAGACATTTCTTTAGAACGATTGGCGCGATTATTGATATGAAGGAAGGGAATATTAGATTCCAATTTCCATTAATGAAAGGCATGGAGCAGTTTCCAAGAAAGGGAATTAAATTACCTTATGAGTCTATCATGCGAGCTACTTATGAATTGAGTGCCAAAGATGGCACTACTTAGATCTATCCTCGCTTTTAAGGCAACCCAATTTTATTTGTGTTTTTTGTTTTTGATTCTGTTTAGTAGTAAATTTGGCATCTACCTTCTGTTTAGATGTGTTTTTATGTTTTATTTAGTGTTTGTGCCAAATAGAACCTATAGGATAACCTATGGTGATAGTTATTTTGATTCTGCTGAAAAACAGAAACTTTGCACACACACGAAAATAATTTTAGTAATTCACAGAAACGTGATTTTGTGTTGATTATTTTTTCTGTAGATCAATAGACAAATTTCCCAGGACTCCCTATTTTGGTAGGATTTTTAGAGTTCCATAAGTATTCAAAAGTTACAGATTGCTACAGACTGTTCTGTTTTTGAGAGATTCTATTTTTCGTGTGTTGTTTGCTTATTTTGATGCATCTATGGCTAGTATGTAAGGGTATGAACCATAGAAAAGTTGAAATACAGTAGGTTTAACACCAATATAAATAAATAATGAGTTCATTACAGTACCTTATGTGTTGGTTTTGCTTTCTTGCACTAACAGAGCTTATGAGATTTCTTGTTGAGTTTTGTGTTGTGAAGTTTTCAAGTTTTGGGTAAAGATTTGATGGACTATGGAATAAGGAGTGGCAAGAGCCTAAGATTGGGGATGCCCAAGGCACCCCAAGATATTCAAGAATAGCCAAAAGCCTAAGCTTGGGGATGCCCCGGAAGGCATCCCCTCTTTCGTCTTCGTTTATCGGTAACTTTACTTGGAGCTATATTTTTATTCGCCACATGATATGTGTTTTGCTTGGAGCATCTTGTATGATATTAGTCTTTGCTTTTTAGTTTAACACAATCATACTTCCTGTACACACCTTTTGGGAGAAGCCCACTTGATTAGAATTTATTAGAATACTCTATGTGCTTCACTTATAGCTTTTGAGCTAGATAGTATTTGCTCTAGTACTTCACTTATATCTTTTAGAGCACGTCGATGGCTTAATTTTGAAGAAATTGTTGATCTCTCATGATTCACTTATATTATTTTGAGAGTCTTTTAGAACAGCATGTTATTTGCTATGGTTATGAATTTGGTCCTAGAATGATGAGCATCCAAGTTGGGTATAATAAAAACTATGATAGAAAGTGCATTAAACACTAGGATCAATTTGATGCTTGATAATTGTTTTGAGATATAAAGGTGGTAATGTTAGAGTCATGCTAGTGGGTAATTATGTAATTGAGAAATACTTGTGTTGAAGTTGGCAAGTCCATTAGCATGCACGTATGTTAAAAGTTGTGTGACAAATTTGTTGCATGAGGTGCTCTTTTGATTGTCTTCCTTATGAGTGGCAGTCGGGGACGAGCGATGGTATTTTCCTACCAATCTATCCCTCTAGGGGCATGCGTAGTAGTACTTTGCTTCGAGGGCTAAGTAGACTTCTGCTATAAGTATATGAGTTCTATGAATAATGTGAGTCCATGGATATACGCACACTCACCCTTCCACTTTGCTAGCATCTAATATGCCGCGCAACTTTCGCCGGTATCATGCAACCATTATTTACCTTCCTCAAAACAGCCACCATACCTACCTATTATGGCATTTCCATAGCCATTCCGAGATATATTACCATGCAACTTTCCACCGTTCCGTTATTATGACACGCTCCATCATTGTCATATTGCTCTTTGCATGATCATGTAGTTGACATCATATTTGTGGCAAGGCCACCCTCATAATTTTCATACATGTCACTCTTGATTCATTGCATATCCCGGTATACCGCCGGAGGCATTCATATAGAGTCATATTTTGTTCTAAGTGTTGAGTTGTAATTCTTGAGTTGTAAATTAATAAAAGTGTGATGATCTTCATTATTAGAGCATTGTCCCAAGTGAGGAAAGGATGATGAAGACTATGATTTCCCCACAAGTCGGGATGAGACTTCAGACTTTAAAAAAATAGGCCAAAGAGCCCACCAAATAAAAAAAGAAAGGCCAGATAAAAAAAGGAGAAAGGCCAAATAAATAAAAAAAGAGAATAAAAAATAAAAAAAATAAAAAAAATGAGAGAAAAAGAGAGAAGGGACAATGCTACTATCTCTTTCCCACACTTTTGCTTCAAAATAGCACCATGACCTTCATGATAGAGAGTCTTTGTGTTGTCACTTTCATATACTAAGTGGGAATTTTTCATTATAGAACTTGGCTTGTATATTCCAATGATGGGCTTCCTCAAAATGCCCTAGGTCTTCGTGAGCAAGCGAGTTGGATGCACACCCATTTAGTTTCTTTTGTTGAGCTTTCATATATTTATAGCTCTAGTGCATCCGTTGCATGGCAATCCCTACTCACTCACATTGATATCTATTGATGGGCATCTCCATAGCCCGTTGATACGCCTAGTTGATGTGAGACTATCTTCTCCCTTTTTGTCCTCACAACCACCACCATATACCACCATAGGGCTATGTCCATGGCTTGCGCTCGTGTATTGCATAAGAGTTGAAAAAGCTGAAGCGCGTTAAAAAGTATGAACCAATTGCTCGGCTCGTCATCGGGGTTGTTCAGTATGGGAGTATTTTGTGTAATGAAAATGAAGCATGGCCTAACTATATGAGTTTGTAGGGATAAGTTTCTTTGGCTATGCTATTTTGATAGGACATGATTATTTGTTAGTATGCTTCGAGTATTACTATTTTTATGTTTAATAAGCTTTTATTTTGAATCATTTGGATCTGAACAATCATGCCACAATAAAGAAAATTACATTGAGAATTATGCTAGGTAGCATTCCACATCAAAAATTCTGTTTTTAGCATTTACCTACTCGAGGACGAGCAGGAATTAAGCTTGGGGATGCTTGATACGTCTCCAACGTATCTATAATTTTTGATTGTTCCATGCTATTATATTACCCGTTTTGGATGTTTATGGGCTTTACTTTACACTTTTATATCATTTTTGGGACTAACCTACTAACCGGAGGCCCAGCCCGTATTGCTATTTTTTTGCCTATTTCAGTGTTTCGAAGAAAAGGAATATCAAACGGAGTCCAAACGGAATGAAACCTTCGGGGGCGATCTTTTTGGAACAAACGTGATCCAGAGGACTTGGAGTGAAAGTCAAGAAACAATCGAGGAGGCCACGAGAGTGGAAGGCGCGCCCCCTATCTCGTGGGCCCCTCGGGAGTCCACCGACCTACTTCTTCCTCCTATATATACCCATGTACCCCGAGAACATCAGAAGCGACCACGAAAAACTATTTCCACCGCCGTAACCTTATGTATCCGCGAGATCCCATCTTGGAGCCTTTGTCGGCGCTCCCGCCGGAGGGGGAATCAACCATGGAGGGCTTCTACATCAACACCATAGCCTCTCCGGTGAGTTGTGGGTAGTTTACCACAGACCTTCGGGTCCATAGTTATTAGCTAGATGGCTTCTTCTCTCTCTTTGAATCTCAATACCATGTTCTCCTCGATCTTCTTGGAGATCTGTTCGATGTAACTCTTTTTGTGGTGTGTTTGTCGAGATCCGATGAATTGTGGGTTTATGATCAAGTTTATCTATGACAAATATTTGAATCTCCTCTGAATTCTTTTATGTGTGATTAAGTTATCTTTGCAAGTCTCTTCGAATTATCAGTTTGGTTTGGCCTACTAGATTGATCTTTCTTGCAATGGGAGAAGTTCTTAGCTTTGGGTTCAATCTTGCGGTGTCCTTTCCTAGTGACAGCAGGGGCAGCAAGGCACGTATTGTATTGTTGCCATCGAGGATAAAAAGATGGGGTTTATACCATATTGCATGAGTTTATCCCTCTACATCATGTCATCTTTTCTTAATGCATTACTCTGTTCTTATGAACTTAATACTCTAGATGCATGCTGGATAGCGGTTGATGTGTGGAGTAATAGTAGTAGATGCAGGCAGGAGTCGGTCTATTTGTAACGGATGTGATGCCTATATACATGATCATGCCTAGATAATCTCATAATTATTCGCTTTTCTATCAATTGCTTGACGGTAATTTGTTCACCCACCGTAATACTTATGCTATCTTGAGAGAAGCCACTAGTGAAACCTAGGCCCCCGGGTCTATCTCTTATCATATAAGCTTTCAATCTACTTTTATTTGCATCTTTACTTTTCCAATTTATATTATAAAATACCAAAAATATATTTATCTTATCATATTATCTCTATCAGATCTCACTTTCGCAAGTGGCCGTGAAGGGATTGACAACCCCTTTATTGTGTTGGTTGCGAGTTCTTGTTTGTTTGTGTAGGTGCGTGGGACTTTTGAGGAGCCTCCTACTGGATTGATACCTTGGTTCTCAAAAACTGAGGGAAATACTTACGCTACTATTGCTGCATCACCCTTTCCTCTTCAAGGAAAACCAACGCAATCTCAAGACGTAGCAAGCCTCATGCTCTATTCTTGTGGCTTAACCACCCTAGAGCGAGATGAACCCCGATGGGACTCCCCTTGTTGCGGATCTGAAGAATACGGACGCGTCTTCCACAGAAGTCAACTCCTTCACTTCTGAGGATCTGGAACGGGCGCTTGCTAAGCAAAAGGAGGAGCATGATGCTTCTCTTGAGGTCTTGGTCAAAATGAGACTAGCCACACTAACCATGATGCTTGCACCACTTTCTGGTGGTGCGGCCTCGAGGCCAGCTGTGCCTACTCCTTCACTTGGCCAACAACCTCCTAGTAATGAACACTCCAGTGTTCCTTGGCTTTATGCAAGACCTCAAATAGAGAAACCAAAGTATAACCCTCAAGGCAACCTCTTTACTTGATGACACTATCGATCTTTCTTTGTGGAGAGTTGCTATGCAGGATAATCTTCGATATGGAAATGATGAGATGTTGGAGATCTTGGAGTATGGCTACCAACCTGTTGACTTGAAGAATCTTACTCCAAGAGAGGTATATGACAACAATCTCAACGAAACAACAACCATGTGCATAAGGAGAGGTATGACTGACAAGCAAATGAGACCATACATACATATCACAAGTGCTAAGGAATTATGGGATAGCATTGTGAGGACCAAGACCGGTACCTCCACTCTCCGTCTTGCTCAATATGAAATTGCCAAGGGTCAATTGCAAAACTTTTGTATGGAGAAAGGTGAATCTCCCAAGCAACTCCTTGAGCGTCTCATGACTCTCACCACTGACATCAAGTCATGTGAGTGTGACAAGACACAAGATGGATTCAACTTGACTAAGCGATTTCTCGTGGACAAGTTGCTTCATGCTCTTGCTCCATATCCTCATCAAATGGTGTGGAACATAAGACAACACCATGGATTCAAGGAAATGACTCCAGATGACATCATATCCACTTTCCAACTATTTGAAGAGTCAATGGCAAATGCTACAAAACATCTTGCCATGCATGGTACCTCAACATCAAAAATCAATCTTGCATTGAAGGCCAAGCATGTATATGAAGAAGAGCAAAGTGAAGAAGAAGATGATGAGGATGAATATGGTGATGAGATTGAATCTGATTAGACCCCTTCATATGAAGACATTGCCCTCTTTGTCAAGAAGTTTAGCGCGGGAAAATTCAAGGGAAGATTCAAGAAGAAGAAAGTGAGAAAATGTTACAACTGTGAAGAAGCCAACCACTTCTCCAACGATTGCCCCTATGAGAAGAGAGAACATAAACCCAGGTTTCCCAAGACCTTTCCGAATAATAAGTTACCAAATCCTTCGAGCTCAAAGCTCAAGAAGAGAGATGGGAAAGCAATGGTTGCTCATGAAGAATCCGATCCGAATGATGTTAGTGGTGTTGCCGGAGTTGCTCAAGATTCTCAAAACACTTTGAGGCTAGTCAACAAGAGTGGTGATGTTGTCACCTACAACTACATAAAAGACTACAAGGGCAATGCCCACAAGTGCCTAATGGCAAAGGCCATGGTAGAAGATGGAGAGGATCAAAACTCTCCTGACAAGGTCAAGGTAACCCCACGATCAAACCCTCCTCTTTTCACTCCTCCTACTCCTAGTGATGAGTACCTTGATGCGGAGGATAATTGTGATGGTAATGATATAGATGACCCCATGTTTGCTAAATTAAATAAGGTCATGTGTTCCCTCAAAGGAAAGAAACTCACTATGTTTCGTATGCTTATGGAGATGGTGGGTAAGCACACCGTCACCATTAAGGAACTCGAAACCCTCGTAACAGAGGAAAAGGAAAAATATGAAATCCTTGAGCAGAAAGTCCAATATGAGGAAGCACGAAATGATGAACTGTGCTTGAAAATTGGTGCACACATTGATGTTCATGCTAAAGATCTTGCCTCCTTGAAAAAGGCTAAGGACTCTTGCGAAGAGTTGATGAATGATAAAAATAAGCTTGTGAAGTCTCATGCTTCTCTATCTAAGGATTGTGAGCTTCTATCCGTGTCCCTCAAGACTAAGGAAGAAGAGCTCACCCTTATTACAAAGAGTTTTGAGACGCTCAAGCTTACTTATGTTGAAACTCTAGCCAAGGCTTACTCTTCTCCTATTATCAATGTTGATGCTTGTACTACTAACTCTAGTAGTGACCTAGCATCTATTCTTGAGGAGAATCGCTTTCTCAAGGCTCAAATCGAGAAAGGTCTCATGACATGTGCTCAAGGACAAAAGAACCTTAATGAGGTATTGAGCCAACACAATGAGGTGTTTGCCAAAGAGGGGCTCACGTTTGGCCCAAGCACAAGCAAGAAGAAGACGTCTTCTCAAAAGTGCACCACTCCTCTAAAAGAAACATTTGTACGAGAAGGGCACAAGGAGAAAGGTAAGGTTGTTAGTGGGAAGGCCACAAGGGGCATGCCCACTCTCAACAAGCCAAAAGAGTTGATGCCTCCATCCTATGTACTCCGTAAAACTAAGGATGGAGAAGTTTATGCAAAATTTGTTGGTCCTCGAAATGCATTCTAGTTTTATGCTATTTGGGTCCCTAAGACCCTTGTGACTAACTTGAGAGGTCCCTTAGCAAAATGGGTGCCTCTAACCAAGTCATAATTGTGTGTAGGTTGCTTTCTCTGGTGGAGTAAAATGGGTGATCGATAGTGGATGTACCAATCATATGATCAGAGATAGCAAATTGCTCTATGATTTCATGGAAGCTATTCAACCATTTATGAGCATTATGTTTGGTGGAGGATCAAAAGGACAGGTACTCGGGTTGGGCAAGGTGGCTATCACAAATGACATGTCTCTTGCAAATGTCATGCTTGTCCAATCCATTAAATACCATTTGCTTTCCGTTCACCATTTGGCTTCTGTTGGTTATGATACACTCTTTGGACTAACAGATGTGAAAGTCTTTAATAGAGATACTCTCGAAGTGGCCTTTGTTGGAGAGTTGGATGGCAACCTTTACACGGTTGATTTCTCGAAAGAGAGCACATTCCATGCAACTTGTCTAATGGACAAGGCCGACAAGGGGTGGCTTTGGCATCGCTGCCTAGCCCATGTCGGCATGAGAAATCTTCAAGATCTCTTAAAGGGTAATCACATCCTTGGACTAACCAATGTCTCATTTGAGAAAGATCGTGTGTGTAGTGCATGCATAGCTAGGAAGCAACATCAATCAAAGCACCCACCAAAGAATATCGTGTCTACTTCAAGGCCTTTGGATCTCCTTAATGTGGATCTGTTTGGGCCTCCTTCATGGGATAGTCTTGGCGGGAAAAAGTATGGACTTGTCATTGTTGATGATTACTCAAGATACACATGGGTGTTTTTCCTCAAGTCTAAGGATGAGATGAAGATCACCTTCATTCAGTTTGCCAAGCAAGCACAACACAAGTTTGACAAACAAATCTTGGCAATAAGAAGTGATAATGGCTCCGAGTTCAAGAACTACACCTTGGAAGGATTTCTTAGTGATGAAGGGATTGAGCATCAATATTCCGCACCATACATGCCTCAACAAAATGGTGTGCGGAAAGGAAGAATCGTACACTTGTGGAGATGGCAAGGTCCATGTTGGATGAATAGAAGTCGCCGCATAGTTTTTGGGCCGAGGCTGTCAACACCGCATGCCATGCATCAAACCGGCTCTTCCTCCGCAAAATATTGGAAAAGACTCCATATGAGCTCCTAACCGGGAACAAGCCAAATGTCAAGTACTTTCGTGTATTTGGGTGCAAGTGTTTCATCCTCAAAAGAGAACGTTTAGGAAAATTTCAATCCAAAACAATTGAGGGCATATTTGTTGGTTATGGATCAAACTTTCACACCTATAGAGTCTACAACAAATCCAATGGATGTGTTGTAGAAACTTGTGACGTGTTGTTTGATGAATTTAATGGCTCCCATGGGGAGCAAGTTGATATAAGTGATGTAGGTGAAGAAGATTCATCTCAATATATTTTGTCCATGGTTGTTGGTGCTCCTCTTCCCATGGAACAAGAACCTCATGATGATGAAGAAGAAGATGGAAGTTTCACACATCATCATACCACTTCAACACACATACCACCACAAGCTCCCATTGTTCGACCAATGCCCATAGTTCAAGAACAAGAAGATGATCAAGTCCATCATCATGATCATCTCCATGAGCAAGATCATCACCTAGTGCAAGAACAAGAAAGTGCAATCATTGATGATGAACCTCAACAAATGCAATATGAAGAAGAAGATTTTCCACCACACATTAATGATCCGTATGTTGAGGATGTGGATGATGGACATGAAGTTTAACCTCGTGAAATCCTAACCTCCATCATGCCCCGTGTGTCTGTTCGTGTTGATGATGATAAATTCTCACCGGCATATCGGAAGGTAGAGTCACTCGTAAACAATTGACAAACTTTTGTGCTCACTTCTCGTTTGTGTCTAGTGTTGAGCCTATCAAGGTACAAGAAGCATTGATGGACAACGATTGGCTCATTGCTATGCAAGAAGAGTTGAACAACTTTGAACACAACCAAGTGTGGTCATTAGTCAAGAGGCCAACTATGGAACACAATGTCATTGGAACAAAATGGATTTTCAAGAACAAGCAAGATGAGAATGGTGTAATCATCCACAACAAGGCAAGGTTAGTGGCACAAGGGTACTCACAAGTTGAAGGTTTGGACTTTGGTGAGACCTTTGCTCTCGTTGCTCATCTTGAATCTATTCCCGTCTTACTTGCTTATGCTGCTTTCAATGGTTTTACATTACATCAAATGGATGTGAAGAGTACTTTCCTTAATGGTCCTCTACAAGAAGTATATGTATCACAACCACCTGGGTTCGTTGATCCCGATCACAAAGACTATGTGTATAAACTTCATAAGGCTTTGTATGGCCTCAAACAAGCACCTTGTGCTTGGTATGATCATCTTAAGAAGTTTTTACTCGATGATGGTTTTGTGAGAGGGGTGATCGATCCCACTCTTTTTACTAAGAGGGACAAGGGTGATTTGATCTTATGCCAAATCTATGTAGATGATATCATTTTTGGTTCTCCTAATATTCATTTGTGCAAGAAGTTTGCGGCTTCCATGACCAAGAACTTTGAGATGTCACTCAATGCGGATTTGAAGTTCTTTCTCGGATTCCAAATTCAACAATTTCAAGAAGGAATATTCTTGTCTCAAGCAAAGTACCTCAAGGATATTCTAGAGAAGTTTGGCATGTCGGATGCTAGTCCATGTAAGACACCCATGCCCACAAAAAAATTTACTCATTGAAGACACAAATGGTACCCCTTTCGACCCATCTATTTACTGCTCTATGATTGGTTCATTGCTTTATCTTTGTGCATCTAGACCGGACATCATGTTCAGTGTATGCATGTGTGCTAGATTTCAAGCTTCCCCTAGGGAAAGTCATCATAAGGCGGTTAAGCATATTCTTAGATACCTTGTTCACACCCCAAAGTTGGGTCTATGGTACCCCAAGTATGCTAAGTTTGATCTCATTGGGTACATGGATGCGGATTGGGCTGGAGACAAAGTGGATCGTAAGTCCACCTTCGGTGCATGTCAATTTCTTGGATGCTCCTTGGTAAGTTGGTCCTCGAAGAAACAAAATTGTGTTGCCCTCTCCACCGCCAAAGCCGAATACATTGCAACCGCCAGTTGTGCAACTCAATTACTATGGATGAGGCAAACTTTGAAGGATATCACCTATAGAAATGTGCCTCTTCTATGTGATAATGAAAGTGCCATCAATATTGCTGAGAATCCCAAAGATCATACCCGCACCAAGCACATTGATATTAGGTATCATTTCTTGAGAGATCATGTGGAAAAGGGTGACATTGATATTGCTCATGTTGGCACAGATATGCAACTTGCAGACATTTTCACCAAGCCACTGGATGAAGCAAGGTTTTGTCAACTTAGGCGTGAACTTGGTATCTTGGAGCTTGACAACATTATGTGAAATATAGTACCCATCCATGTCTGTACTTAATGTCTTGTCTTGATGTAGGCATATATTTAGGGGAGACATCCAATTCATGAGTACTCTCACCCTACATAATGCATAAATAGAACAAACACTCTCAAAGTTATCATGTTTTTCGAACTATGGTGCTTTAAATGATGGAGTCGTGACTATGTACCCAAAGTCAAAATCTTTGCGGTACTTGATAACCCACAAGTATAGGGGATCGCAACAGTTTTCGAGGGCAAAGTATTTAACCCAAATTTATAGATTCGACACAAGGGGAGCCAAAGAATATTTGAAGGTATTAGCAGCCGAGTTGTCAATTCAACCACACCTGGAGATTAATTATCTGCAACAAAGTGATCAGTAGCACAATAGTTTGATAGTTTTGATAGTAGTGACAGCAGCAACGGTAACAATAACAGTGATATATAACAGTAATTTGTAACAAGTGTAACAGTGATGATAGCAATAGTAACATAGCAAGATCAATATAAATAAATTCGTAGGCATTGGATCGGTGACTTGTTGGATGATATTCATCATGTGACAGTTATAACCTAGGGCGATACAACACTAGCTCTAGATCACGATATAATGTAGGCATGTATTCCGTAAATAGTCATACGTGCTTTATTAAAAGAACTTGCATGACATCTTTTGTCCTACCCTCCTGTGGCAGCGGGGTCCATAATGGAAACTAAGGGATATTAAGACCTCCTTTTAATAGAGAACCGGAACAAAGCATTAACACATAGTGAATACATGAACTCCTCAAACTACGGTCATCACTGGGAGTGGGCCCGGTTGTTGTCACTCCGGGGTTGCCGGATCATAACACGTAGTAGGTGGCTATAACTTGCAAGATCGGATCTAGAACATGGATATAATGATGAATTCATAAACAGTTCAGATATGAGTTCATGGCACCCGGGCCCAAAGTGACAAGCATTAAGCATAGCAAAGTCATAGCAACATCAATCTAAAAACATAGTGGATACTACTAATCAAGCCCTAACAAAACTAACTCGATTACATGATGAATCTCATCCAACTCCTCACCGACCAACGAGCCTACGAAGGAATTACTCACTCCCGGTGGGGAGCATCATGGAATTGGTGATGGAGATTGGTTAGTGATGACGAAGAACGAAGATCTCCCTCTCCAGAGCCCCAAACGGACTCCAGATCTGCCCTCCCGAGGAAGAACAGGGCTTGGCGGCGGTCGTGAAATGCAAGAATTCTTTCTCCCTGATTTTTTTTCTGGAATAATGTGAATTTATAGTATCAGGGGGGTCGTCAGCGGGGCCACCAGGTGGGTACAACCCACCTGGGTGCGCCAGGAGAGGGGGGCGCGCCCTGGTGGGTTGTGCCCACCCAAGTGCCCCTCTTCGGCAGGTCTTGGCCCCAGAAATTCTTATTATTGATATAAAAAATCCTCGCAAAGTTTCGTTCCATTCCGAGAACTTTTATTTCTGCACAAAACAACACTATGGTAGTTCTGGTGAAAACAGCGTCAGTCCGGGGTTAGTTTCATTCAAATCATGCAAATTAGAGTCCAAAACAAGAGGAAAAGCGTGAGAAAAAGTAGATACATTGGAGACGTATCAACTCCCCCATGCTTAAACATTTGCTTGTCCTCAAGCAATTCAGTTGATAAACTGAAAGTGAGAAAGAAAAACGTTTACGAACTCTTTTACTCTTGTTTGCATAAATAAGCTTAAACATCACCCAGGTTTTCAGCCAACATTATAACTAACCATGTCAACAATTACATTTAAAGATTATATTATCTCATATCAATGACATAGTCAGCTAGCGAGCAATAATAAGATATCTCAAACAGCAACACGTTGTCAAAACAACCATGATATAATATGACAATAGTGGTATCTCGCTAGCCGTTTCTGAGACCGCAAAACATAAATGCAGAGCACCTCCAAAGTTCAAGCACCGACTAAATATTGTAATTCATGGTAGAAAAGATCCAGTCATGGTGCACCCAACATTAGCTATACACAATGCATAAATCATTACAGCTGTGCTTTACTCAGTTTCTATCGCTTGTTTATAGAAGGTGGTGACGCAACATAAAAGTAAATAGAAAGTCCCTTCGCAGAGGGAAGCAGTGATTTGCAGAGGTGCCGGAGCTCAGTTTTTAAAATAGAGATAAATGATATTTTGAGACATGCACCCTTCTTATTCACTTCACGACCATCAGTTATCAACATCTTCCATGCTAAGCACGCTACTGGCGGTTCCCAAGCAGAAAGTAAAGGTTTTGACTCCATTGGGAGTTTTTGTTTGATTATTCAAGAGATGAACTCTTTTTCATGTTTTGCAGTTTGGGACTGGGCATCCCTATTATCGCCAATTTCCTCATGTGATGGCGAGTGAATAAACACTCGACCTGAGGATAACTTGCTTAGCACGGAAGATATCGACCACCTCCTGTCGTTCCATGAACGATACATGCACACAAAAGGGATAATTTTTAGAAGTTTTTAGAGGTGGCACATGCAAATTTACTTAGAACGGCAGGGTAATACCGTATAAAGGTAGGTACTAGCAAAAAAGGCCTGTGCGTTGCAACGGGTGAAAATCAATATCACACGCCTTTGCCGTTTCGAAGCTTATCCTCTTCCCCGCCCTTGTCCAAGATAGTTGTGATGTCTACGTGATCACAATGAACCCAAATGTGATCAATCCAAAGATGATGCACTGATCCACCACCTAACACACTATCTATGTAGGCTAGCATTAACTGACAAACTCATGTGGAATCACTTATCATACATGGATATCATAATAGATAACGACCAACAGATGAAGAGGTTAAAAATATCACTCTAAGACCGGCTCCAACACAAGAGCATTTAGAATCCCAAGCAAATTAACATGCACAATCATACGGCCCTAGCAGCAAAATTGCGTATACTTTTTTTAGTGTCCGACTCTAGGTTATGTGTTGATACCAGGAAAGTAGCCAGGACGATGCAAAATCTGCCAGGATTTTATTCCCAGTGCCTGCATTGTACATGCCCTAACCACGTTTCAAGTGGCAAAATAATATTTTTATTTTTTAGAGAAAAACGGACTTGGCTTTTCTGAACTCTTCTTGTTCATTTACATCATCTACATCCATATGGCAGGGAGCCTCCCAAAGCTCGGAAGAAAAAAAGCAATCGCGGTGAGGCAACATATGTTTGTTCCGTCATGGACATCTTCGAGTGTTTAATAATTCATTTAAAGTATTTTATGAAATTACCAAAAGATTTGAATTCTAATGATTTTGATAATGTAGTTTTCTTTCTAATGATAGGTTTGCTCTATTTGGAAGATTATATTTCATTCTCAATATTTTATTTTTGCACTATTAAGTCTTGGTCCAAACACAAGAAAATATTATAACCCCTGTGCGGCTGAGCGGCCTACACGCACCTACACGTACACCCATCAGGCCCATCACGTGTACCTCCACGGCTCCACAGTTGGTTTATCCATTCGTCTCCATCGCTGGCTTATCCATTTGCCCCCACCAAGATGCATCTGCATCCATCTCTCCTAATCTCTCGCTCCATCTCTCATCCTCTCTCAAATCTCTCTGACCGGTGGACTCCGTGTGGGCGGAGCGAAGAGGGAGCCAAGCCAGCCGAGCCGACCCCTCTCCTCTTCCCCTTCCTCGCAGTGGTTTGCGATTTGCCCCTTCTTGCTCCATCTCTCTTTCTTATCCCGTGCTTCCACCGATATGCGTAGCCAACAGGATTTAGCGCTATGAGACGGCCGCTTGGCGAAGTTCGTTCCCAGGTTGCCGGCGTGTTCAATCGGTGACTGCATGCAGGCCTGGATGTGAAGCCTCCAAAATCGCTGGTGCCCCCGTTCCACCTGAGTGAGCGCGGCCGCCGGATCCCGTCCTGTCATGTCCTCTCTCTCTCTCTCATTTCCTCTTCTCGTTCTAATTCTATGGAGTGCATATGCATGCAGGCCGATGTGAAGCCAAGTCGCTGGCACCCCGTTCTAGACCACCAGATCCGGAGTGCCGCCGACGGTTCTTGTCCCGATCACGCCCGCATCAACGACCGCCAAGTTGCTGGCACCCCGTTCCAGACCACCAGATCTAGAGTGCCACCGCCGAATCTCGTCCCCATCACGCATGCGTCAACAACCGCCGCGGAACCATCCTTGGCTCCTCCTCCTCAATGATTCACGACAAGAACCGGGACAGCGTCGTGCCCTTCCCCGTTGTCGGTGTCAAAACCAGCGGATATCGGGTAGGGGGTCCCGAACTGTGCGTCTAAGGCTAATGGTAACAGGAGGCGGGGGACACGATGTTTACCCAGGTTCGGGCCCTCTCGCTGGAGGTAATACCCTACTTCCTACTTGATTGATCTTGATGATATGAGTATTACAAGAGTTGATATACCACGAGATCATAGAGGCTAAACCCTAGAAGCTAGCCTATGATTATGATTGTTCTTTTCCTACGGACTAAACCCTCCGGTTTATATAGACACCAGAGAGGGCTAGGGTTACATAGAGTCGGTTACAGAGAAGGAGATCTACATATCCGAATTGCCAAGCTTGCCTTCCACGCAAAGGAGAGTCCCATCCGGACACGGGACGAAGTCTTCAATCTTGTATCTTCATAGTCCAACAGTCCGGACAAAGTATATAGTTCGACTGCCCGAGGACCCCTTAATCCAGGACTCATTTAGTAGCCCCTGAACCAGGCTTCAATGATGATGAGTCCGGCGCGCAGATTGTCTTCGGCATTGCAAGGCGGGTTCCTTCTCCGAATACTTCATAGAAGATTTTGAACACGAGAATCGTGTCCGGCTCTGCAAAACAAATTCCACATACCACCGTAGAGATCACAATATTCCACAAATCTAATCTGCTCACAGCTTTTTCATAGCATGACATCACGCCGCGGTCCGGTCATTATTCGAACCGTTTTTCAAAACTAGCTACTGCACATAATGCGAGGCGGTTTCCTTGACACGTCTTGTCGAAGCAGAGATTGTGTCCCCTTATCGCGGGATTCTCATCAATACGGGCATGGGTAACCCAACCGTGCCATCAATCATGGCGCTTGGGGAATAAGCGATTTTAACGGGCAAGTGGAGAGGCGCACAGTTTCTACCGCCTTTATAAAGAGATAGGGATTCCCCCTTTTCACCCACGCCTTCTTCTTCCTTCGCTCATCCATTCTCGCACGCTCGAGCTCCAGCGCCCCAGTTCTCACCTTCTCCGTACAGCCATTCCAAACATGTCCGGAGCGGGAGGCAAGTGGATGGCCTCCTCCGTCACGGAGGAGGACATTATGAAGCTCCGGGAGGCCGGATACTTGGCTGTGGACATCACGCACCGGCTCCCGGACGTAGGGCAGATCGTTTCAACTCCGGAACCCCACAAGAGGGTTGTGTTCCTCGCCCACTTCCTCGGCGGACTGGGATTCCCCCTCCACCCATTTGTCCGTGGGCTCATGTTTTACTATGGGCTAGATTTTCATGATCTGGCCCCTAATTTCATCCTCAACATCTCGGCGTTTATCGTCGTGTGCGAGGCCTTCCTTCGCATCAAGCCTCACTTCGGCCTGTGGCTGGAGATCTTCAACGTGAAGCCGAAGATAGTGGTTGGCCAGCAAGCGGAGTGCGGAGGCGCTATGGTGGGCAAGATGCCCAAGGTCACCTGGCTCGAAGGCTCTTATGTGGAGACCGTGAAGGGGTGGCAGTCGGGGTGGTTCTACATCACCGAGCCACGCGACGCCAACTGGGCGGCGGCCCCCGAATTGCGATCTGGCATCCCCATGCGGTTCACCTCCTGGAAGAAGAAGGGCTTAGCCCGGGGTGCGCCTGCGGAGCTGATCGGACTCCAGAACTGTGTCAAAAATATGATAAGCAAGAAGATCAAGCTTGTCAATGTGGTCCAGGTCATGCTCTTCCGCCGGATCCTCCCGTGTCACAGACGGGCATTCAACATGTGGGAGTTCGATTCGGCCAAACACCAGATGCTGCGAGAGCTCTTCGACACGACGCACAATGTCATGCCCAATATGCGACCCTATCCAAAAGGAACTCGAAGGTCCCACCAAGGATAGACCCGCATATTGGAACGCTTTTGCAAGGTGGATATCATTACATCAACATTAGATAATAGATGGGGATACATACAAGCGGCGTACAACGCCCCACGAATACAACATCACAATACATCAGAGCAACATCCGACTACGGATGAATCATAAACAGAAACTCAAACAATATCCACCCTGCTAGCCCAGGCTGCCGACCTGGAACCTATCCCCTGATCGAAGAAGCAGAAGGAGAACTCAATGCAAGCAAGCATCGCTCTCGCGTCATGATCATCGCATAACCTATACCTGCAACTGTTGTTGTAGTAATCTGTGAGCCACGAGGACTCAGCAATCCCATTACCATGGGTATCAAGACTAGCAAAGCTTAAAGGGAAAGGAAGGGGTAAAGTGGTGAGGCTGCAGCAGCGACTAAGCATGATATGGTGGCTAACATACGCAAATGAGAGCGAGAAGAGAAACAAAGGAACGGTCGTCAACTAGTAATGATCAAGAGGTGATCCTGAACACCTACTTATGTCAAACATAACACAGAAACCGTGTTCACTTCCCGGACTCCGCCGAGAAGAGACCATCACGGCTACACACGCGGTTGAGGCGTTTTAAAACGAATCTGGTGTCAAGTTATCTACAACCGGACATTAACAAATTCCCATCTGCCAATAACCGCAGGCACGGCTTTCGGAAGATTATACCCTGCAGGGGTGTCCCAACTTAGCCCATGATAAGCTCTCGTGATCAACGAAGGAATAGACCTTCTCCCAGGAAGACCCGATCAGACTCGGAATCCCGGTTTACAAGACATTTCGACAATGGTAAAACAAGACCAGCAAGACCGCCCGATGCGCCGACATCCTGATAGGAGCTGCACATATCTCGTTCTCAGGGCAACACCGGATGAACACTACGTACAACTAAAACCAAACCTCAAGTTTCCCTGAGGTGGCGCTGCAAGTGGCCCTGGTTCGGACCAACACTTAGACAAGCACTGGCCCGGGGGGCTGAAATAAAGATGACCCTCGAGAGAGCGACTCCCAAGGGAAAAGTAGGTGGTGGTGAGGCAAATGGTAAAAAGTCAATGTTGGGCCTTGCTGGAGGAGTTTTATTCAAAGCGAACTGTCAAGGGGGTCCCATAAATCACCCGACCGCGCAAGGAACGCAAAATCCGAGAACATAACACCGGTATGACGGAAACTAGGGCGGCAAGAGTGGAACAAAACACCAGGCAAAAGGCCGAGCCTTCCACCCTTTACCAAATATATAGATGCATTAATAATATAAGAGATATTGTGATATCCCAACCAAAATCCTGTTCACCATGGGGAAATCTTCAACTTCACCTGCAACTAGCAACGCTATAAGAAGGGCTGAGCAAAGCGGTAACATAGCCAAGCAACGGTTTGCATAGGAAAGGTGTCAAAGGTTAGAGGTTCATGGCAATATGGGATGGCTTGAAGAGCAAATGATAGGTAACGCAGCATAGCGATAGAACGAAGCAACTAGCATAGCAATGATAGTAGTGAGATCCAGGGTAGCGGTCATCTTGCCTGAAATCCCGCAAGGAAGAAGAACGAGTCCATGAAGA
This sequence comes from Triticum dicoccoides, assembly GCF_002162155.2. Taxonomy (NCBI): domain Eukaryota; kingdom Viridiplantae; phylum Streptophyta; class Magnoliopsida; order Poales; family Poaceae; genus Triticum; species Triticum dicoccoides. The sequence goes on from NC_041389.1 coordinate 152,769,614, forward strand.
AGATGAACGGATGAAGCCGAACCAACCGTAGACGAACGAATCCTCACGATCGCAATGAAACAGGAACTATCGAAAAGAAGCACACAACAAGGTAAACACACCACACATGAACATGACATGATGCACAAACAAGCATGATTCACGACAAGGATACATGAAGCTACTCATGGCAAGAGATGATGCAAAAGAGCAACACATCAAGGCAAGTTTAAATGAGGCCGGAAACAACATATAACCATTCTGGTAAGTCCTCATATGCATATTTCGAAATTGGTCCAGATCTGAATAAACCTTATGTTCAAGTTGTTAAACATCAAGTTAAGATGCACCAATATGATCTACACAAAATTCTAGTCAAGTTACACATGAAGTTCATTTAGTTCGGAGCTACGGCCTAGAAGATATGAGCAAAACAAGATAAACATGGCATTGATGCAAAATGCACCCAAACATCAAGCAAACACCTCAAAACAAGGATGTAACATGATAGTATGAAGCTACATGCAAAATCAAGCAAGTTTCATATAGAGCACACTCAAAACGGAGCAACGGTGCAACACACACACACTATACAAGTCATAACAACAATCTGTCCATAACAGCAAGTAGGCATATTGCAAGCATCAAAACAACAAGCTACAAGACCTCAACATAATAACAAAAGGCATGGGCATGATGTACAGGTAAAGCATAACAAAACACGAACACTGAGCTATCTCCAGAAATCACTAGAACATGCTCAAAATGACATGGTAAGATTGCAAATAATAACAGTTTCAGTCATTAGCAGAAATAACATCAGGTTGCAATGTTCAGAGCTATCAAACAACATGTTACAGGAACTTAACATGGTAAACAAAGGCATGGCATGAACCTACTAAGTACATAGATCAAAAGTCCCTTACCGACCATGAGCCAAAAAGGATCAGAAGATATGATGGCACCCATGTAAACATGGCAAGTTATATTACAGATTCAAACATGGCAGAAACAGAATTATGAAGGCATGTTGGTGAGCTTGAACCACTCACTACAGAGCAATACATGGCATGGCAAGGCAACCAACAGTAAGAAGACATGTTTATGAAGCTAAGCATGACAAGAGCAAGTTCATAGGGTGCATGGAACACTAGCAAAACACATGGGAACAAGTGAACTTAATGTTAACAGGCTGACAGCAACATTATGAAGCAACTTTGGAGCAAGATATGAACAAACTACAGCAAGCTATAATTGCAACCAAGGGCATGGATGGATATATCATGGCATGTAGAACAAAACATATTTATAGAACATCTCCAGATTATTCTTAGAATGATTAGTAGCAACATGTTTACATAGCATCACGAAATAACAGATTCAGCCTAGCAAAACAGTAACATCATGAACACTAGGTAACAAGCTCGATTCACTCACCACAAGTAATTGCATGACAAGATAAGCATAGCATCAGCAAGAAGACATGTTTATGTAACCAACCAAGGCAAGAACAAGTCCATAGCATGCAAGGATCAACTATAGCAAGCTTGGCCAAATTGAATAACAAGTAAACAATCTGCCAGGAAACATTTTGAAGCAAAAGTAGAGCACTCAAATGACATGCTATACTACTCCATAATTGCAAACAAGGGCATGAATGGATAGAAAATAACCATATGTTCAAAACACCCTTACTGAAGTATCTCAAAATATGCACGGATCTCTCTGTAGCAACAAGTTTACATGGCATGAAAATAACAGCAGAACAGGGACTGAAATCAGCAACAGCAAGTAGCCTAGTTTGCATGCTTGTGCTAGTCACCACATTGATCACAAAAATACATGGATAGCACTACTGGAAAGATGGCATGGCATAGATCAAAACACATGTAGACATCAACCTCATAGGATGCACACATCAATCATGGCAAAAATGACAAATGAGCAAGTTATAACAGTTTCAGCAGATTAACATCAACATGCACTCTTCCAACAGCATTTAGGGCATCAAGATGAGCTCAAATGAAAATGATGCAATGAAATTAAATGATCTACTCGTTGAGACGAACAATTTGACATATTACACGCACAAAACGGAGCTACGCATGCAGAGATACGACAGGTCAAACATGGCATGATAATGTTGAAAATCTAGGACTTAGTGGATAATATACCCTGCGAAAAATGTGGACGGAGGCGTTCCGGGACGGAGCGGAGGCGTTTGGTTGCCGGGGCTGGTGGATCTGGGGCTCCTCCGGCCAGATCTCGCCGGATCCGGTCCGGGTCGAGGCGGAGGGGCGACGGGGAGGCGCGGCAGAGGAGGCCTCGGGCGCGGGGCAGCGCCCGCGGGCGGGGACGGCGACCC
>NC_041389.1:152772538-152899388 GCF_002162155.2 Triticum dicoccoides
GAGGCGTCCTAGGCGGCGGCGGTGCTCCGCAACGGAGGCGGCGGAGGAGGCACAGGGGAGCGGCGGCGCGCTCCGGCACCGACGCGGCGGCGGGGCACGGCGCGGGAGGCGATGCGGGCGCGGAGCTCGCCGGCGGCGAGGCGCGCCGGGAGGGGCGGCGACTCGGGAGGAGCCGGCGCGGAGCGGGCCGAACGGCGGCGGGGACGGGCTCGGGCGGGCCTCAGATGGGCTCGGCGGGCCCGCGGCAGCGCGCAGGAGAGAGAGAGAGAGGCCGGCGGGATAGTTGGCACCTCCTGGTTGGCTGCGGTCGGCGGGGCAGACATGTCCGTCGGCGGGCGGACGTGTCCGGCGGCGCGAGGGGAGCGGGGCTAGGGTTAATCTGCGCGAAAATTCCGGGAGGAACACATATTTATAGGTAGAGGGAGCTAGGAGAGTCCAAATGAGGTGCGGTTTTCGCCCACACGATCATGATCGAACGACCGAGAGCATGGAGGGGAGTTTGATGGGTTTTGGGCCACTTTGGAAGGGGTGTTGGGCTGCAACTCAAAGAGGGCTTTGCGGTTACCCGGTTAACCGTTGGAGTACCAAACGACCTCCAAATGGCACGAAACTTGACAGGCGGTCTACCGGTGCTATACCAAGGCCACTTGGCAAGGCTCGGGCCATTTCGAGAACGTTTAACACCCACTCACGAAAATAGAGAAGAGGGAGACGCCGAAGGACATAGGAGCGCCGGTTTGCAAAACGGACAACGGGGAAAATGCTCGGATGCATGAAACGAACATGTATGCAAAATGAAATGCACATGATGACATGATAAAATGCAACACGCAAGCAAATGACATGGCAACGACGGCGAATAACTGGCGGGCATCTGGCGCATCGGATCCGGGGCGTTACACACAAAGACGTCTGGAAGGTGTTGTTCAAAGCCACCGAAGTACCTCCTGCCACCATGGAGGACTACAGACTCAGCGCAAAGCACCCCGCTAATCCGGTAAGCTCTCTATATTTCACAAGATGTGACTTTCCTCAGTATGTTCGTGGGAGAAATCTAAGCCATCATATTGATTTGACAAGACTATGTGGTGACAGCGGAGCGGATCGACTGTCCAGCTCCGTTGCCTAAAGATCCAGCAACTGCTCTCCTGACGGAGATGCTGTTTTCGGTGCCCTATGAGGTGCCAAAGAAGAAGGCCAAGAAGAAGGCCACGGGGACCAGGAAAGGTCTCCGGCGCGAGGTTGTGTCGGACTCATCGTCCAAAGACACCGAGGCGAACTCCTCCAATGAAAACGAGGAGGAGGAAGAGGAAAACCCTTCCCCCAAACCGAGGGGGAGAAGAAAAGGAAGGACGCCCAATCCGGGGAGGCCGAAGGGTCCAAGAAGGGAAGGACCCTCCCTCCGGACCACTCCACCATAGCCGCCTACATCGACGAGGAGTGGCTACCCAGGGACAAGCCCCTGGCAAAGTCGTAAATATCCGGATACCATAATATTTCTGGCATGTTTAGCTTTATGGCTTTTTATCATGTCAAAATATGTTTGTGCAGTCCGTCCAAAGCCCGCATCGACTTATCCTCCTCGGACGGGTCTTTGAGCTCGTCGGCGATGAACAACGATTCGCTCCCGATGGCCTCCACTCCCCGATCCGCGGACGACACTGAAGTGTTGTCTCAGAGGATACCGGGCCAGGGGGAGATAGTTCTGGAGGCGCCTCAAGGCGAAACCCCCGATGCCGGGCTCATTAGGGGGGGGATATCCCCATGGATTCTGATGAGGGGGGCCGCAGCAAGCTTGGCCCCCAGCCGGATACTGCGCCGGAACCTCTAGTGGTTCCGGACACAGGCAGGCAGCCCCTCGCTAAGGGGGGCGAGCCACCTGTGCCAATGACCTCTATCCATCCAGAGGCATCGGATAACCTGGTGGAAGCGCTTCAGAGTGCTTCCCTTGATGAAGAACACTGTACTCTTATGAGTACGGTGATTGCGAAGGTTCAGTCTGCCAAAAGCGGATTGACCGAAGCCTGCGCCAGCCTCCTGACAGGCTTTGAGGTAAGTAATTAAATTATGAGAAAATATCACAGTATAGACAGTAGCCCCTGATGCTCTATTTGGTGTTCGGAAAGAAAGGCCGAACAGAGGATCAAATATTATCCCCAGGAGTCTAATCATATTATGTCTATGTGAATAAGCAGGCATCGTTGCTGGCCGCCACCGCCCTCATTGCGGGGGTCTCCGGACTGAAGCGGAACCTGGGGCGGGCCGAAAATGAGCTCGGCCTCGTGAAGAGGCAGCTCGAAGAGAACAAAGGTGAGTGATACCCCGTCCGTGTGTTATATAAAGAAAATAAAATCGTTGATGCTAATAGAAGCATGATGAATTTTAATAGGGGCCACGACCGAAGTGGCGGCCCTTAAGAAGGTGCTGTCCAAGGCCGAAGACAAAGCGGCCAAGGAGTGCACCGAGCACGAAAAACAAGAGGCTTGACTTGATGAGGTCCAACAAGGGCTCTAGGATTTCGTCAAAAAATTTGAGTCCTTGGAGCATGACTCCAAGACGCAAGAGTCGGAACTTGCGAAGGCCCCTCAGAGCGCGCAAGACGCCAAGGTCGAAGCCCAGAAGGCCCTCAAGGAGATTGAGGCAACCAATAAGATAGCGACGAGTAAGTCTTTCATTATGCAAAGCAAGCATGTGAATGAGACTTTCCTTTTACGTACCCGAATTCGGAGCTCTCCAGGAGCATTCACAGATCTGCCGCACAACATCTCTGATGCCGCCGAGTTCTACCAAGCTGAGGAAGGGAACTCGACGGATAAGCTGTTTTGGCCCAGTATATTGGGGCCGAACATCCGATGCCCTTGAGCGACCAGCTGAAGTAACTGGTCGAACTTCACAAGGCGGCCGAGCTGGCCATGAAGGACCTCATAGTCCGGCTGTGGCCTGGCGAGCCTCTGCCCGGCAGCTACTTAGGCCTTGTCAAGCGGATGGTAAATGCCTGTCCGCGGCTTGAAGTCATTAAGCGGTCCTTCTGCATTGAAGGTGCACGCTAGGCCTTCGCTCGTGCGGAAGTGCACTGGGCGAAGATGGATGCCGAGAAGCTGGTGACAGAGGGGCCGCCGAAGGGCAAGGAGCATCGCCACCTTGAGTAGTATTATGATAATGTCATTAAGGGTGCTCGCCTTGTGGCGGATGAATGTGCGAAGGATGTGATATTTGAATGAATGTACTCATATCATCCTGTAATATGAAACGAGTTCATATGCGCCATATAGAGCTTTGTTAATTTAAAATATTACCTTCTGTGCGGCCGTTTATAAAATCTTGAGAGTTGGCCAGTCGTTGGCTTCTACCCCCATATAACTAGTACTGGGGTGTTCGGGATAAATATAAACACTCTTTATCCAAATTTTTGGTCCTTTTAAGGAGGTGTTTAGTGCGGAGAACAAGGTAATTGGACTATATAGCTTTATCGCTCTCACTTGTCCATAGACTACAATTTCAAATTTTGGCGAAGCCCCTACTATTTGGAAGACCGAACTTGGGACGCTATACACGCCTAAATCAGACAAGGCCGATTCCTCACCTGAAGCGGAAAAAATCTTTAAGGATTTGAGACCTCTCGAACAGCGACCAACTCTCGCCTCATCATGACAGTCAGTTTTTGGTTTTCTCTACTGAGGTGCTTGTCCGGAAGAACCAGGACACAATCGCAGTAGTTCTCCCTGTGCTACCTTAGCCGATATAGCGGAACGTAAGGTACCAAAACATGGGAGCCGGGCAAACCCAACTATTGACCCAAGACATGATTCAGAGCTGATGCATATAATGCTATAAGTTCGGGGTGCCGCACTGTCAAAAGTGTTCGGACTTTTCTTGCCATGTTATGGAGTACACTAAAGCCCCTGGCAAACTGGGCGTACCAAAATGCATGGGTGTAATAAATAAGCAGTAAAGGAAAGGGGTAAATAAACGTAATAGTAAGCTAACGTTGTACACTATTTTCCCTTGTTATTCAAATGATACATCAAAGTGTACATATACAAGTAGTGCGATAAGCAAAATAGGACTGTTTGACACATCCTGACCAGGAGCGAGCTGTGTGCGGGTATGTAAAACAGGTATAACAATCGTTATCAGAGACCACCTGAGGATTCCCTTGGACGCCCCAACTTCTTGTATTCTTGGTGTGTCCGTCCCGCTATGTGTCCGATAGTCGGTCTGTCGAAAGAGCCTCCTGAAGATGGGGAACTGAAAGAAAAAAGGTGTAAAGATGCGTGGGTCCTGGGGCGGTCGAACCGCATTGTGGACCGTGTCATAGCCATGCCTCCGCCTATGCCGATGGTATTTTAAGTGCGTAATTATGTACGCGTGGCACAAATTTTTCTGCTTGAGTGAGACTAGGGCGGTGGCCGAATTGCTAGTCGAGCTCTGGACGTGTCGGACGATCCTGTTGCAGGGTACTCCAGACTCGCTTGACGGTGTCCGGGCTCTTTATCGCCGAATTGGTTGTTTGCCTGAGAAAGTTGTTTTGTACTTCTACCGCGAGGGCCGCCGTGTGCTCCTCTGTACGGAGTGAGTGCTCTGTGTTTCCATTAACTGTTATGGCCCCGCGAGGTCCTGGCATTTTGAGCTTGAGGTATGCATAATGCAGTACCGCATTGAATCTGGCGAATGTGGTTCGTCCGAGCAGTGCATGATAGCCACTTTGGAAGGGGACGATATCGAAGATTAGCTCCTCGCTTCGGAAATTGTCCGGAGATCCGAAGGCCACTTCTAGTGTGCTTGAGCCCGTGCAACAGGCCTCCACACCTGGTATGACACCTTTGAAGGTGGTTTTTGTGGGCTTGATCCTTGAGGGGTCGATGCCCATTTTGCGCACTGTATCCTGATAGAGCATGTTCATGCTACTGCCACCGTCCATGAGGACTCGTGTGAGATGGAATCCGTCAATGATGGGGTCAAGGACCAATGCGTCCGAAGCGCCATGACGGATACTGGTAGGATGGTCCCTGCGATCGAAAGTGATCGGACAAGAGGACCATGGGTTGAACTTTGGGGCGACTGGCTCCATCGCATAGACGTCCCTTAGTGCACGCTTCCATTCTCGCTTGGGAATATGGGTTGTGTATATCATATTCACCATTTTCACCTGGGGAGGGAATTTCTTCTGTTCTCCTGTGTTCGGCGACCGGGGCTCCTCGTCGTCATTGCTATGCAGCCCCTTTTCCTTGTTTTCGGCATTCAACTTGCCGGCCCGTTTGAACACCCAACATTCTCTGTTGGTGTGGTTGGCTGGTTTATCGGGGGTGCCGTGAATTTGGCATGAGCGATCGAGTATGCGGTCCAGACTGGACTAGCCCGGGTTGTTTCTTTTGAATGGCTTCTTCCGATGTCCGAATTTAGAGCCTCTGAATCCGGCATTGACTTCCGTGTCTTCGGCGTTGTCGCCATTGTTGCGACGCTTGTGTCTATTGCGTTGTGGCTTGCCGTTGCTATCTCTGGTGTCTAAATCACCGGAGTTTTTTAGTGTGATGTTGCTACGAGCCAGCCAGCTATCCTCGCCCGCGCAAAAGCGGGTCATGAGTGCGGTGAGGGCTACCATGGATTTTGGCTTCTTTTGGCCGAGGTGTCGGGCGAGCCATTCATCACGGATGTTATGCTTGAAGGCTGCTAAGGCTTCGACATCCGGACAGTCGACAATTTGGTTCTTTTTAGTTAGGAACCGAGTCCAGAATTTCCTGGCTGACTCTCCGGGCTGTTGGGTTATGTGACTTAAGTCATCCGCATCCGGTGGTCGCACGTAAGTGCCCTGGAAGTTGTCAAGGAATGCGTCTTACAGGTCCTCCCAACTGCCAATGGAGCTTGCTGGCAGGCTACTCAGCCAATGCCGAGCCGGTCCTTTGAGCTTAAGTGGTAGGTACTTTATGGCATATAAGTCATCGCCGCGGGCCATGTGAATGTGTAGGAGAAAATCTTCAATCCATACCGCGGGGTCTGTTGTGCCATCATATGATCCAATGTTCACGGGTTTAAACCCTTCTGGGAATTCGTGATCCATTACTTCATCAGTGAAGCATAGGGGGTGTGCGGCGCCTCTATGCCAGGCTACATCCCGGCGTAGTTCAAATGAACCTGGTCTATTGTATTCGGCCCGGCCGGACTTCTGTTTATTGTATCCGGCGTGACGGTCATTATCACGCGTTGTGGCGCACCCCCGTGATCCGTAGATCGATCTTGACTGTCCTGCTTTGTTTTCCAATACGTCTCGCAGGTCCTTCGTGTAGCCCCGGGCCTTAGTATTATTGTTTGATTGGCGACGGGGTGCGGTCTGGACTTCGGGCTGGTACGCCGCTTTGTCTCGGCCACGGGGTGGCCGGTCAGCCGCATCATGCGCTGGTAGTGTGGGCTTTAACGCCTCCTCCTCAAGTTGAGGTAGCAACCTGCGCTTTGGGTAACTTTTGGTAGGGCGCTCGAGTCCGCATTCCTCGGCAGCCAGGACCTCGGTCCATCTATCAGTTAGCAGATCTTGATCAGCTTGAAGCTGTTGCTGCTTTTTCTTCAGGCTTTTTGCAGTGGCTATAAGCCGGCAATTGAAGCGCTCCTGCTCGACGGGATCCTCAGGCACGATGAATTCTTCATCGCCAAGGCTCACTTCGTCTTCCGAGAGAGGCATGTAATTATCATCATCTGGTTCTCCATCTTTTGCCTGTTCCTTAGGGCTAGCTTGCCCATTCTCTTGCTCGACCTGCTCGAAGCCTGGCTGGGCAGGATTGTTTTCGTCTTCGGCGCCATCCAGATTGTTATCTCTTGTGCCGGTATCACTATTTTTGCTATGGCGGGGCTTGGAGCGGCGCCTATGACGTTGGTGCCTAGATTGCTTCTCCAAGGGGTTATCTTCCATTGCCTCATCGCCATTGTTTTCTTTGGGGGTGTCCACCATATATATATCATATGATGAGGTGGCTGCCCAGCGCCCTATAGGCGGTGGTTCCTATTCTTCTCCTGCATCGTCGTCCATACCGTCGATGTCTTTGGAGTTGAAGTCAAGCACGTCGGTTAAGTCATCCATAGTGGCTATTAAGTGGGTGGTGGGCGGGGAATGAATTTCTTCGTCGTCCGCTTCCCACTCGAGCCGAACATAGTTTGGCCAAGAATCTCCCGACAAGGAAAGAGACCTTAATGAATTTAGCACATCACCCAAGGGCGAGTGCTGAAAAATATCCGCGGAGGTGAACTCCATGACCGGTGCCCAATCGGATTCGATAGGCACGGACGTACGCGGTTTGGATCCTGTAGCCGGAGACGAGTCGGAGGGTCCGATGACACCACCCTCACAGGAGGTGGGATCAGTGTTCAGCTAGTGTGCGGCCTCCGTGGCGGGGTCCATCCACCCATCCTCGGGAGGCGCGATCTGCTCCGGATTGATTCCCGGGGCCGCCGCAGGTGCGATCTCCCGAACACTGTCTGATGGCAGATCTAAGTCATGCTCGTCACGACTGTTTGGTGTACCTGACATGGGCTCGAATCCGTCGAAGATCAAGTCTCCGCGGGTATCGGCAGTATAGTTCAAGCTTCCAAACCTGACCTGATGGCCAGGAGCGTAGCTATCGATTTGCACCAGGTAGCCAAGTGAGTTGGCCCGCAGTACGAAGCCGTCGAATATGAAGATCTGTCCGGGAAGGAAAACTTCCCCTTGGACCGCGTCGTTGAAGATGATTGAAGGAGCCATCAAGCCTTATCGCGACGACACAGTGGAACTCTCAATGAAAGCACCAATGTTGGTGTCAAAACCAGCGGATCTCGGGTAGGGGGTCCCGAACTATGCGTCTAAGGCTAATGGTAATAGGAGGTGGGGGACATGATGTTTACCCAGGTTCGGGCCCTCTCGATGGAGGTAATACCCTACTTCCTGCTTGATTGATCTTGATGATATGAGTATTACAAGAGTTGATCTACCACGAGATCGTAGAGGCTAAACCCTAGAAGCTAGCCTATGATTATGATTATTCTTGTCCTACGGACTAAACCCTCCGGTTTATATAGACACCGGAGAGAGCTAGGGTTACACAGAGTCGGTTACAGAGAAGGAGATCTACATATCCGAATTGTCAAGCTTGCCTTCCACGCAAAGGAGAGTCCCATTCAGACATGGGACGAAGTCTTCAATCTTGTATCTTCATAGTCCAACAGTCCGACCAAAGTATATAGTCTGGCTGTCCGAGGACCCCTTAATCCAGGACTCCCTCACCCATCTCATGTTGGGGAACGTAGTAATTTCAAAAAATTTCCTACGCACACGCAAGATCATGGTGATGCATAGCAACGAGAGGGGAGAGTATTGTCCACGTACCCTCGTAGACCGTAAGCGGAAGCGTTATGACAACGCGGTTGATGTAGTCGTACGTCTTCATGATCCGACCGATCCAAGTACCGAACGTACGGCACCTCCGAGTTCAGCACACGTTCAGCTCGATGACGATCCCCGGACTCCGATCCAGCAAAGTGTCGGGGATGAGTTCCGTCAGCACGACGGCATGGTGACGATGATGATGTTCTACCGGCGCAGGGCTTCGCCTAAACTCTGTGACGATATGACCGAGGTGGAATATGGTGGAGGGGGGCACCGCACACGGCTAAGAAACGATCTTGAAGATCAACTTGTGTGTCATGGGGTGCCTCCCTGCCCCCGTATATAAAAGAGCAAGAGGGGAGGAGGCCGGCCCTAGGAGGGGGCGCGCCAAGTGTGGAGTCCTACTAGGACTCCCTAGTCCTAGTAGGATTCCACCTCCCTTGTTGGAGTAGGAGAAGGGGAAAGAGGGGGAGAGGAAGAAGGAAAGGGGGGCTGCGCCCCTTGTCCAATTCGGACCAGAGGAGGGGCGCAGGCCTCCTTCCTTTTGGCCTCTCTCCTCTATTCCCGTATGGCCCAATAAGGCCCATATACTCCCCGGCGAATTCCCGTAACTCTCCGGTACTCCGAAAAATACCTGAATCACTCGGAACCTTTCCGAACTCCGAATATAGTCATCCAATATATCGATCTTTACGTCTCGACCATTTCGAGACTCCTCGTCATGTCCCCGATCTCATCCGGGACTCCGAACTCCTTCGGTACATCAAAACTCATAAACTCATAATAAAACTGTCATCGTAACGTTAAGCGTGCGAACCCTACGGGTTCGAGAACTATGTAGACATGACCTAAAACTATTCTCGGTCAATAACCAATAGCGGAACCTGGATGCTCATATTGGCTCCTACATATTCTACGAAGATCTTTATCGGTCAAACCGCATAACAACATACGTTGTTCCCTTTGTCATCGGTATGTTACTTGCCCGAGATTCGATCGTCGGTATCCAATACCTATTTCAATCTCGTTACCGGCAAGTATCTTTACTCGTTATGTAATGCATCATTCCGTAACTAACTCATTAGCTACATTTCTTGCAAGGCTTATAGTGATGTGTATTACCGAGAGGGCCCAGAGATATCTCTCCGACAATCGGAGTGACAAAACCTAATCTCGAAATATGCCGACCCAACATGTACCTTTGGAGACACCTGTAGTACTCCTTTATAATCACCCAGTTACGTTGTGACGTTTGGTAGCACCCAAAGTGTTCCTCCGGTAAACGGAGTTGCATAATCTCATAGTTACAGGAACATGTATAAGTCATGAAGAAAGCAATAGCAACATACTAAACGATCAAGTGCTAGGCTAACGGAATGGGTCATGTCAATCACATCATTCTCCTAATGATGTGATCCCATTAATCAAATGACAACACATGTCTATGGTCAGGAAACATAACCATCTTTGATTAATGAGCTAGTCAAGTAGAGGCATACTAGTGACGTTATGTTGGTCTATGTATTCACACATGTATCGTGTTTCCGGTTAATACAATTCTAGCATGAATAATAAACATTTATCATGAAATAAGGAAATAAATAATAACTTTATTATTGCCTCTAGGGCATATTTCCTTTAGCCAACACTATAGTGCTCGCGCCGTCGGTGCTGTCATATTTCATTATCATTTGAATATGTGTGGATTTGACCCCTTCGGTGCCTTCCCATCATGTTGTGTTCATTCTTTTCTGAATCTGATTCTCATGTCTGGTGCGAATTTTCTATAAATCGTGGTCAGGATTCCTTCGTTCCCGGTTATAATTCGTTGAATCACCCCCGCGGATCCCGTTTGCGTGCGTGCGTGATGGTTGGGGCGTGACCACGGGTTGAATACTAAACAACGTAGGGTGTCTCTTGCATAAACGAAAGGTTTTCTTGGATAAGTCACTTGGAATAGAACTGCGGGTTGAATACCTAAATCAGCAGGGGCTTTTTCGCAAAAACACCAACGACGGACGACCAGAAACCCAATTTTCTTTATTAGGTAAAGATGGTGGACTCATCTAGAATAACTTTGGGTTCAAGGTTTTTGATGTACAAGCAGAATTCCCACTTAGTACAGGTGAAGGCTAGCAATTAAGATTGAGAAGCGGCCCGCTAGAGAGCAACAACGATCATAACCAGGCATTATGCATAAGTAACATTGGACACTAGCATGAGTAGGATATGAACACCATGAACATAAATGTTAGAGGCTATGTTGGTTTCGATTCAACTACATGCATGAACATGTGCCAAGTCAAGTCACTCGAACATTCAGAGGAGGATACCATATCATCATACTACATCACAATCATTTTAACGCTATGTTGATGTCCAAGATAAATCATTATCAACTCCTAGCTACTTATGCATGGCATGAGAAACTATAATCTCTAATTGTCATTGCAAACATGTTTAATCATAATGGGCTGAAGCATGGGCACTAGGTTAAACATATTTACACAGACAAAACAAGTCGAGTTCATACTAGTTTCTCTTTGGCACGACCAGCTCATCGAATATCGTCATTATTGCATTTCACTTGCACGACCGAATGATATGAAAATAATAATAGTGCAAGAGTGTCAAGGACTAAGCTGGAATCTGCAAAAAATTATTCAACAGGAGAAGACAAGGTAAAATGGGCTCTTATTAGTTCAACAATTATTCATATGAGAGCCACTCAACATTTTCATCGTGGTCTTCTCCTCGGTAAGACTCGAATAAAAAGAAAAGAAATTCAGAGAAACACACCGAAATATTTTTCGGGTTTTTGGTTTTCTTGAACAAACAAATAAAAGAGAAAACCAAAAACGAGAAAAACTATTTACACGGGAAAGCTCCCAACAAGCAAAAGAAGAACAAGGAAATCTTTTTGGGTTTTATCTTTAGTTCTACTACTAAGCATGCGTAGAAAGTAAATTACTATAACTATTTTTTTTGTTTTTCTAAAGTTTTTCAAACACACAAGAAGAAAGCAAGAGAATAAATCTAAGCATGGATGATACAATGAAAAAGTGTGAGCGCCGACAAATAAGATGATATGTGAACATGAATATAATGTCGGTGAGAAACACGTACTCCCCCAAGCTTAGGCTTTTGGCCTAAGTTGGTAATAGGTCAGTAGCGTGGAGGGTAGTAGGGATCCCGAGGAGCGGGCATCCACTCATCCCACTGCTGAGGTGCCTGTGCAGCCTCTGAAGTAGCATGTGCGTTCCAGTAGGCGAGGATGTCTGCAGGCATAATCCGGTATCCGCCCCTGGCAACAGAATCAAACAAAGCAGGTGCATGCAAGGGGATAACACCACAAGTGTCAATGCTATAGACCAAGTTATAAGGAATGCCAATGTTAGGATTATCATGTGCAAGAAAGCGATGGTGATACATGGCTGCCTGATACGTCTCCAACGTATCTACTTTTCCAAACACTTTTGCCCTTGTTTTGAACTCTAACTTGCATGATTTGAATGAAACTAACCCGGACTGGCGCGTTTTCAGCAGAACTGCCATGATGTTATTTTATGTGTAGAAAACAAAAGTTCTCGGAATGACCTGAAAATCCACGAAGATAAGTTTTGGAAAATATAAAAAATACTGGTGAAAGAATCAAGACCAGGGGGACCACACCCTGTCCACGAGGGTGGGGGGCGCGCCCACCCCCCTGGGCACGCCCCCTGTCTCGTGGGCCCCCTAAGGCTCCACCGACCTCAACTCCAACTCCATATATTCCGTTTCACGAAGAAAAAATCAGAGAGAAAGTTTCATCGCGTTTTACGATACGGAGCCGCCGCCAAGCCCTAATCTCTTTCGGGAGGGCTGATCTGGAGTCCTTTCGGGGCTCCGAAGAGGGGAATTCGTCGCCGTTGTCATCATCAACCATCCTCCATCACCAATTTCATGATGCTCACCGCCGTGCATGAGTAATTTCATCGTAGGCTTGCTGGACGGTCATGGGTTGGATGAGATTTACCATGTAATCAAGTTAGTTTTGTTAGGGTTTGATCCCTAGTATCCACTATGTTCTGAGATTGATGTTGCTATGACTTTGCTATGCTTAAGGCTTGTCACTAGGGCCCGAGTGCCATGATTTCAGATCTGAACCTATTATGTTTTCATGAATATATGTGTGTTCTTGATCCTATCTTGCAAGTCTATAGTCACCTATTATGTGTTATGATTCGACAACCCCGAAGTGACAATAATCGGGATACTTCTCGGTGATGACCATAGTTTGAGGAGTTCATGTATTCACTATGTGCTAATGCTTTGTTTCGGTTCTCTATTAAAAGTAGGCCTTAATATCCCTTAGTTTCCACTAGGACCCTGCTGCCACGGGAGGGTAGGACAAAAGATGTCATGCAAGTTCTTTTCCATAAGCACGTATGACTATATTCGGAATACATGCCTACATTACATTGATGAATTGGAGCTAGTTCTGTGTCACCCTGTGTTATAGCTATTACATGAGGAATCTCACCCGACATAATTATCCATCACTGATCCAATGCCTACGAGCTTTTCAGATATTGTGCTTCGCTTATTTACTTTTCGGTTGCTATTGTTACAACTACTACAAAACTGCTATATTTACTTTTGCCACTGTTACCATTACTATCATACTACTTTGCTACTAAATACTTTGCTGCAGATACTAAGTTATCCAGGTGTGGTTGAATTGACAACTCAACTGCTATTACTTAAGAATATTCTTTGGCTCCCCTTGTGTCGAATCAATAAATTTGGGTTGAATACTCTACCCTCGAAAGTTGTTGCGATCCCCTACACTTGTGGATTATCACTGTCTGGTTTAGGTAAACCTTGGCCCAGGGGAAATCATGGGAGTGTATCTCAACCTCGAAGTGAGCCGTCAAACGAGTGGCAAAAATCCCACCATGTATTTTACCCTGGGATTTATAAAGATGGAGGCGACGAGGCACAATAGCTCCCAAGCTATAAGTGTTGTCGTCATGTAATGCTCGACGCAAAACAGCAAGGTCTGGTGAACTAAGTGCACCCTCTTAAGAAAAATGCTTTGCCGGATCACCCTCTTAAGAAAAATGAAATACTTGATATCTTTTATAATGGACTAACCGATGCTTCCAAGGACTACTTGGATAGTTGTGATGGTTGTGTTTTCAGGGAAAGAACAGTCGACGAAGCTGAATTACTATTGAATAATATGTTGACTAATGAAAATAATTGGACTCTTCCTGAGCCAATTCTTGAGGCAATTCCTGAACCAATTGAGCCAACTGCCGAGCCTATTCCTAAACCCACTCCTAAGAAGAGAGGTGTTCTATTTCTCATTCCTGAAGATATGCAAGAGGCAAAGAAATCAATGAAAGAAAAAGGTATAAAAGCTGAAGATGTTAAGAATTTACCTCCTATTGAAAAAATACATGGTCTTAATATACCACCTGTTGAAGAAACACATTGTCTTGATAACCCAACACAGGTAATAAAGGTAAATTCTCTCTATAGATATGATAAAGTTGAAATTCCTTCTACTAAATTTCATAGCCCATGCTTAGATGAATTTGATGACTTTATGGCTAGACAAGAAAGTTTTAATGCTTATGTTGGTAGAGAACTAAAGAATAATGCTTTCGAGATAGGACGCTTGAGTGATTATATGGCTAGAATTAAAGGTGAACTTAAACTCATTAGCAAATATGCTTCTATGGTTGCCACTCAAGATGAGCAAGTAATTAAAGCTCAAAATGATTTGCTTGATGAATTAAATAATAAAAATGACTTTGCTGTTAGAGTAGCTACTAGAATTGGTAGAATGACTCAGGAACCTTTGTATCCTGAAGGCCACCCTAAGAGAATCGAGCAAGATTCTCAGAGAAATAATTTAGAGGCACCTAGTTCTTCTAAAAAGAAGAAAAAGAAAAATGATAGGACTTTGCATGCTTTTAGTGAACCTGTTACAGACACACCTGAGAATCCCAATGATATTTCTGTTTCTGATGCTGAAACACAATCAGGTGATGAACATGAACCTAGTGATAATGTTCATGATATGTTGATGCTGAACCTAGCAAAAACAATGAGGTAGAAATTGAACCTGCTGTTGATCTTGATTTTTCCTCCTATCCTCAAAAAGGTCATCCGAGTCATCCGGGCTTTCCATTGGCACAACCGGAGGACGCTAGCACTGGCTCTTGCTTGGTTAGTTGGTCCAAAGTGTGTGTCGCCCACTGGATTTTGGTGGGCTGGGAGTGCATGATCTCCATCTCAATCGCATCCGCCTCCGTGTTCGTTGGCTCTGGTTGCAGCGATTGACTCTTCTCGGCCTTTGTCTCACCCTCCGCCTCCAAGCGACCTCGAGGTTCACCAATTCTTTTGCCCCCCCCCCCACCATCTGGAGTCTTGGCCATGGCCGCAGCTACCGCTTTTGGTCGGACCATTGGCTCCATGGAAAATTTCTGTCAGAAATCACAACCTTGCCATAAGGTGTCGTCGCCGCCATCGCCGATCTCGGACCTTGCATGAGGCGCTACAAGGCAGAACCTGGATCTCTGACATCCATGGAGCCTTGTCTCCTGCTACCCTTGTTGAGTACTTCGAGGTTTGGCTCCTCATTCAGACCGTTGCGCTAATCACGAACCCTGACTTGATCAGTTGGAAGTGACGGACAGTGGAGTTTAGTCTGCGAGCTCCTGCTACAAGGCTCTTTTCTCGGGCAGCATAATTACCACCAATTGGCGCCTTATTTGGAAGAACCGGGTACCACTTGGAGTTAAATTCTTCCACTGGCTTGCCAACTAGAGTCATTGCTTGACCGCCGATCGACTTGCCCGTCATGGCCTCCCCCATGGCCTGATCTGCATCCTCTGCTCGCAAGAGCTGGAGACGATTGACCATCTCCTGAGGTTCTCTCTTGGTGCCGGCTCACCACTTGTTCAACAGGTTTTTTGCCTGGTTCTCCTCGACTATGGATACTTCACCAGCCTCCCTTCGTAAGGGCCTTAGGTCGATCGTCAATCTCACTGCGTGGAATATTTGGAAGCATCGAAACGCTGATATCTTCGATGGCCTCACACCCAGCTTGACTAACCTGGTTCGCGTCATCAAGGACTTAGCCTTATCCTGCTAGTAGCCTAGCATGCTCTCTTCGGGCTGAGCATCCCCTTCTTCCTGCTCATGGCATCCCATTCTACGCTTTCTAGTGTATGTAGTTTGGACATGCAACAATGTAACTCTGCAACTCTTTTTTTCCTATCAATGAAACGATACACAACGTTGTGTATTAAACCTTTCGCTGCGATTTACATCATGATCTTCTTTTCCCGAAGGGTCAGTGGACTACCAGCACGCGTGCCTTGCGGTAGTGCACTAGTGCGTGCTCTACCAAAAGGGGGCCCTTTCACATATACACCAGCTTCACGCCAACACCATATTTTGATTGTAATTGGAAAGGGAACTACGTATTTTGGTGCAGAACACCAAGATCTGAAGTCCTGACATAGGAGCCGCAATGCTTTAGGATCGATGTCTTCAGTCCAGCTTGTTGAGTCACACCAAGAAAAGTTAAAAAAGATTCACCGATCCACTCTACAATCTGAAATCTGAAGTAGCTGAGATCGATTTTATCTTCACTGACTTGACTTTCTATCCTAGTACCACGTTGCGCCGTTTCTAGTACTATTGCTCCCCTTGTTGCCGCCGTAGAGGCGGAACAGGTTGAACGCGGAGAAGGATGCGAGGAGCACGGCGGCGAGTCCGGCGACGACGGCGCACGCGATGCCCGCGCCGACCTGCCTACAGAAGGCGCCGTAGAGGCCGCAGATCCCCATCCACTGCAGCTCCGGCTGCCCGAGCTTCCCGAGCAGCGACGACTGCAGCGCCGCCGCCGTCGCGGCCAGCATCGCGTACGCCAGCAGCTGGTCGCCGGAGAAGACCGACCAGGCGAGCACCCTTCTGCTCATGACCAGCGCGCCGCCTCCCCTCGCCATCGCCACGGCACAGCGCGCCGCCTGCAGTAGACTGTACACGACGGCAGCGCCGTTGGCGGCCACCAGGAGCACCAGAGCCTTCATGTCGGTGTACTTGGCCCTCCGCTCGATGGAGAAGAAGGTCCTGGTCTGGCTGTCGGTGACCACCAGCGCCGCCGCCACCGCGCCGAAGCCGCCGACGAGGCACCGCAGCACCAGCTCCCACACCTTCATCTTCCTCTCCGCCGGACCCGCCATGACACCCACGTCTAGAAGTGCGCGTGTGGAGGCTCGTTGTCGTTGAGACTTGAGATGAGTGCTGGCTCCACGAAGTTCTTCTCCATGGCCATTTTATAGGGGAAGAGTTCCACTGAACAGGTAGTGGGAATGTGGGATCCTCCGTGGCGCTAGATTTCCTCCGGCTACTTATTACTGCCATCATTGCTGGAGTGCTTTCCGAGCAGCAAGTGCGTCGTCTTTCAGGTGTGCATGCCAAGACCAACTTTGCCGATATGGGTTCACATACCACCCCAACAAACTCTGGGGACACGTATATAGGTTCCCACTTTTTGATAAACTGGTGGTGGTTTTTAAGCTCACTCAGAAATTAGATGACCAAACTAGTAGTCACAGTGACCACGCGCGCCGTTAAGCTTTGCGTCACGACTCACGTGTAGCGGTGTAGGCAAAGAAATAGAAACTCCAGGTGTAGGCAAAGAAACAGAAATTCTTAATCGGTTTTCTTAGTTTTTTTAGGGGAATCGGTTTTCATAGTTACAACCAGGCGGAGGCACCGCGTGCCGTCGTGAAGCCCATGTCTGTGACTGCATTATATTTCTTATATAAAAGAAAAGAAGACAATGGTAAGCGAGTTGATAGTTGATAATGTGCAAGCTTAATTTAACTTAAATAAATGGGATTTCTATTTCTGTGTCCCTCTTCGCTTAGTCCTCCTCAGTTTTGCCCGCGCACTAAGCCAGTCCTCACTTTCCCCCTCCACTGTGCGGCCCACCCTTGCCCGAGCCCAAACGGGGTTTGGCGTCGGGTCAAAGGCTTTGACCGTTACTGGACGTGGTTTCTGACTCGTGGGACACCCCTGTCAGCGGCTGCCCGCCCGTAGATGGTGGGCGCATATACTGATTTGTGGGACACCTCTGTCAGTGGCTGCGCGCTCGTAGATGGTGGGCGCATAGTCCGACTTATGGGACACCTCTGTAAGCGGTTGCACGGTCATAGATGCTGGGCGCATATTCTGACTTATGGGACACCTCTGTCAGCGGCTGCGCGGTCGTAGGTGGTGGCTGCAGTTACTGGCGCGTGGGATACCTCTGTCAGTGGCTTCACGGGCATAGGTGTTGGGCGCAATTCTGGCTTGTGGGATACCTATGTCAGCGGTTGCGCCAGCCGAAAAAAAGAGGTGGCTTATTAAGCCAGGAAAAGTACTCAAACCAGAGACCACATGCTCAAAGAGAGGCGCAAGAGCCAACCGACTAAGTATGTGTACGTGATTTTTAAAACAGTCCTCACCATTTTATGCACTAAACAAAGCGAGGCATAAACCAATCGTTTACTCACTATATGTAATATACCATCGGGGTGCTAATAGTTTTGTTCAAGCCATTTGGTGTGGCGGATGCACTTTAGTCAATCAAACTGGGGTCAACACTGCAAGTTTGACCCCAGTTTGAAAAGAAAACAAAGAAAATGAAAAAAGGATCAAAAAATCAAATGCCTTTGGACTGAGCCATCTTATGTGCACTCGTTTGTGGAAAAATTACTGAACTTGCAATACAACAAGTCTGAAAAAAAAACTTCACAAAATGGCCTATCTACAATGGACTTGTGTGGGATGGCCACATACGTGGAAAAATCCATGATAACATGCCCAAGGCACAACTATTGGTGTAACCATAGTGGACAATGTTTCATAGGAATTTGCAATTATTTTGTAATAAAAATATTTTTTCCATTTTCCAAGCGCCTGAAATGACTTTTGTTTGTGAAGGAAGTGCCTCAAATAATTTTGAAATTTGCTCCATTACATTTTTCATCAAAAGCAGGCCACGTTGGATGGGCGCTGACCAGGTTTCATCAGTTTCAGAGTAATATTGCTATATTCCATGCATTTAGTTGAATTTCATTGAATTGTCAGGAAACACCCAAATTTGCACTACAAGTGTGATATGGACTGCTCCTGAAATTTCTGAAAAATCATTTTATGCTACAATACTGGTGGTGCATGAGCTTGGGATATGGCAAGTAGAAATTCCAAACCATTTTGTATGAATGGTCAACACTGCAAGTTTGACCCGAGTTTCAAAAAAAACAAAGAAAATGAAAGAAGGATAAAAAATTCAAATGCCTTTGGACTAAGTCATCTTATGTGCACTAGTTTGTGGGAAAAATATTAAACTTTCAATACAACAAGTCTGGAAAAAACCTTCACAAAAATGGCCTATCTACAATGGACTTGTGTGGACTTGAAGGCATATGCACATGGAAATGGCCACATACCTGACAAAATCTATGATAGCATGCCCAAATTTGGCACAACTATTGGTGTAACCATAGTGGACAATGTTTCATAGGAATTTGCAATAATTTTGTAATAAAAAATAATTTTCCATTTTCCAAGCACTTGAAATGACTTTTGTTTGTGAAGGAAGTGCCTTAAATAATTTTGAAATTTGTTCAATTTCATTTTTCATGAAAAGCAGGCCACATTGGATGGGCACTGACTAGGTTTCAGTAATATCAGAGTAGTATTGTTATATTCCATGCATTTAATTGAATTTCATTGAATTATCAGAAAAGGCCGAAATTTGCACTACAAGTGTGATGTAGATTGCTCCTGAAATTTTTGAAAAATCATTTTATGCTACAATATTGGTGGTGAATGAAATTGGGACAAGACACGTAGCAATTCCAAACCATTTTGTATGAATGGTCAACACTGCAAGTTTGACCCCAGTTTGAAAAACACAAATAAAATGAAAAAAGGCTCAAAAATTCAAATGCCTTTGTACTGAGCCATCTTATGTGTTTGTGGGGAAAAATACTAAACTTGCAATACAGCAAGTCTGAAAAAACCCTTCATAAAATGGCCTGTCTACAATGGACTTGTGTCGATTTGAAGGCATATACACATGGAAATGGCCACATACCTGGGAAAATTCATGATAACATGTGCAAATTCGGCACAACTATTGGTGTAACCGTAGTGGGAAATGTTTCATAGGAATTTGCAATTATTTTGTAATACAAATATTTTTTTTCCATTTTCCAAGCCTTGAAATGACTTTTGTTTGTGAAGGAAGTGCCTCAAATAATTTTGAAATTTGTTCCATTTCATTTTTCATCAAAAGTGGGCGACATTGGATGGGCGCTGACCAGGTTTCAGCAATTTTAGAGTAATATTGCTATATTGCATGCATTTAGTTGAATTTCATTGAATTATCAAAAAGGCCCAAATTTGCACTACAAATGTGATGTAGATTGCTCCTGAAATTTTTCGAAAATTATTTTATGCTACAATATTGGTGGTGGATGGGCTTGGGACAAGGCAAGTAGCAATTCCAAACCATTTTATATGAATGGTCAACACTTGAAGTTTGAACCCAGTTTAAAAAATAAAGAAAAAGAAAAAAGGCTCAAAAACTCAAATGCCTTTGGACCGAGCCAGGAAAAATACTAAACTTGCAATACAACAAGTCTGGAAAAAACCCTTCAGAAAATTGACACTGTCCGATTGAAAACACCCAATTATTTTTGCATCTTCATAAATTTAGCTCACCACTAGTCACACACAAGCAAACAGGGCACAAATTGGAAATTCAAACATGCATAGATACAAACATTCAAATTGGACATTCAAACAACACAAAATACATTTAAAGTTTATAATTTGTACACACATAAACCCTAAACAAAGCTACTGATCGTCGTCGTCCATGGGGTGATGGTGACATCAGCCACCCAGGCGACGACCGCTTGTCGCAGCCCCGATGAGTCCATCGGGTCATGGGGTGGCGTTGTGGACCCTTTTTCGATTCACGCATCACGAGGAGTAGCCCCGGCAGGTCTGCAGGGTCGCCGGCTCGCTGGCCATCGTCCCCCTGTACTCCGCCAGCAACGGCGGCTCCGGCTCCGGCTTGGGAATGCATAGGGGGCAGCGTGAGCACGTCCCTGGCTCCGGCTTGGGAACGCGCAGGGGGGCGCGCGAGCTCGTCCCAGGCTCGGGCTTGGGCACGGGTAGGGGGTCGCACGAGCTCCAGGCTCGGACTTGGGCATGCATAGGGGCAGCGTGAGCTCATCCCCGGCTCCATCTTGGGCACGCACAGGGGGCCCGCTGTCGCTGGCTCTGGCTTGGGCACATGTAGGCCCCTGTTACTGCTGCTAGCACCAGCGCCGCCTCCTCCAGAGTGGGCGCGGCCATCGGCGTGGATCGAGCCGTGGCCTGTGGCGGCGAAACCCAGTCGCCCTCGCGCAGGCCGACTTGGACGCAACACGCGGCCATGACGTCAGGGAAGGTACGCCCTTCCCAGAAGGCATACTCTCGTCGATGTTTTGCCGCGACATCGGCGGGTAGCGGCCGTCTTAGTGCTCGATGTGGGGGGTGTTCTCTATCTCCAGGATCTCCTGCCACCGCCGGCTGTTGTGACGCCCCCGATTCAATCGTACACTAATCATACACGCAAATGTGTACGGTCAAGATCAGGGACTCACGGAAAGATATCACAACACAACTCTAGACACAAATTAAAATAATACAAGCTTTATATTACAAACCAGGGGCCTCGAGGGCTTGAATACATAAGCTCGAATACAAACGAGTCAGCGGAAGCAACAATATCTGAGTACAGACATAAGTTAAGCAGGTCTGCCTTAAGAAGGCTAGCACAAAAGTAATAACAATCGAAAAGGCAAGGCCTCCTCCCTGGGAGCCTCCTATCTACTCCTGATCGTCGGCGTCCGTCACGTGGTAGTAAGCACCCTCGGGGTAGTAGTAGTCATCGGCGGTGGCAGCGGTCTCAGGGGCTCCGTCATCTCGTTGCATCAAACGGATATGGGGCGGGGGAAGAAAGCAAAGCAAACGTGAGTACTCATCTGAAGTACTCAGCAAGCAAGGATCTACACTACATATGCAACATTATCAAAGGAAGGCTGTATATGTGGACTGGGCTGCAGAAATGCCAGAATAGAGGGGAAAGCCTAGTCCTATCGAAGACTAGCATCTTCAGCATCTTCAGCGGTCTTGCAGCATTAGAAGAGCGCAGACTAGCATAAAGTAAAGTAGTAGTAGTGTCATCAACCTCGCCCAGAGATCCTTCCTTGACTCCCTGCGAGAAAGCAATCCCAGAGCCATACTATCCATTTCTCATCTCAAGTATCCAGTTCTAGCTGTATCGATCGGGATACAACTCCAAGTGTCCGTTACCGTAGGACAGGCTATCGATAGATGTTTTCTTCCCTGCAGGGGTGCACCAACTTACCCACCATGCTCGATTAACTCCGGCCGGACACACTTTCCTGGGTCATGCCCGGCCTCGGCCAAATGATACGCCACAACCCGACCTAGGCTTAATAGAGAGGTCAGCACGCTGGTCTAAACCTATGCCCCCAGGGGTCTTGGGCCATCGCCCGGGAACTCCTGCACATTGCGAACGCGGCCGGTGAGCAGACCTAGCTACGTCCTTAAAAGGCAGGTGCTTACGCAGTCCAACCCGACGCGCGCTGCTCAGTCGCTGACGTCTATTAAGCTTCGGCTGATGCATACGACGTAGAACACCCATACTATGCCCACGTGATGGTTAGTGCTATCAGGCCAGAGGCCCCTCGGATCAAATATCCAAACCGTTAGTGTGTTGGTAGTGTGGTCACGAGCAGAGACTCGCGAAAGATGTGACCCCGTCGCCCCGTCTCGAGGACTTGCGGCAAGGGCTAAGAATGCCCGGCCACGCCTCGTATTCACCTCTCGGGTACCTTCCAGGTCAATTATTCTCCACATCACTCGCAATTAAGCTCGCGCGGGTACCCCTCGGGGCCAACCCATCTTTAGTAACATGGTTCAGTGTAAAGTCATAGTAACCATAGTAACCATGTGTCTAACACCAAGGGGAACCCTCAGGAATCACCCTAGATGGAATTCCACCTGATGTTATCGTCAAGGTGAACGAAGGAGGAATCACCCTCGAGGTCCACTCTTGTGGAGTTGCACGAGAGTGTCGTTATCGGGAGTGGAGAAGGAGGAATCGCCCTCGATGACCATAACCGATGAACTAACATACCAGGTTAACATCAGAAGTGCTGATGAGGTATCACCCTCGGCACTCGATAGTAATCCAGTAGTGTCGAGCAACTAAGGGGAAAGTGATGTGCGGTGCCGGGGCCTGGTCTTCTATCCCGCTGATCGGGTCTTCTGATAATCCAGCGGGGCAGTTGGGTCAACATGGGGTCTCTAATGGGTCTCTAACCAGCCTATACTAAGCAGTTTAGGATAAACATATATGTAGCAATAGCAGGGTACAAGATCAGGCTATGCAGCAGAAATAGGATAACAGTAGTAGCATCAGATTCTAATGCAAGCATAAGATAGATAGAGTAGGCGATATCGGTATGCTCAAAAGGGGGGGTGTTTGCCTTGAAGCTATGCTGAAAAGGAAGAAGGGTCATCGGTGACGTAGTCGATCACAGTGGCATTGGCGGCGGTCTCGGGGTCTACCTGTAGCGACCAGACCTCAAACAGTCTGATCTCTGTGCTCAGTGTCATCCCTGGATCGGTAATGCTGACACCACACAGTACTTGGAGGATTTATAACAGAGTAGCAATCACACACTTATTACATCGAATGTCTCAAGAGAGAACTTATTGAAATAAATATGGCTTAAGGCCATCTAAATACGATAACAGCGGAAGACTTGGAAGATAAGCGAGTCCATCAACTCCAACGGCATCACTGAGTATAGAACCACGACCTAAAAGCACCTTACTCGTCGTCTGAAAAGTCTGCAACATGAAACGTTGCAGCCCGAAAACGGGTCAGCACATGGAATATGCTGGCAATGCAACACATAGAGAATAACAATGGAATAAGCTATACTACATGCATATTTGGCTGGTGGAGAGCTCTATGGTTACAGTTTTTGCATAAAGCCAATTTTTCCCTACTGCAAAGGAATAAATTTATTTAACTATCATGGTGGTTGTTAAACATTGAGAATGGTTGACAGCATTCTCAATCCCAATTAAAAGTACTCATTAAACCCAACAAGATTAATTAGAGGTAACATGATGAGATTCATATGATATCCAAGTTCTAGATACTCAAAATGTCCATAAGCGGGGACACGGCTAACCATGATTAGTTTATACACTCTGCAGAGGTTTGCGCACTTTTCCCCACAAGACTCGATCGCCTCCGTTTGATTCCTCGCACTACATGATGTTTGAGAAATGGATGACCGAGACATAGTCTTTCGGAAGTGCTAGCACCTTACATAAGGGTAGACCGGTACACCTACTTTCCCCTACATCTGCTAGTCCACCCGTAAGAGTTCACACGACTTAATCAACTATGCCAGAGCCCATAATGGCTTGTGGCTGCACACGTAAGTTTCTAGTTTGAATAATCTCATGATCCCTTTGAGCCTGGGTGACGGTCCGAAGAAAAACAGGCAAGTCCTGATAGAAACCAGGTGCCTCAATCCACCCAGATGTGTGTTTAAGTTGCCACCTTAAATAAATCATTAATTGACAAACTCACATCTGTCATGGAAATTCACTCACCCAATCAACGTCTACTAGCATGGCATAATAAGCAAACGTAGAAGTAACTCCCAAGGGTTTGAAAATAAAACAGGTAATAGGTACTACCTCATCTACTTCCCATCCATAATTTAATTAGATCCTAGTCATGCAATGTTTGAGGATTGATCTAATGCATAAAAACTGGGTATGAGAAAAGGTATGATCAAAGTGTTACTTGCCTTGCTGATGATCCGCGAAACCTAGAGACTCGAAGTAATAGGCGACGCACTCCGGGTATTCTATCGCAGACAAACAAACAAACATACAATAAGTACTCATCTAATGCACAGGTAAAACTCAAATAAAAGATCTAACCTGAAAGTTCAACTTAAGAACTCCGGTTTGCAAAAAGAATCAAAACAAACGAAGCAACGAAAGTCAAACGGCGAAAGGAAACAACTTCGTTTTACTAATCTGGATCTAAGTCAAATTTTACAGAAGCAAAAACTGGTTTAAGTTGATTATTCGGAAAGAGGGTTTCGAGACGAAACTCCAGGCGCTTGAATCGCCTGATTCCGATAAACGAGCGAAAAGTTATACTAAAACGAAAATCGGATCAGGAATCGCGATCAGAAAAATCGCGGATTAAATCCGAGAAAAAGAAAAACGACGAACGGGTTAACGAACGAATGTTCATTAACCAAACTAGTCTGACGAACACATTCGTTAAAACGAACGAACGAGCGAACGCTCGCTATTTAACCGAACCGAAAAAAACCGTTCTAACGAAAAACCGAAAAAAAACCCGAAGAAAAAGCGTTAGGTTTTTTTGAAAAAGCCGGCGGCACGCAAAACGAGGCGGCGGCGAACCTCGGCGGCGGGGTCCGGCGGCGGCTCCGGCGGCGGCGGATCTGGCGTTAGGGTTAGGGTTTCGGCGGGTGGGCCGGCGGCGGCGGCTCGGCTGGCGGGGCACGGGGCTGACGGGCCTGGGGCGCCGGGGTGGCGGCTTATATAGCGCGCCCCCGAGCGGAGTCCCGCTCGGGCACGGCCCAGAGGCGGTTCGTTTTTTTTAAATAATCCTGCGCTGATGAAAAATAAAAAGAAATACTAAAGGGACTCGAAAAATCCCGAAATAAATTTTCCCCGACTTCTAAAATCAGGCCGGACAAGATGAACATTTATTTGGGGCCTAAATGCAATTTTGAAACACGCACATTTTTCCTAAATTCAAATAAAAAGGCGAAAAACTCCAAAATAAAACTTATTTGATTTTTTTATTAAATCTTCATTATTTCTTTATTTTGGGAAAGTCATTTTATTCCCTCTCTGAATTTTTGGTAGTAGAAATAATTGAAGATAAAATAAATAAAATCAAATGATCCTATTTTCAAAATTTGAGAAAACTCAAATATGAAAATAACGAAATCCCCAACTCTCTCCGTGGGTCCTTGAGTTGCGTAGAATTTTTAGGATCAAGCCAACAATGCAACAAAATATGACATGCAATGATGATCTATGTATAACATTCCAAATTGAAAATTTGGGATGTTACAAACCTACCCCCCTTAAGGTGAATCTCGCCCTTGAGATTCGGGTTGGCTAGCAAATAGGTGAGGGTGGGCCTTGAGCAGATCTTCCTCTCGTTCCCAGGTGGCTTCTTCCTCGGTGTGGTGACTCCACTGAACTTTGCAAAACTTGATAACCTTACTGCGGGTAACTCGGCTGGCATATTCCAGAATCTTAACTGGTTTCTCTTCATAAGTCAAATCATCTTTCAACTGAATCGCTTCCAGTGGCACAATATCTCTCAGTGGTATATCAGCCATCTCTGCGTGACACTTCTTCAACTGAGAAACATGGAACACATCGTGGACACATGACAATCCCTCGGGTAATTCCAACTTGTGCGCTACTTCTCCCATGCGTTCCAGAACTTTGTATGGTCCCACAAAACGTGGCGCTAACTTTCCTTTAACACCAAAACACTTTACTCCTCGAAGCGGAGATACTCGAAGATAAACTCTGTCTCCGACTTCGTATTCTGCCTCCTTGCGTTTTGAATCTGCATAGCTCTTCTGCCTTGACTGAGCTACCTTGAGCCTGTCGCGAATCAACTTTACTTTCTGTTCAGACTCCTTAATCAAATCCGGTCCAAACAACTGGCGGTCTCCAACCTCATCCCACAACAACGGGGTTCTGCACCTCCTTCCGTACAAGGCTTCGAAAGGGGCCATCTTCAAACTGGATTGATAACTATTGTTGTAAGAAAACTCCGCATATGGCAAGTTGTCATCCCAACTTGATCCATAATCCAAAACACAAGCTCTAAGCATATCCTCCAAAATCTGATTGACTCTCTCGGTCTGTCCATCTGTCCGTGGGTGGAAAGCTGTGCTAAACTCCAGCCTGGCTCCTAATGTTTCGTGCAACTGTTTCCAGAACTTTGAGATAAATTGGGTTCCTCTATCTGATACGATACTCCTCGAAACTCCATGCAAACATACAATCCTTGTCATGTATATCTTAGCCAATTTGGCACTGCTGTAGGTGGTCTTTACTGGGATGAAATGAGCTACCTCGTCAAACGATCGACTACAACCCAAATCGAGTCATAGCCTGAACGAGCCTGGGCAATCCCGTGATGAAATCCATGCCTAGTTTATCCCACTTCCATTCGGGTATAGGCAATGGCTGTAACAATCCTGCTGGCTTCTGATGTTCTGCCTTCACCCTCTGACATACATCACAAACTGCTACATACTTTACAATATCCTTCTTCATTCCGGTCCACCAGAAAGTTTCCTTCAAATCCAAATACATCTTGGTATTTCCGGGGTGAATCGAATATGGTGAATCATGTGCCTCTTGCAGAATCAACTTCCTGATCTCCGGGTCATTGAGCACATAAACATGGTCTTCAAACCGTAGGGTATCGTGCTTATCCTCACGAAATCCCTTAGCCTTCCCTTCGCTCATTTTCTCCTTTATAGAGGCAACTTCCTTATCTGTCTTTTGAGCTTCTCTGATTTTATCCATCAATGTAGACTGAATCTCCAATGCTGCTACAAAGCCTCTCGGAACTATTTCCAAACATAGCTCATGAAGATCCCCGGCTAACTCCTTGGGTATTTCTCCCGTCATTAGTGTATTGACATGGCTCTTGCGGCTCAACGCGTCTGCTACAACGTTAGCCTTCCCGGGGTGATAATGCAATCTCATATCGTAATCTTTAATAAGCTCCAACCATCTCCTCTGCCTGAGATTTAACTCCTTCTGCGTGAAGATGTACTTCAAACTCTTGTGATCCGTGTACACCTCACAATGATTTCCAATGAGGAAATGTCTCCACATTTTCAGTGCGTGCACTACAGCTGCTAACTCCAAATCATGAGTAGCATAATTCAACTCATGAGGCTTAAGCTATCGTGAAGCATATGAAACAACTCTTCCCTCCTGCATAAGCACTGCTCCAAGTCCTCGATGTGAAGCGTCGCAATACACTTCATAATCCTTGGTATGATCTGGCAGAATTAATACTGGTGAGGTAACCAAACGTTTCTTCAACTCTTGGAAACTAGCCTCACACTCCTCCGTCCAAATGAACTTGGTATCCTTCTTCAACAATTCGGTCATAGGCTTCGCAATCTTCGAGAAATTTTCTATGAATCTCCGGTAGTATCCTGCGAGTCCAAGGAAACTCCGGATCTCTCCAACTATTGTTGGTGCTTCCCAGTTTGTCACAGTGACAACTTTAGTGGGGTCTACTGCTATACCTTCTTCGGATATAACATGTCCGTGAAATCCAACTTCCTTCAGCCAAAACTCACACTTGCTGAACTTGGCGTATAGCTGATGTTCTCTGAGCTTCTCGAGTACCAAATGCAAGTGCTCCTTATGTTCCTCTTCATTCTTCGAGTAAACCAAAATATCATCAATGAACACCACGACGAACTTATCCAAAAACTCCATAAACACCTTATTCATCATGTTCATAAAATAGGCTGGGGCGTTAGTCAGACCAAATGACATAACGGTGTACTCATACAGCCCGTACCTGGTGGTAAAAGCCGTCTTCGGTATATCTTGTTCCCGAATCTTCAACTGATGGTACCCTGATCACAAATCGATCTTGGAAAACACCTTAGCTCCTTGCAACCGATCAAACAGATCATTGATCATTGGTAGTGGGTACTTGTTCTTGATTGTTACTTCATTCAATCCGCGATAATCAACAACCATTCTTAACGATCCATCCTTCTTCTCCACCAGAAGTACTGGCGATCCCCAAGGCGAAGAACTTGGGCGAATAAAACCTTTGTCCAACAACTCCTTAATCTGCTTCTTAATTTCTTCCAAATCTTCGGCTGGCATCCTGTACGGTCTCTTGGATATCGGCCCAGTGCCTGGCAGTAGTTCAATTAAGAACTCAATGTCTCTATCCGGTGGCATGCCTGGCAACTCTTCTGGAAATACATCGGGGAAATCCCTTACCACTGGTACTTCCTCCTGCATAACTCCTGATAAGGAATTTACATGTGCCCTCCTCGGCTCATACCGTGATACATACTTGATTCTTCTTCCTTCGGTGTCGTAAGCAAAATTGTCTTACTGGCGCAATCAATGTTTCCTCCATACATCGACAGCCAATCCATACCAAGAATTACATCCAAACCTTGGGATTCTAGTATAATTAAATCCGTTGGGAAAACATGTCCTCCTATACTTAATGGCACCTGAAAACATCCTTGTCTGACCATAAACTCAGCTCCTGGTGAACTTACTGTTGGGTTTCGTAGTAATTTCAAAAAATTTCCTACGCGCACACAGGATCATGTGATGCATAGCAACGAGAGGAGAGTGTTGTCTACGTACCCAACGCAGACCGACTGCGGAAGCAATGACACGACGTAGAGGAAGTAGTCGTACGTCTTCACGATCCAACCGATCAAGCACCGAAACTACGGCACCTCCGAGTTCGAGCACACGTTCAGCTCGATGACGATCCCCGGACTCCGATCCAGCAAAGTGTCGGGGAAGAGTTTCGTCAGCACGACGGCGTGGTGACGATCTTGATGAACTACAACAGCAGGGCTTCGCCTAAACTCCGCTACAGTATTATCGAGGAATATGGTGGCAGGGGGCACCGCACACGGCTAAGGAATCGATCACGTGGATCAACTTGTGTCTATGGGGTGCCCCCTGCCCCTGTATATAAAGGATGGAGGAGGAGGAGGCCGGTCAAGGCAAAGGTGCGGCCAGGATAAGGAGTCCTACTAGGACTCCAAGTCCTAGTAGGAGTCCACCAAGAGGGGAGGAAGGGAGAAGGAATAGGAGGAGAAGGAGAGGTGGCCGGCCCCCTTTTCCCTAGTCCAATTTGGACTAGAGGGGAGGGGGGGCGCAGCCTTTTTCTCCTCTTCCCACTAAAGCCCATCAAGGCCCAATACTCTTCCCCGTATTCCCGTAACCCCCCGGTACTCCGGAAAATACCCGAATCACTCGGAACCTTTCCGAACTCCGAATATAGTCGTCCAATATATCGATCTTTACGTCTCGACCATTTCGAGACTCCTCGTCATGTCCCCGATCTCATCCGGGACTCCGAACTCCTTCGGTACATCAAAACTCATAAACTCATAATATAACTGTCATCGAAACCTTAAGCGTGCGGACCCTACGGGTTCGAGAACAATGTAGACATGACCAAGACACGTTTCCGGTCAATAACCAATAGCGGGACCTGGATGCCCATATTGGCTCCTACATATTCTACGAAGATCTTTATCGGTCAGACCGCATAACAACATACGTTGTTCCCTTTGTCATCGGTATGTTACTTGCCCGAGATTCGATCGTCGGTATCCAATACCTAGTTCAATCTCGTTATCGGCAAGTCTCTTTACTCGTTCCGTAATACATCATCTCACAACTAACATATTAGTTGTAATGCTTGCAAGGCTTATGTGATGTGTATTACCGAGAGGGCCCAGAGATACCTCTCCGACAATCGGAGTGACAAATCCTAATCTCGAAATACGCCAACCCAACATCGACCATTGGAGACACCTGTAGTACTCCTTTATAATCACCCAGTTACGTTGTGACGTTTGGTAGTACCCAAAGTGTTCCTCCGGTAAACGGGAGTTGCATAATCTCATAGTCGTAGGAACATGTATAAGTCATGAAGAAAGCAATAGCAACATACTAAACGATCAGGTGCTAAGCTAATGGAATGGGTCATGTCAATCAGATCATTCTACTAATGATGTGACCTCGTTAATCAAATAACAACTCATTGTTCATGGTTAGGAAACATAACCATCTTTGATTAACGAGCTAGTCAAGTAGAGGCATACTAGTGACACTCTGTTTGTCTATGTATTCACACATGTATTATGTTTCCGGAAAATACAATTCTAGCATGAATAATAAACATTTATCATGATTATAAGGAAATAAATAATAACTTTATTATTGCCTCTAGGGCATATTTCCTTCAGTCTCCCACTTGCACTAGAGTCAATAATCTAGATTACACTGTATTGAATCTAACACCCATGGAGCTTTGGTGCTGATCATGTTTTGCTCGTGGAAGAGGCTTAGTCAACGGGTCTGCAATATTCAGATCCGTATGTATCTTGCAAATCTCTATGTCTCCCACCTGGACTAGATCCCGGATGGAGTTGAAGCGTCTCTTGATGTGTTTGGTCCTTTTGTGAAATCTGGATTCCTTTGCCAAGGCAATTGCACCAGTATTGTCACAAAAGATTTTCATTGGACCCGATGCACTAGGTATGACACCTAGATCGGATATGAACTCCTTCATCCAGACTCCTTCATTTGCTGCTTCCGAAGCAGCTATGTATTCCGCTTCACATGTAGATCCCGCTACGACGCTTTGTTTAGAACTGCACCAACTGACAGCTCCACCGTTTAATGTAAACACGTATCCGGTTTGCGATTTAGAATCGTCCGGATCAGTGTCGAAGCTTGCATCAACGTAACCTTTTACGATGAGCTCTTTGTCACTTCCATATACGAGAAACATATCCTTAGTCCTTTTCAGGTATTTCAGGATGTTCTTGACCGCTGTCCAGTGATCCATTCCTGCATTACTTTGGTACCTCCCTGCTAAACTTATAGCAAGGCACACATCAGGTCTGGTACACAGCATTGCATACATGATAGAGCCTATGGCTGATGCATAGGGAACATCTTTCATATTCTCTCTATCTTCTGCAGTGGTCGGGCATTGAGTCTTACTCAATTTCACACCTTGTAACACAGGCAAGAACCCTTTCTTTGCTTGATCCATTTTGAATTTCTTCAAAATTTTGTCAAGGTATGTGCTTTGTGAAAGTCCAATTAAGCGTCTTGATCTGTCTCTATAGATCTTAATGCCTAATATGTAAGCAGCTTCACCGAGGTCTTTCATTGAAAAACTTTTATTCAAGTATCCCTTTATGCTATCCAGAAATTCTATATCATTTCCAATCAGTAATATGTCATCCACATATAATATCAGAAATGCTACAGAGCTACCACTCACTTTCTTGTAAATACAGGCTTCTCCAAAAGTCTGTATAAAACCAAATGCTTTGATCACACTATCAAAACGTTTATTCCAACTCCGAGAGGCTTGCACCAGTCCATAAATGGATCGCTGGAGCTTGCACACTTTGTTAGCTCCCTTTGGATCGACAAAACCTTCTGGTTGCATCATATACAACTCTTCTTCCAGGAATCCATTCAGGAATGCAGTTTTGACATCCATTTGCCAAATTTCATAATCATAAAATGCGGCAATTGCTAACATGATTCGGACGGACTTAAGCATCGCTACGGGTGAGAAGGTCTCATCGTAGTCAATTCCTTGAACTTGCCGAAAACCTTTTGCGACAAGTCGAGCTTTGTAGACAGTAACATTACCATCAGCGTCAGTCTTCTTCTTAGAGATCCATTTATTCTCAATCGCTTGCCGATCATCGGGCAAGTCAACCAAAGTCCATACTTTGTTCTCATACATGGATCCCATCTCAGATTTCATGGCTTCTAGCCACTTTGCGGAATCTGGGCTCACCATCGCTTCTTCATAGTTCGTAGGTTCATCATGATCTAGTAGCATGACCTCCAGAACAGGATTACCGTACCACTCTGGTGCGGATCTTACTCTGGTTGATCTACGAAGTTCAGTAGTATCTTGATCTGAAGTTTCATGATCATTATCATTGGCTTCCTCACTAACTGGTGTAGGTGTCACTGAAACAGTTTTCTGTGATGAACTACTTTCCAGTAAGGGAGCAGGTACAGTTACCTCGTCAAGTTCTACTTTCCTCCCACTCACTTCTTTCAAGAGAAACTCCTTCTCTAGAAATGATCCATTCTTAGCAACAAATGTTTTGCCTTCGGATCTGTGATAGAAGGTGTACCCAACAGTTTCCTTTGGGTATCCTATGAATACACATTTCTCTGATTTGGGTTCGAGCTTATCAGGTTGAAGCTTTTTCACATAAGCATCGCAGCCCCAAACTTTAAGAAACGACAACTTTGGTTTCTTGCCAAACCATAGTTCATAAGGCGTCGTCTCAACGGATTTTGATGGTGCCCTATTTAACGTGAATGCGGCCGTCTCTAAAGCATATCCCCAAAATGATAGCGGTAAATCTGTAAGAGACATCATAGATCGCACCATATCTAGTAAAGTACGATTACGACGTTCGGACACACCATTACGCTGTGGTGTTCCGGGGGGCGTGAGTTGCGAAACTATTCCACAGTTTTTCAAATGTACACCAAACTCGTAACTCAAATATTCTCCTCCACGATCAGATCGTAGAAACTTTATTTTCTTGTTACGATGATTTTCAACTTCACTCTGAAATTCTTTGAACTTTTCAAATGTTTCAGACTTATGCTTCATTAAGTAGATATTTCCATATCTGCTCAAATCATCTGTGAAGGTGAGAAAATAACGATATCCGCCACGAGCCTCAATATTCATCGGACCACATACATCGGTATGTATGATTTCCAACAAATCTGTTGCTCTCTCCATAGTACCGGAGAACGGTGTTTTAGTCATTTTGCCCATGAGGCACGGTTCGCAAGTACCAAGTGATTCATAATCAAGTGGTTCCAAAAGTCCATTAGTATGGAGTTTCTTCATGCGTTTTACACCGATATGACCTAAACGACAGTGCCACAAATAAGTTGCACTTTCATTATCAACTCTGTATCTTTTGGTTTCAACATTATGAATATGTGTATTACTACTATCGAGATTTAGTAAGAATAGACCACTCTTCAAGGGTGCATGACCATAAAAGATATTACTCATATAAATAGAACAACCATTATTCTCTGATTTAAATGAATAACCGTCTCGCATTAAACAAGATCCAGATATAATGTTCATGCTCAACGCTGGCACCAAATAACAATTATTTAGGTCTAATATTAATCCCGAAGGTAGATGTAGAGGTAGCGTGCCGACCGCGATCACATCGACTTTGGAACCGTTTCCCACGCGCATCGTCACCTCGTCCTTTGCCAGTGCCCGCTTATTCTGTAGTCCCTGTTTCGAGTTGCAAATATTAGCAACAGAACCAGTATCAAATACTCAGGTGCTACTGCGAGCATTGGTAAGGTACACATCAATAACATGTATATCACATATACCTTTGTTCACCTTGCCATCCTTCTTATCCGCCAAATACTTGGGGCAGTTCCGCTTCCAGTGACCAGTCTGCTTGCAGTAGAAGCACTCAGTTTCAGGCTTAGGTCTAGACTTGGGTTTCTTCTCTTGAGCAGCAACTTGCTTGCCGTTCTTTTTGAAGTTCCCCTTTTTCTTCCCTTTGCCCTTTTTCTTGAAACTAGTGGTCTTGTTAACCATCAACACTTGATGCTCCTTCTTGATTTCTACCTCCGCAACTTTTAGCATTGCGAAGAGCTCGGGAATAGTCTTGTTCATCCCTTGCATATTATAGTTCATCACGAAGCTCTTGTAGCTTGGTGGCAGTGATTGGAGAATTCTGTCAATGACGCAATCATCTGGAAGATTAACTCCCAATTGAATCAAGTGATTATTATACCCAGACATTTTGAGTATATGCTCACTGACAGAACTGTTCTCTTCCATCTTGCAGCTATAGAACTTATTGGAGACTTCATATCTCTCAATCCGGGCATTTGCTTGAAATATTAACTTCAACTCCTGGAACATCTCATATGCTCCATGACGTTCAAAACGTCGTTGAAGTCCCGATTCTAAGCCGTAAAGCATGGCACACTGAACTATCGAGTAGTCATCAGCTTTGCTCTGCCAGACGTTCATAACATCTGGCGTTGCTCCAGCAGCAGGCCTGGCACCCAGCGGTGCTTCCAGGACGTAATTCTTCTGTGCAGCAATGAGGATAATCCTCAAATTACGGACCCAGTCCGTGTAATTGCTACCATCATCTTTCAACTTTGCTTTCTCAAGGAACGCATTAAAATTTAACGGAACAACAGCACGAGCCATCTATCTACAATCAACATAAACAAGCAAGATACTATCAGGGACTAAGTTCATGATAAATTTTAAGTTCAATTAATCATATTATTAAAGAACTCCCACTTAGATAGACATCCCTCTAATCCTCTAAGTGATCACGTGATCCAAATCAACTAAACCATGTCCGATCATCACGTGAGATAGAGTAGTTTCATCGGTGAACATCATTATGTTGATCATATCTACTATATGATTCACGCTCGACCTTTCGGTCTCCGTGTTCCGAGGCCATATCTGCATATGCTAGGCTCGTCAAGTTTAACCTGAGTATTCTGCGTGCGCAACTGTTTTGCACCCGTTGTATTTGAACGTAGAGCCTATCACACCCGATCATCACGTGGTGTCTCAGCACGAAGAACTTTTGCAACGGTGCATACTCAGGGAGAACACTTCTTGATAATTTAGTGAGAGATCATCTTATAATGCTACCGTCAATCAAAGCAAGATAAGATGCATAAAAAGATAAACATCACATGCAATCAATATAAGTGATATGATAAGGCCATCATTATCTTGTGCTTGTGATCTCCATCTCCGAAGCACCGTCATGATCACCATCGTCACCGGCGCGACACCTTGATCTCCATCGTAGCATCGTTGTCGTCTCGCCAATCTTATGCTTCCACGACTATCACTACCGTTTAGTAATAAAGTAAAGCATTACATCGCGATTGCATTGCATACAATAAAGCGACAACCATATGGCTCCTGCCAGTTGCCGATAACTTGGTTACAAAACATGATCATCTCATACAATAAAATTCAGCATCATTCCTTGACCATATCACATCACAACATGCCCTGCAAAAACAAGTTAGACGTCCTCTACTTTGTTGTTGCATGTTTTACGTGGCTGCTACGGGCTTAAGTAAGAACCAATCTCACCTACGCATCAAAACCACAACGATAGTTTGTCAAATAGACTCCGTTTTAACCTTCGCAAGGACCGGGCGTAGCCATACTTGGTTCAACTAAAGTTGGAGAGGCAGTCGCCCGCAAGCCATCTCTGTGCAAAGCACGTCGAGGGAACCGGTCTCGCGTAAGCATACGCGTAAGGTTGGTCCGGGTCGTCTCGTCCAACAATACCGCTGAACCAAAATATGACATGCTGGTAGGCAGTATGACTTGTATCGTCCACAACTCACTTGTGTTCTACTCGTGCATATAACATCAACATCATTAACCTAGGCTCGGATGCCACTGTTGGGTTTCGTAGTAATTTCAAAAAATTTCCTACGCGCACACAGGATCATGTGATGCATAGTAACGAGAGGAGAGTGTTGTCTACGTACCCAACGCAGACCGACTGCGG
The DNA here is from genome assembly GCF_002162155.2 of Triticum dicoccoides. Lineage (NCBI taxonomy): Eukaryota > Viridiplantae > Streptophyta > Magnoliopsida > Poales > Poaceae > Triticum > Triticum dicoccoides. The sequence continues at coordinate 152,808,482 of NC_041389.1, forward strand.
AAGCAATGACACGACGTAGAGGAAGTAGTCGTACGTCTTCACGATCCAACCGATCAAGCACCGAAACTACGGCACCTCCGAGTTCGAGCACACGTTCAGCTCGATGACGATCCCCGGACTCCGATCCAGCAAAGTGTCGGGGAAGAGTTTCGTCAGCACGACGGCGTGGTGACGATCTTGATGAACTACAACAGCAGGGCTTCGCCTAAACTCCGCTACAGTATTATCGAGGAATATGGTGGCAGGGGGCACCGCACACGGCTAAGGAATCGATCACGTGGATCAACTTGTGTCTATGGGGTGCCCCCTGCCCCTGTATATAAAGGATGGAGGAGGAGGAGGCCGGTCAAGGCAAAGGTGCGGCCAGGATAAGGAGTCCTACTAGGACTCCAAGTCCTAGTAGGAGTCCACCAAGAGGGGAGGAAGGGAGAAGGAATAGGAGGAGAAGGAGAGGTGGCCGGCCCCCTTTTCCCTAGTCCAATTCGGACTAGAGGGGAGGGGGGGCGCAGCCTTTTTCTCCTCTTCCCACTAAAGCCCATCAAGGCCCAATACTCTTCCCCGTATTCCCGTAACCCCCCGGTACTCCGGAAAATACCCGAATCACTCGGAACCTTTCCGAACTCCGAATATAGTCGTCCAATATATCGATCTTTACGTCTCGACCATTTCGAGACTCCTCGTCATGTCCCCGATCTCATCCGGGACTCCGAACTCCTTCGGTACATCAAAACTCATAAACTCATAATATAACTGTCATCGAAACCTTAAGCGTGCGGACCCTACGGGTTCGAGAATAATGTAGACATGACCAAGACACGTTTCCGGTCAATAACCAATAGCGGGACCTGGATGCCCATATTGGCTCCTACATATTCTACGAAGATCTTTATCGGTCAGACCGCATAACGACATACGTTGTTCCCTTTGTCATCGGTATGTTACTTGCCCGAGATTTGATCGTCGGTATCCAATACCTAGTTCAATCTCGTTACCGGCAAGTCTCTTTACTCGTTCCGTAATACATCATCTCACAACTAACATATTAGTTGCAGTGCTTGCAAGGCTTATGTGATGTGCATTATCGAGAGGGCCCAGAGATACCTCTCCGACAATCGGAGTGACAAATCCTAATCTCGAAATACGCCAACCCAACATCTACCTTTGGAGACACCTGTAATGCTCCTTTATAATCACCCAGTTACGTTGTGACGTTTGGTAGCACCCAAAGTGTTCCTCCGGCAAACGGGAGTTGCATAATCTCATAGTCATAGGAACATGTATAAGTCATGAAGAAAGCAATAGCAACATACTAAACGATCAGGTGCTAAGCTAATGGAATGGGTCATGTCAATCAGATCATTCTACTAATGATGTGACCTCGTTAATCAAATAACAACTCATTGTTCATGGTTAGGAAACATAACCATCTTTGATTAACGAGCTAGTCAAGTAGAGGCATACTAGTGACACTCTGTTTGTCTATGTATTCACACATGTATTATGTTTCCGGAAAATACAATTCTAGCATGAATAATAAACATTTATCATGATTATAAGGAAATAAATAATAACTTTATTATTGCCTCTAGGGCATATTTCCTTCACTTACTAGCATGGGTGTCTTAAGAGTCTTAGTGGGCAGGCTAAACTTATCCACAAATCCCCTTGATATGTATGAATGCGATGCACCAGTATCAAAAAGAACAACTGCAGTAAATGCCTTGACCAAAAACTTACCTATTACTGCGTCTGGCTGAGCTTCAACCTCCTCCACGGTAACGTGGTTCACGTGTCCTCTGTTGTAAGGGTTCGGCTTCTTCCCTGAGCTTCCATTGCCATTTCCATTTTGGGCTTCAGGACAATCATTTGCATAATGCCCCGTCTTACGGCACTTATAACAAGTGATATGACTCAGGTCTACTTTGGATGGTGTTGACGGGTTGGTGCGGCTTTGTCCATTGCTTCCTCCATTCCCATTTCCATTCTTTGTGCCATTATGATTGTGCGAGCTGCCTCCTCCATGAGTATGTTGAAATTGCCCTCCTGACTTCGGGGTAAAGCGTAGCTTCTGCTGAGCTCCAGAATTGTACTTCCCCTGTCCATACTTCCTCTTACGATTGTCAATCTGCTGCTGCTTCCCCTCAATCATAAGAGCACGATCTACTAACTCCTGGTAGTTATTGAAAGTGGCTACCATCAACTGCATGCTCAGCTCATCATTCAGTCCTTCTAGAAACTTCTCCTGCTTAGCTGCATCCGTAGCAACGTCATCTGGGGCATAACGTGCTAGCTTACTGAAATCATCCACATACTGGCCAACTGTCCGTCCTCCTTGGCGTAAGTTGCGAAACTCACGCTTCTTCATGGCCATAGCTCCTACTGAAACATGGGTAGTACGAAAGGCTTGCTAAAACTGATTCCATGTGACAGTGTCTACAGGGTAAGTGGCTGTAAAATTCTCCCACCATGCTGCTGCGGGTCCGTCAAGCTGATGTGCGGCAAACTTCACCTTTTCCCCATCTGTACATCCTGCAGTGGTCAACTCCCTCCCTATCTTACGGAGCCAATCATCTGCTACTATCGGCTCGGTGCTACTGAAAAACACCGGCGGATTCAGCCTTAAGAAACATGCCAGATGGTCAACAGGTGGTGGTGGTGGTGGGTTGTTGTCGTTGCCTTGGTTCTGTACCAATGTTTGAATCAAGGTATTCTGCTGCTGAATCAACTGAGTGATCTCCGGAGGGAAAACAAATTTGGGGCCGCGTCTCGGAGGCATCTGAGGATTTTAAAGAGGATAGGAGAGTTAAGAATAGAATGAGGTCTAGTGAGATAACACTACCCATATGCACATGAGACAAAAGCACACAATATCACTCCAATCAATTCAAATAAGGGCATACAACGGTCTAACTATCGTTACAAAAGTGCTTGGACTAAAACTAATTAAATGGTGGAAAATTCTACTACTGTTATGGTGGTCAACTAGAAAAACTGCTCCGATGAAGATTCCATGATATTCGCTCCAGCTTCATCAACATAGTCATCATCGCTGTCGTCGGGATCCAAGTCGGTGTCGTCGATGATGATGTAATTATCTGGACAAGTAGGTTCATCCTCTTCTCCTCTGGGTGCTGATCCTCCCATAAATACTCCAATCTTCTCCTTAAGGTCGCCGTTCTGTCTTACTAGAGCGACGATTTCTTCCATATATTCTTTACGTGTAGCCTTGAGTTCTTCTTCTAGTTTCTTGATCTTGGTCATAGCCTTCTGCAGATCCTCCATATCTGCGCACATCTGATTCTCCTGGTGTCGGATGTGTTGGTTTAACTCCTGAATATAAGCTGTGATTGATCTGTCCTTCCTGGTGTTGATCATCTCCCAATGCTCATCTCGGCGCCCACAAATCTGGTAGATAGTATTCTTGAGATCGTTGTGGTAAACTTCTCCAATTCGTCCCATGGCGATGTAAGCTGCCATGCTCTTTCCTAGGCTCCATGATAAAGACCGAACCTCGTTAGCGAGATCCGATCCGTTGTTGCGGCCCGATCTTTCACGACACTCCACCTTCAGCAGTAGTAGCCTCTCGCCCGCGCACGCGATGTACGCAAGTAGAGGGATTGAACCTTACGGTCCAGCACGAGAAAACCAATCTCGACGACGGTACTCACGCACAAAACAATTTCCACGAAGAGAAATCGCAACACAGAGGTTTTCTAAAGCTTCCTCCAAAACTTAGGGATTTTTAGACAGCTTCCCCCAAAACTCGATATGGGTATTTACCCTAAAAACACATTGTGTCTATTCATAAAAATATAACCTGTTTTACATGGCGCACATATATGACCTTATATAGTGGTCGACCAATCTAACTTGCGTGGCAAACTCAACCCATCTATCTTGACCTCTACTAATTTAAACAACTTCTGCCTTTTACATCTCAGCAGATATATCAAATTTAATAAACTGACTAAAACTTGCCTGAATAATCTACTAGGACTCTACCTTGGTAACAACATGGTCTTATACGCTGTTGGTGGCCCCCAGCCAACAGCCTTCAAGGAGAGTTTACGACATGCACAACTTCCTTTGCTCGTACGTTTCTTGAAAGGTAAAAATATGAACAAAAATATTGTGACCAGCCCCCATCGTCTGAACCATATACGTGCAGCAAACACATCCTCCACTTCAATTAATTGGTCCCCAGAGTAATAGTATCTCCATCCTCCATGCATGTACGTGAAAAATCTAACTTCCTCACAAGGACCAGTACTCGTTTGTTTATCTGCTAAAATAAATGTCTCTAGCCTGGTTTGACTCTCACGCCTTGTATTTTGCACAATACCAACTGACTCTGGTTCAACCTTAATATTCTCCTCACTAGGATGCATCATATTATCAAGCCGAGCTGCCATAACTTGACCTAGACCAGCGTCTTGTACATCGTGGTGGTCGTCGGTACAAACAACTTTAGTGTTGGTCATATCATCCTCTCCCCCTTGCATCAAAACCGTCCTCGGATTTGAGTTGACCTCTTGAGCAATATTTTCTTCACTCGATTGAATATCAACCACAGAAATTTCAGCAACTTGGGCCTTCTTTTTTTCTTGTTCTTCCTGCTCTTTTATAATCTCAAGATGTTCTTTCCTCCAAGAAATAAAACGCTCTTCGCCCATTGGCACGAGGTTGCACTTCTTACCCCTCTTGACCCTATATCTATGTGTTTTGCAATCATATGCGACATCATGCTCTCTGTACCATGGCTCTCCCAATAACAAGTGACATGAAATCATCGGTGCCGGAATCACGTCGCACAAAACCTCGCAAAAATAATTTTCCAACAAAAACGGTACCTTGGTTTGTTGCATGACAGTGAGCTCTCCATGACCCCAACGGAAACAGTATGGTTGTGGACATGGTGTCATTGGTAGATTCAACTTCTCCACCATCTCGATGCTTGCGGCGTTGATCAAGTTCATGTGATCAATCGTCATGGCACATGATCTCTCTCTCACCACCACACGGGTGTGAAATAGCCCGGCCCAGCAGCCTTCCTCTTCCAACTGAAATCCATAGCTTAACTTACTAAATGATGATGCGCTCGTCATCTTCTCCATAATGTCGTGAACAACCTTGCTCTGAATACCACCTGATAAAGACCGAACCTCGTTAGCGAGATCGGATCCGTTGTTGCGGCCCGATCTTTCACGACACTCCACCTTCAGCAGTAGTAGCCTCTCGCCCGTGCACGCGATGTACGCGAAGTAGAGGGATTGAACCTTACGGTCCAGCACGAGAAAACCAATCTCGACGACGGTACTCACGCACAAAACAATTTCCACGAAGAGAAATCGCAACACAGAGGTTTTCTAAAGCTTCCTCCAAAACTTAGGGATTTTTAGACAGCTTCCCCCAAAACTCGATATGGGTATTTACCCTAAAAACACATTGTGTCTATTCATAAAAATATAACCTGTTTTACATGGCGCACATATATGACCTTATATAGTGGTCGACCAATCTAACTTGCGTGGCAAACTCAACCCATCTATCTTGACCTCTACTAATTTAAACAACTTCTGCCTTTTACATCTCAGCAGATATATCAAATTTAATAAACTGACTAAAACTTGCCTGAATAATCTACTAGGACTCTACCTTGGTAACAACATGGTCGTATACGCTGTTGGTGGCCCCCAGCCAACAGCCTTCAAGGAGAGTTTACGACATGCACAACTTCCTTTGCTCGTACGTTTCTTGAAAGGTAAAAATATGAACAAAAATATTGTGACCAGCCCCCGTCATCTGAACCATATACGTGCAGCAAACACATCCTCCACTTTAATTAATTGGTCCCCAGAGTAATAGTATCTCCATCCTCCATGCATGTACGTGAAAAATCTAACTTCCTCACAAGGACCAGTACTCGTTTGTTTATCTGCTAAAATAAATGTCTCTAGCCTGGTTTGACTCTCACGCCTTGTATTTTGCACAATACCAACTGACTCTGGTTCAACCTTAATATTCTCCTCACTAGGATGCATCATATTATGAAGCCGAGCTGCCATAACTTGACCTAGACCAGCGTCTTGTACATCATGGTGGTCGTCGGTACAAACAACTTTAGTGTTGGTCATATCACTCCATGTTGGTGCATCAAAGGTAAACTCTATTGGTTCCGTGACTGGTGCAAATGTCCTTCCTGGAATGTAGACTTGAATCATCCAGCGCTCCTCTTCAGGTAAAATGGTGTTGAAGGTTCCAGTGAAGCTTGGTACTCCTATGTTCAGGTATCTAGTGGCTTCCTTCAAGTGATATCCAAAAGGTGAGTTTTCATCTGGTTGTGTGAACTTGATCCTTGGATCCGCCATCCTAAAGAATAGAAAAGATGAGGAGTCAGAAATGAGAAGAAAGAGTAGAGATCTAGGGCTTTAGCTTAGTGGTCGTGTCCTACAGTCAGCGTGTGCTCTGATACCATCTTTGTAGCGACCAGACCTCGAATAGTCCGATCTTTGTGCTCAGTGTCATCCCTGGATCAGTAATGCTGACACCACACAATACTTGGAGGATTTATAACAGAGTAGCAATCACACACTTATTACATCGAATGTCTCAAGAGAGAACTTATTGAAATAAATATGGCTTAAGGCATCTAAATACGATAACAGCGGAAGACTTGGAAGATAAGCGAGTCCATCAACTCCAACGGCATCACTGAGTATAGAACCACGACCTAAAAGCACCTTACTCGTCGTCTGAAAAGTCTGCAACATGAAACGTTGCAGCCCGAAAACGGGTCAGCACATGGAATATGCTGGCAATGCAACACATAGAGAATAACAATGGAATAAGCTATACTACATGCATATTTGGCTGGTGGAAAGCTCTATGGTTACAGTTTTTGCATAAAGCTAATTTTCCCTACTGCAAAGGAATAAATTTATTTAACTATCATGGTGGTTGTTAAACATTGAGAATGGTTGACAGCATTCTCAATCCCAATTAAAAGTACTCATTAAACCCAACAAGATTAATTAGAGGTAACATGATGAGATTCATATGATATCCAAGTTCTAGATACTCAAAATGTCCATAAGCGGGGACATGGCTAACCATGATTAGTTTATACACTCTGCAGAGGTTTGCGCACTTTTCCCCACAAGACTCGATCGCCTCCGTTTGATTCCTCGCACTACATGATGTTTGAGAAACGGATGACCGAGACATAGTCTTTCGGAAGTGCTAGCACCTTACATAAGGGTAAACCGGTACACCTACTTTCCCCTACATCTGCTAGTCCACCCGTAAGAGTTCGCACGCATTAATCAACTATGCCAGAGCCCATAATGGCTTGTGGCTGCACATGTAAGTTTCTAGTTTGAATAATCTCGTGATCCCTTTGAGCCTGAGTGGCGGTCCGAAGAAAAACAGGCAAGTCCTGATAGAAACCAGGTGCCTCAATCCACCCAGATGTGTGTTTAAGTTGCCACTTTAAATAAACCATTAATTAACAAACTCACATCTGTCATGGAAATTCACTCACCCAATCCACGTCTACTAGCATGGCATAATAAGCAAACGTAGAAGTAACTCCCAAGGGTTTGAAAATAAAACAGGTAATAGGTACTACCTCATCTACTTCCCATCCATAATTTAATTAGATCCTAGTCATGCAATATTTGAGGATTGATCTAATGCATAAAAACTGGGTATGAGAAAAGGTATGATCAAAGTGTTACTTGCCTTGCTGATGATCCGCGAAACCTAGAGACTCGAAGTAACAGGCGGCGCACTTCGGGTATTCTATCGCAGACAAACAAACAAACATACAATAAGTACTCATCTAATGCACAGGTAAAACTCAAATAAAAGATCTAACCTGAAAGCTCAACTTAAATACTCCGGTTTGCAAAAAGAATCAAAACAAACGAAGCAACGAAAGTCAAACGGCGAAAGAAAACAGCTTCGTTTTACTAATCTAGATCTAAGTCAAATTTTATAGAAGCAAAAACTGGTTTAAGTTGATTATTCGGAAAGAGGGTTTCGAGACGAAGCTCCAGGCGCTTGAATCGCCTGATTCCGATAAACAAGCGAAAAGTTATACTAAAACGAAAATCAGATCAGGAATCGCGATCAGAAAAATCGCGGATTAAATCCGAGAAAAAGAAAAACGACGAACGGGTTAACGAATGAACGTTCGTTAACTAAACTAATCTGACGAACACGTTCGTTAAAACGAACGAACGAGCGAACGCTCGCTATTTAACCGTACCCAAAAAAACCGATCTAACGAAAAACCGAAGACAAACCGTTTGGTTTTTTTGAAAAAACCGGCGGCACGCAAAACAAGGCGGCGGCGAACCTCGGCGGCGGCAGCGGCGGGGTCCAGCGGCGGGGGCGGCGGATCTGGCGGCGGCGGCGGATCTGGCGTTAGGGTTAGGGTTTCGGCGGGTGGGCCGGCGGCGGCGGCTGGGCTGGCGGGGCCCGGGGCTGACAGGCCTGGGGCGCCGGGGTGGTGGCTTATATAGCGCGCCCCCGAGCGGAGTCCCGCTCGGGCACGGCCCAGAGGCGGTTCGTTTTTTTTAAATAATTCCGCGCAGAAAAAAATAAAAAGAAATACTAAACAGACTCCAAAAATCCCCTAATAAATTTTCCCCGGTTTCTAAAATCAAGCGGGACAAGATGAACATTTATTTGGGGCCTAAATGCAATTTTGAAACACGCGCATTTTTCTTAAATTCAAATAAAAAGGCGAAAAACTCCAAAATAAAACTTATTTGATTTTTTTATTAAATCTTCATTATTTCTTTATTTTGGGAAAGTCATTTTATTCCCTCTCTGAATTTTTGGTAGTAGAAATAATTGAAGATAAAATAAATAAAATCAAATGATCCTATTTTCAAAATTTGAGAAAACTCAAATATGAAAATAACGAAATCCCCAACTCTAGGATTTCTAGGATCGAGCCAACAATGCAACAAAATATGACATGCAATGATGATCTATGTATAACATTCCAAATTAAAAATTTGGGATGTTACACTACCAGAAAGAAGAGAGGGAAGAAACAATAAATATAGAGCAAACAAAGCATCACAAAGCATAACATGGCAATACGCAGTGCTAGGAGTGTTCTAACATAGTGCTACACCATACCGGCGAAGGGGATGGATATCCGGGAAAGTTTTCCCGGTGTTAGGCATTTTCGGACGGACGATTCAAAGGGGAAGGTTGCATGTTGGCTATGCTAGAGACGTGTGGTGGACGAACGGACAATGCATTTAGATTCGTCATATTTTTTTGAGCAACTTTCATATATAAAACCTTTTCATCTGGTTTACGGTTTGTTTTCTATGAATTTAGTTTAAAGCATTTTCTGAAATATATTTCTATTACGAATTTAAATAGTAAAATGCTTTTTACACCTAGCTGCAGCTAGCCACAGTGGCTTACAAATGGGACCAGAAGGCTGGGTTGACCCAGCCAACTAGTCCAGTCAACAGTTGACTGGTCAACAAGGTCAAACAGGACCCACATGTCATAGACTGGGTCTACCCAGTCAATAGTTTGACTGGTCAAATTGGACAGGGGACCCACATGTCATAAAAGGTAACTTAACTAGAGGTCATTTGGTTTAACCAATTAGAAAGGGGCCCAGCAGTCAGTGTCTAATTAGACTAGCTAATTAGATTAGCCCCTAACCTAATTCAAAGAAGCACTGATAGGGCCGGCCTCTTGGACAGAGTCTGTAGGAGCAACGGCCCATCAGACAAAGCAAGCAACAACGGCTTCAGGTAGAGCAAGCAGCATCAAAGTAACGCAGCAGCAAGCAGCCGCATAGGGCAGGAGCAGCGGCAAGAGGAGCCGAGGGCAGCGCGGCAGAAAACATGGCGCGCGGCAAAAGCAGGATGCAGCGCGGGCGCGGACGAGCGCGCGTAGGGCGGCCAAGGTCGCGGCCGGACGCGAGGGAGCGCGAGGCTGAGCTGTGGCGCCAGCTCGGACTCGACGGGGTCGAAGCCACGGGCACACACACGACGAGCAGGAGGCTAGAGGAGCACCTACGCGATGTAGAGAAGATGATGGGCACGCGCGTGTGACCAATAGGCCACCGGAGTGACGCCGGCGACCAGCCGTGCAGCATCAAGCTTCGGCTATGACGGTCCTACGGCCTAGAGGACAAGCTCGTTCAAGAAAGGTAAGGGGGGAGGAAGAGGAGCTCACGGTGAGCCTGTAGGTGTGCATAGTATGCTCGGGGAAGGCGCGGAGGCGACGAATTCCGGCAATGGCGTTGGCGGTGCAGAGAAGGGGAATGACTCGATCCGGTCGAAGCAGAGGCACTTGACTCGTGTTCTTCAGCGTAGAGGAAGCAGCAGAGGTGGGAGGAGCTCGTGGCGCAATCCTAGACGACGGGGAGGGCAGTGGCCACGGGATCGACGAGGGCCATGGCGACGACAGCGTTGGGCACATCTAGAACGGGAAGAGGGAGCGAGGAGGGGAGCTCCTATGCGCCGCTCGTTGCGGCGGGCACACGCGTGTGACCAATAGGCCACCGGAGTGACGCCGGCGACCAGCCGTGCGGCATCAAGCTTCGGCCATGACGTTCCTACGGCCTAGAGGACGAGCTCGTTCAAGAGAGGTAAGGGGGGAGGAAGAGCAGCTCACGGTGAGCCTGTAGGTGTGCATAGCATGCTCGGGGGAGGCGCGAAGGCGACGAATTCCGGCAATGGCGTTGGCGGTGCAGAGAAGGGGAATGACTCGATCCGGTCGAAGCAGAGGCACTCGAGTCGTGTTCTTCAGCGTAGAGGAAGCAGCAGAGGCGGGAGGAGCTCGTGGCGCAATCCTAGACGACGGGGAGGGCAGTGGCCATGGGATCGACGAGGGCCATGGCGACAACGGCGTTGGGCACATCCAGAACGGGAAGAGGGAGCGAGGAGGGGAGCTCCTATGCGCCGCTCGTTGCGACGAATTGCCGAGCGAACGCACAGGGGCGACTCGAGCTGGGCCGGCCCATTAGCGAAACACAATAAAAAATAAAAAAAGACGAAAACTAATGATAAAAAATAAAAAAAGACGAAAACTAATGGAGGAGGTAGGAATCGAACCTGGCACCTCCTATGACTTAGGCACGACCCTAGCCACTAGGCTACATAAGCTTTCTTGTTTTATTATGGCGCGTTCAGCTAAAGGTAATGCAGATACGAACATTATTTTGAGAAAAGTATTTTCTAAATGCGAACACTTTTCAAATTTGAGAAGAAAAACTAAAAAAATATAATCATAATTTATAGGACCAACACGAGTTTTAAAAGAATTCGATAAACACAAAAAAGTTTTTCGAAAATCAGAACTAGTATTTAATAGTGATTTTTGCAAAAACATGAATATTTTTGAAAGGAGAACATATTTTGAATTGTGAACAAATTTTTTTTGTAAACATGAACATTTTTAAAATTTTTGAATTTTTTTTGAAATGGGAACAATTTCTAAAAGAACAAACAAATTTTGAATTTTTAGAACAAAATGTAAAATGGAGATAAATTTTGAAAATCCCAAACAAATTTGAAATGTGAACAATTTTTTAATAAGTGAACAAAAATTTGAAAAATAACAAAAAAAGTTGAAATTTGTGAACAATTTTTGAATACAGGCATTTTTAGAAATCCATGTCATTATTTTCAAATTTCTTAAAAAATGAAAAAAAGTAATTCGAACAATTTTTGATAAAACAGGAACATTTTCTGAAAATTCGGAACAAATTTTTTTGAAACCAGAAACATTTTTTGAATTTAAGAACAAATTTTGTAAAATGGGGACATTTTTTGAGTTTGTGAACAAAATCGAAAAAACAGGAACATTTTTTGAAATTCGTTTTTTTATTTGAAAATAAACTTGAAAAGGGTAAAAAGAAACAGAAAAAAGATAAAAGAAAAGAAAAAAAGAAAAAAAGAAACAGAAAAAAGAAAAGAAAAAAGAAAAAAAGGATAAATAGAAAAAAGAAAAACGAAAAAGAAACTGAAAAATAAAAAGCCGGTTCAGGAACCTTCTAGAAGGTTCCCAAAACCGGAAAAAACCGGCTGAAAACATCATAGACGGTTCCCAAAACCGAGTCTGCTATAACGCTAAAACGGGCCGGCACTCGTTTGCTCGCTCGCACCTCCTCTGTGCGAAGCGTCGACAGCTTGAAGCAACAAGCGGCAAGTAGGATTTTCCGCCCTCTGTAGCGGAATATCCTATTTGCCGCTCGTTGCGTCTAAATGCCGGCGCTTCGCACAGGCGAGCGATCTAGCAGCGACGCAACGGGCCGGCCTGTTTAACCGTTCCAGCACTCCCGGTTTTGGGAATTTTCTAGAGGTTCCCAGCTGTTTTTTTTTTCGGTTTTGGGAACCTTCTAGAAGGTTCCTGAACCAGTTTTCTATTTCTATTTCTGTTTCTTTTTCTTTTCTTTTTACTTTTTTGTTTTTCAAGTTTATGTTTTCTCTCTCAAAAAAATGTTCGCGCTTTTACAAAAATGTTCAAATTTTAAAAAATGTTCATGTTTTCAAATTTTGTTCATAAATTCAAAAACTGTATGCATTTATCAAAAAATGTTTGGAATTTTCAAAAAATATTTTGTGTTAACAAAATTCTTCAGAATGTTTTTGTTCAAAATTTTGACAACTTTTATAAAAATGTTCGCGATTTCAAAAAATGTTTCCTTTTCAAAAATTGTTTGCAATTTTCCAAAAATATTCATGAATTTCTGAACATATTCGTTTTATATTTTCTTCAGGTATTCAACTTTTGTTCGCGTATTCAAAAAATGTTCAACTTTCAAATTTGTTTGGAATTTTTAAAATTGTTTTATGTTTCTAACTTTGGTCTAAAAATGTCCTTGTTTCCTTTTCGGCTTCTTTTTCGTTTCTTTTTTATTTTTCAAATTTTTTTGAAAAAAGTTTGTGTTTCAAAAATTGTTCGTAACCTTAAAAAATTGTTCCCACTTTCAAAAAACCTTCAGTTTTTCTAAAAATGGCTGCATTTTCCAAAATTGTTCATATATTCAAAGAATGTTCGCATTTTAAACAAAATGTTGTGGGATTTAAGAAATGTTCCCTTTTAAAAAATGTTCCCTTTTTAAAAAATGTTCGTATTTGCCTTTTTTGGTTTTCTTTTCTATTTGGAATTTTTCAATAAATGTGTTCACTAATTTGAAAAGAAATCATGTTTTTGACAATGTGTTCAAGGAATTTGAAAAAATGTTCTCATTTCTAAATTTTGTTTCATAAATTTGAAAATGTTCTGTAATTTCAAAAAAAAGTTCCAGCCTTTTCAGTTTTGTTCACATACTCAAACAATGTTCATGTTTTCTGAATTTTCTGAAAAAAATGTGTTTTGAACAAATTATTCATAATTTCCAAAAAAATCATGTTTAGAATTTTTTTTTATGATTTCAAAAAAATGTCCCTGATTTTTCGAAAATGTCATACTTTCTCGGAAAATTCCAAAAATGTGCATGTTTTCATTTTTTCAGGAGTTTTGAAATTGTTCGGTTTCAATTTTTTGTTTACAATTTCACAAAATGTTCGGTGGTTCAAAACATGTTCCTGTTTTAAATAAATTGTTCGCACATTTCAAAAAAATATGCACATTTTCGTTTTTGAGTTTCAAAATTGTTTAGTTTCAAATTTTGTTCACAAATTTTAAAAAATGTTCGGCGGTACAAAACATTTCCCGCTTTAAAAAGTTGTTCGCAAATTAAAAAAATGTTTGGGAATTTCATAAAAATGTTCTTGTTTCCAAATTTTGTTCAAAAATTAAAAAATGTTCTGGAAATGTACAAAATATTCCCATTTTGCAAATTTGTTCGCGAATTCAAAACATATTTTCATTTTCAAAGTTTGTTCACATATTCAAAAAATGTTCATTTTTGAAAATTTGTTCACAAATTCAAAATGGTTCGCATGTTTAATTTTAGTTCGCAAATTCTAAAATATTTGGTATGTCAAAAATGTTCTTGTTGTCCAAATTTGTTCACATTTTCTAAAAAGCTACAGTTTTGATAATTTGTTCACAAATTTTAAAAATGTTCTTGTTTTCGGAATTATGTCACAAATTCAAAAAATGCTCGAGTTTTTTGAAAATAGCTTAGTTTTGAAAACATTATCACCTTGTCAGTTTTGTTACTTGTTTTGGAAAAGATGTTTTGCGTTTACGAAAAGTAGTTCACAATTTAAAAATTATTCTCGTATTCAATTTTTTCCCTACTTGTTTTTAGTTTCTATTCAGTTCCCAAATAATGTCGCGTTTCCAAAAAAATAATCCTTTTTTACGCTTGAAATTTTAATAGAAGTATTAATATGTAATTGTATGCAATAAACCTCTGTTAGTACATTGGCTATGGACTCGCTCAGGTTCTTTAATGCTGGCGCTGCATATTTTTCATATTATCTAGTGTGTTGCAGTGGCTAGCGCGCGGTGCTTATCTACAGCAGCTCGCGGGTTCGATTCCTAGCTAGCGCGCTTTTATTTTTTCGATTTTTCATTCTGCGGAGGTTAGCTAGTGGGCCGGCCCAGGCGAGGCGTCTCCTATGCGAAACTGTGACTACTTGCTGCAATAAGCGGCGCATAGGAGTTCCTCCCTGTAGCGGGGTTGGGGATGACCCCAGTTGGGCTGGGTCTTCTTCTGTTGTTAAATGGGCCAAAGTGCATTAGGCGCTTTCTCCTTCTTTTTCTCCTTCTCTGCTTTCTGTTTTTTTAATGACACCGTTTCTATTTAGTTAAGCTATCAAAATATTTTTCAAAATATGTATCTTGGCTCATAATTAGTATTGCAATTTTTGACACTGTCACAAAAGATGTGAGGTCATTTTGAAAAGTTTTAGAATCGTGTTTGAATTTAAAAGGTTCGTTAATATGTTGTTGGACAACTACATTAAATCCCAGGGGGATTTTGGAAAACCAAAAGAGGTTGTTTTCATCATTACAAATACCTGGGGATTATTTGCAACATCACGAACATTTTTGTTTGGATGACAGAAGAAGGAAATATTTGACTTGTATTTCAAATGGAATATGGTTTTGATTTTCATCAAGTGGCAAATTAGTCTGAAAGACATGATGACATGGCATCATTAAAGGGGAGATCACTGTAGCATGATTATCCGAGCGTCTCAGCTCTCGAGCGCGTAACACTGCTTGGACTGCTCTGCCAGCGGCAGGCTTTGCTGAAAGTCGCGTATTGCACGCGACATGGTCGACGTGCCGATGGTAGGGACAGGCTCCACCATGAGCCCCCCGGCGCTCAGGTGCCATCCGGATGGCAGGCGTGTGTCCGGCGGCACCATAACGCCAAAGCGGGCGCGGAGCGACGCCTCTTCAACCTGGAGGGCACACGACAAGCCGGAAATGGCATACGCCCGGCGTCCATTGTGGCTAGACATTGTTGCGGCTGCTGGAAGGGGAGGCGGCTAGGGTTTGGTGGAGGTGGCTAGGGTTTGGTGGAGGCGCACGGTGGAGAAGGTTGTGGGCGGCGAGGGAAGGGGAGGGGATTGGGACAAGAGTGGGTGCACGCCGGTTATAAAATGCATTAATAGACGCCTGCCGGGAACATCGACGACGCGAC
Source organism: Triticum dicoccoides (assembly GCF_002162155.2). Lineage (NCBI taxonomy): Eukaryota > Viridiplantae > Streptophyta > Magnoliopsida > Poales > Poaceae > Triticum > Triticum dicoccoides. Next base: position 152,824,077 of record NC_041389.1, read on the forward strand.
TCCTTGCATGGGAAACCGCGTGATGTGTGTTGCCCGTGTGTGAAAGCGTCGACGTGGCCGCGATGAGACTACTCAGGCATGCAGGCATGCACACCGCCGATTGTGAGAGCGCCACCTGGTACGGTGTGCCCCACGCGTCAGTAACAACACCGGCTAACAGACAACTCCCCTTGACCAACGACCAAACCCTGTTTGGGCATGGATGAGGATGGGTGGCATGGTGAAGGGAAAAGTGAGCAAAAAAAGTGTGTTTGGGCAAAACTGAGGAGGACTAAGCAATGAGGGGCACAGAAATAGAAAACCCTAGATAAATACCGAAAGGAAAAAAACGGCTCATCCATGGTTACAAACACTTAGCTATATATCTTAGATTTCTAGCCAAAAATGTTCCTACCAAGATAGTCATAGTTTGAAAATCGTCTCATGGCAACCAAAAGTTGTACAAAATGAAACTCCTTCAAACCAAAAGGAAAATTTCTCCAGTATACATTTTAAAGATCAGAATTTACAAATAATACCCCTTTGCAAAAGAAGAAAAATTTGTATTAGTGAATGAAGCGATACAGAAGAAGGAAAAAACAACAGAAAAAGTGAATTGGAAAGTAGAACCTCCGAGGAGAAGGTATGCAACAGGAACAAGAAGGTCAAAGCCTCCAGTGCTGCAAGAGAGGGCCTAGGAGCTCAAAGGAGCAGGGCAAGAACTAGAATTAATGTCTCAGTTTCTGAACTTGTTCTGTCATCAAGTCTGTAATATTTTGGGACTGGGTAATTTGTCCTGTGTTGTGACATGTACTTTGTTTTGTAAGATTGCAGTTGGTTATTTTGGATTTATGCTACTAGACTACTTGGGCTTTATATATAATGATATTTATGCACTGTTCTATCCTATCCCTGGCTGGATGTTTTCCATGTGATGTTGTGCCGTGGAAAGTACTGTCCTTACCTGTCTGGATATGGCTAGAGAATGGTGCATTTTGAACTAGAATATCAGAGGTTTAAATGATCCTAAGAAATGGAATGTCATTTCCAACAAAATTGAAGAATCTTAATGTGCCATTATTTGTTTACAAGAAACTAAAAGAGAAACTTTTGGAAGTTCTTACATCAAGAATTTCTGCCCCAAAAGATTGCCAACGTTTGAATATCGGCCTTCTGTTGGAGCCTTAGGGGGTTGCTAGTTGCTTGGAATGAGCGTTTTTTCCATGGTGAGATCTTCAGCATGAATGAATTCTCCATATCCATTTTATTTACATCTTCACATAACGGAGAGGAGTGGATTCTGAGTAATATTTATGGCCCTTGTCAACAAGTTGACAAAACCAATTTTATTATTTGGTTATAGAATTTACAAATGCCAGATGATACAAAATCTTTGATTCTTGGTGATTTTAACTACATCAGATACCCGCATAACATGAGCAAAAATGTGGGTAACCTTACTGAGATATTCACATTTAGTAAGGCCATAAGCCAGCTTACCCTGATTGAGATCCCATTGAAAGGAAGGAAATTTACTTGGAGCAACATGCAAGAGGCACCATTGCTTCAGAAACTGGATTGGTGTTTCTATTCTGAAGCCTGGACTTTGACCCATCCATCCACATTTACTTACCCACTGGCAAAGACAACATCAGATCATGTTCTCATTTAGATTAAAATTGCAATGCTATCCCAAAAGCACACATCTTCAGTTTTGAGAACTATTGGATGAAACACTCCCAGTTCAAGGAGATACACTACCGCAGGATGGTCCAAACGCGACACTGCGATCAGAGATCCTTCGACGAAACTGTGTGCGATACCATAATCGCAAACGACGGTGTAAAAAACCCGTCAAAAAAGGTGCAAAACGTTTGCGATGACGGATGCATCAAACACGCTTCAGATTTTAGTTGCGTGTGCGATGCAGCGCATATAGTTCAGTTCAATTAACTGTTTGCAATGAGGAGGAACAAAATAAACGGGCGGCCAGATGAAGGTGTGTGCGACATACAACATACGGTTCACTAGGATGAACTGTGTGTGATTAGGCAACACAATGAAAACGATGCAACTGAACGAGATGTGTGTGATACGTGGCAAACATGTCCGTAATAAGAAATGTGCGCGAAGACCAATAATAACACAGACGATTGCTGCTAATATGCCATGTGATTTGCTCTGTCTACAGAAGAATAACATGTATGTGTTCTTGTGGGTGTGCTTATTGTGTCATGTGAGATGAGAGATGAAGGTAAATGGCCATAGGAATAAAAAGGGGCCGGGCGGCGTGGATTCTCGGCGCGTCCACATGGCAGTTTTTGCAGCTGGTAACTGCATCGTCGCACCGCGCCCGGTGCAACCGCATGCACACAAACGTGTGTGATCGTGCGCCGGCCCCAAGCACTGGCAGCGCGCGTGGAGGGACGAGGGCAGAGCACCCGGAGGGACGCGAGAGCAGAGCGCGCGTGGCGGGACGCGAGCAGAGCGCGCCGCGGCCGCCTGAACCGCAAGCAACCACATGCATAGAGCAGTTGAACACGCAGGAAATGGTCGCCTACAAGTTGACCGATAGTCGCCTCACTGCGTAGAGAGCGGCCGTGTGCTACTACCTTTGTCTAGTCTATAATCCCCTTTATATTCTCTGCCATACTTTGCCCTCAAATTTAACCAACAAAATGGTAATGCAAGTTATAAAAATTATATAATTGGAAACTATGTTCAAATAGGAATCCAACTATATAATCTTTGGCGACATGCATTCATATTTTATTAGTTAAATCATACTTATAAACCAGGATGGGGGTATAGTAGGTAATTAAATCGCAAATGTTTTTTTAATTAATCGTATGTGTACGTGGCCTTTCGTCCTCCTCTCGCACGTCTTGTCACCCCACTACCGCAGACGGCTTACAGCGCAACCTTGCGCAGCGTGCAGGGGCGTTCTTTTGGCCAAACGGTGGCGCCAATGAATCGTCGGTGAGCCCGTTCCCGTGCAACCTCGCAGGTTCTCGCACAAGCTTCCTGCCTGACTCGGTGAAATCTCCCAAAATCCCAATGCTTACCGGCCTGCTATATAAACCCTCACGACCGGCGAGTCCTGCGTCACATTTTCCCTCCTTCCGTGTAGCTTATCTTGTCTGCTTCTCCCATAGTCGCCAATGGCAACGGTCCATCGTCGTTGCTCAGCCACTCCGCCGTCATCAGAGGACAACTCCAGCTGGGAGGCTACCACAGCGGAGGCGTAGTCCCCGGTGTAGTGTAGTGCGCATGGCGTCCCTGTTGGGTGTGCACGGAACACCCACCACACGCTCCGCCACCGCTGCCCGTCGGCAGCTATTGCCGGCCACCGTTGCCGCCACACCACCGTCGAAAGCCAGGGCCATCTCCTGCTCCACCGCCGCAGTGTTACAAGATTGACAAATGGTAATGTTACTAGATCAACAAATGTCAATCTTTCCAGTTTGAAAAATGGCAACATAACCAATATGACAGATGCAAATCTTACCAAATTGTTTGTAAGTGGTCGCACACGGGTCATCCAAAAGAACCGTTTGCGTTGAAAAGATGCACAAATCCTGCTCTCACTTTGCATACGGTGTTCTATCTAAAACATTTGCGATCAAGAGCCGCAAAAATCCTGCTCGGCACATTTTCCCTTGTCTTCCTGGGGAAGCTCCCGATTTGCATACGGGTGTTCTAACTAAAACGTTTGCGATGAGTGTTTTATATTTAAACACCATTGATGTTTTTTTCAAAAGAAAATCATTTGATAAGTCTAAACATTAAGAGAGAAAAATGCAAGTTCGCTCAAACCATATCTTTCATTCAGTCATACTGCGAATTTATATTCATATGATTGAGATACAGTATTACACCCAAGAAAAAAACTATTTCCAGCGGCGGCGGAGGCAGCGTGCCGCGCCATCGTCGTCGTTGTCATCCTCCGGGACGCTCGTTAGCATTTGACGGTGGCGTCCATTCTGCAGAGGGGGCCGCGTGCATGGAGAGGAACGCGGGCAGCCATGAAAGTCAAAGGGCTCACTTCCCAGTGAGCCTGCGCAGCGTAAAACTCGCACGCTTCCCGGTGAGCCTGCGCATTCGAGGACATCTTGCACGCCCCTCGGTTAGCCTGCACACCGGACTGCGCTCGCACGCCTCCCGTTCAGTCAAGGTCAAGCAGCTGTCCGCATGGCACCTCCTACAGCCATTAAAACTAAGACACGTGGCGTCACATGAATGGTTAATAGAGCGCACACGGTTTGAATTATACAAACGTTTGAGATATTAAAGTGGCAGCTATTTTTTCAAAATGCCTTTGTTGACTATCATTATTTGAGTGCGCCTTCTCTCAAAATGGACACGAAAAATGCCACAACATGTCGGGTGCCATTCCTTGATAGCATGCCAAGTTTCTTGAATTTCAGACGAGTTTTGGATTTACTAGAATTTAAAAATAAAGTATCTCAACATTTTGCCGGCAATCAACGGTGCCCTGGTGTTTGAAATTCATTCCCATTTCTTGCATGGGACCTAAGCATGCACCCAAGGACACATATTTGATTTTTCAACCAATTTATATGGACTGGAGTATGTGCATGTAGTTCAAATTTGTTATGCACATAAATGCATTGAAAACTCAGTTAATGCATAAAAATGTCCAAACGAACCCGATCACAAAAATTGACACAACACTCTTGTTGTTCTATTGTTGACACGAGAAATTTTTTGAAAGCAATAAGAGGCAATGGATATCGTTTCGTCCCCAAAGGTGAGACGTTCCCTACCGAAAACATCATGCTTGTTGTGAGAAGCTCTGGTTTGTGAGAAGCTGTCACGTCCCTAGCCTTGCTATGCACTTGGACTAGCTTGGTTGCTGCATCATGTTTAAATTTCATTTAAACCTGAAATGGGGATGACAGAAACCCCCAGCTCCCCCTTAATCCAACTAGGGTCAAATTAAATATTTTCCATCTACCCAAAATGCCCTTCAGAAAAGTTCATCATTTTTGCATTGGTCTAGAACCTCTCCCAAAAATTGTGCACATTTTTCTAAGACATTCTAGATTTTTGAATTAAATCATATGGTATTTGCATTTGGGCATTTAATTGCTAAATAATATTTTAAATGCTCAAATAATCACAAACTGAAATGTTTGCTGTTGGAAATATTCCAAACAGTGACATTGAGCAGTTTCATGATTTTTGGAAATGCCCCGGCATTTTTATTAAAGCCAAACACAATTACAGAAAATAGAAAAACAGAATTTAAAAGGGAGAGAGAAGGACTTACCTGGCTGGCCCAGGTCCTGTGCAGCCCAGCTGGCGGCCGAGCCCACCCGGCCTTCTGCCAGTCATCTCCTAGCTCCTGCCAGGAGGACGACGCCGTGTCGCCCGCGCACGCACCTGAGGTTTCCACCTCCTGCTTCATGCTGGCGGCCTCCCCTTCGAGCCTGTCCGCGCGTGGAGACGCCACGACACCCCCCTGACCCCCCTGTCGGTGTCAAAACCGGCGGATCTCGGGTAGGGGGTCCCAAACTGTGCGTCTAGGCGGATGGTAACAGGAGACAAGGGACACGATGTTTTACCCAGGTTTGGGCCCTCTTGACGGAGGTAAAACCCTACATCCTGCTTGATTGATATTGATATTGTGGATGTTTACAAGAGTGGATCTACCACGAGATCAAGGAGGCTAAACCCTAAAAGCTAGCCTATGGTATGATTGTTGTAATGTATGTCCTACGGACTAGGGCCATCCGGTTTATATAGACACTGGAGAGGGCTAGGGTTACATTGAGTCGGTTACAATGGTAGGAGATCTACATATCCGTATCGCCAAGCTTGCCTTCTACGCCAAGGAAAGTCCCATCCGGACACGGGACGAAGTCTTCAATCTTCTATCTTCATAGTCTTGGAGTCCGGTCGATGATGATAGTCCGGCCGATGATAGTTCGGCCGATGGCGGTAATCTGGCTATCCGGACACCCCCTAGTCCAGGACTCCCTCAGTAGCCCCCGAACCAGTCTTCTATGACGATAAGTCCAGCATGTGTGTATTCTTCGGCGTTGCAAGGCGGGTTCTCCTTCAAGTTCCATGTACCTGCCGAATAGTGTCCGGCTTCCTTATTAATGTTGTGTTTCTTGGCTCCCACGCCCAATAATGGCCTTCTTCCACGCGTCGCATGAATGCGAAAAGCCAGGGTGCCTTTTATGTTTTACCCCCTAGTTGTGCGAGTAATCTGCCTATAAGAGAGGCACGAATCCAGATCCAAATCACCATCTTCTTCCCGCGAATACTCATCGGAGCGCTTTCGACAAAGAATCCATTCCATCATGGATCCTCAACGCAGCTCCTCTTCTTGCGCTCCCAGCCCTCTGCCAGGAGATTGGGGGAGATGCTCTGTTCCGCACAACGAGCTGGTGAAGCTCCAAATGGGGGGATATATCCCTCCGGCCTTCATGGTTCCTGTCCGGGCCGGGCTGGCCACCTATAAAGGTGGGAAGCAAGCGGAGGCTACCCCAAATCCCAACAAAGGGGAGCGGGTATGCTTCATCCCCTATCTGATAAGGGGGCTCGGATTTCCTATACATCCGTTCCTCCGCGGGCTCCTGGAGTTCTACGGACTCCAGCTTCATAACCTCACGCCCGCCTCGATCCTGCATATTGCGGGTTACGTAGCTCTTTGCGAGCTATTCCTGGGCGTCGAGCCCCATTTTGCACTGTGGAAGAGGTTGTTTTGCCTTGTGCCCCGCTCTCATGAGGGGCTCATATATCAAGTGGGCAGCGCCGAAATATGGCGCATCGCCGGGACCGGATATCCATCCGGAACCCCTAAGAAGGCGTCCGAAGACTGGCCTTCGTTATGGTTTTATATAGAAGACGCTCCGCTGCCAGACCCTATCCGGATCGGCCTCCCGGAGTTCAACAATGCTCCTCTGAAGAAACGCCTTAGTTGGCGCCCACGGAGCCCCTGACTGGAGGAAGACAAGAGCGTCCATTATTTGATGGGCCGGATAAGGTTACTGGCCCATTCTGGGTTGACCATGATTGGAGTCATGGCAACATGCATTATGAGGGGAGTGCAGCCACTACAATACAGGGGCCACCCCATGTGGGATTTCAACGGGGAGAACGATGCCACCCGTCACGGCCGCAAAGGGCCGGATTCGGCCGAAGACCTGGTGCAGATCCTGTCCGGCCTGTATAAAGGGGAGAAGGAGGATTTCCTTCGGACGAACCCGTTAAATGGGTTCTCCATGAATAACCCCCGGCCTTGGGTAAGAGAACACTTCACGTGTCTAACCCATGCCTTTGAAACTTAAGTTTCTCATATTGTGTTCTTCTTTCGACGCAGGAGCTGAGTCGGATGGTGGAGGACATGCTAAGTCCAGCCCCGCAACCCGAGGATCCAGAGAGATCCCGGGACCCGGCCTTTGAAGAGGATCCAGACATAGGAGTGGAGCTAGTCGACGGGGTGTTCTACCAGCTCAGCATGGATAATGCCTTAGTCGCCATTACGGCCGACTATCCCGGACTATATCCGGCTTCCCAGGTGCTTGTGACCGAAGTTCTGACACCGTTAGTCCTTCCTTGCTTATTTCTGATCACTGTATACGATGACGCTGTGCAGGAGGCGCCTTTAGGGCGGGAAGCCGAGCCCGCGGCGGCTGACCATCAAAGGCCAGTCCGGACCAGTGGACGGAAGAGGAGCGCGGCGCGGACTGAAACGTCGCCGCAAAGGTATAGCTCACAATTCATTATCTGGAGCAACGTTCCTAGGAAGCGTTCGAGTGCTCATGACTTTTGTAGGGGAAAAAGCGCCCGCCGGACTGCGGGTGTAGAGGCTGTCAATCCGGCTTCTACCAGCCAAGCTCCAGCGCCTGGTCCGGAGGGGGAGGCGAGCGCAAGGCGTGAGCCGAATACTCCTCAACGGAGGATGCCGACAGACTGTCCGCCACCAAATCTGAGGTGGAGAGCGCCATGAAACATAGGCGCCGCCGGACTGTTTATCGTGACGCGTGCTTCTCCCCTGAGGCGTTGGATGCCTTTAACGCAGGGGACGCGCACCTCCGCACCGCTCAAGATGGTTTGACCAGAGCCACGGAGCAGTATGTAAAAGACATACGGGTAAGAGAATTTAATAGTTATATATGCCAGTAGCCCCGAGACTTAAAGTAGTTATATTAACTGATTTAAGGATCATGTGAAACGCAGGGTCTTACCGAGAAGAATACCCAACTGTCTCAGGAGCTGCAAGAGTGTAAGGCTCAACTTGAGGCCACACTCGCTACCGCAGGAGGAAACGCAGGGACCTCTCCTGGTAACACATTATTTAAAAAGATAAGTAGTGTTTGGCCTGTGCGCAAGTCTGATAATGACTTTGCAGGTGCTGCCGGACAAGATCCGGACAGGCAAGAATTTCTGCGCCAGTTGAAGGCCGGCGAGAGGGTGCTGCATAAGGTGCAGCACGAAAGGAACAAGCTCTAGGATGCCCATGCCCAGCTTGGAGAAGAGCTGAAAGGCGTTCGGGCCGAGCTGTCTGGCTCCTTTAAGGAGAATCAGCGGCTTCGTCGCGGCATCTATAGTAAGTGCTTGAGCGAACTCCTTTGAAAAGAAGAGTTCGGCGAGGAAGTCAATTGAAAAAATATGTCTGTAGGTATACTCACAGGTCGCCCCGCGGAGGAGATGCCCGTATCGACGGGTGATCAACTTCCCGAGTTGTTGCAACTGACCGAACGAGTTCGGCAGGCAATGAGCGGCGCCATCCAGGCTTTATGGCCAGCCTTCTCCCTACCCGAGGGACTTGGGGAGCTTGCGGAGAAGCTTCAGGGAGTGCAGCAGCGCTTCCATTTATGGAAGATTTCAGCCTGCTGCCAAGGTGCCAGGGAGGCCTGGGCCATGGTGAAGACGCGGTACAAGAAGGCGGATCCCAACCACATGGCCGAAGTCGGTCCTGTGGGGCCCGATGGGAAGGAGATCCCTGTAAGTTTAGTATACGGCCAAGTAGAGTTGGCCGCTAAGTTTTCCCAACAGGGCTGTAAATTAGAAAGCTTGTTAGACGGGATTGAAGAAGAATACAGTCAGTCAATTTGACAATGTATTATAAAATGACATGTAAAATGCCTTCTAGCCGGATTGTAGATCGTTTGTCTTTGCCGACCTTTTTGCTTCGACCTCGGGACCCTAGAGTCCGGAGTGTGTCCGAATACCTTCTCGGTTATGAAACGACCGGGGTATGCATGGAGACCAGGCGTAGGAGTCATTAGTGCTTTATCAGACAAGTGCCCAACTAGTTATGTTATATTACATGGTTCCTTTCCAGGGAGAATAGTTCCGTTAAGGGTTCCTTTCCTCTGGGGGTGGCATGCCCTAAAGTGTATGTCCGGACTGTGAAAAAAGCAGAAAAACATCTGGGGGCAGATAAATAAGTAGGTAAAATCATCTTTCAAGTCACCGACCGAGTATTCCCTTAAGAACGCTAGCTTTCGGCTTCACCCAGTCTGAGGTACACATCCGGCTGACCCGGCAGTAACAATCGCAGAGGTGGTCCCTTTACCTCCTAGCCGAACAATCGGGAACGTAGGGGTAAGCACAGGAGCCAGGCAACCCAGCTTGGACAAAACTTAAGTCATATCGATGCATATAATGGTGAATAAAAGGTACATGTGGGAGCTTTAACACATGTGCTGGGCGCGAAACCCTTATAAATTAAGCTTCTGGTAAAGAAGCCCCCAGGTATAGTGAGTGCGGATAGCACATCGATTATGCGCGGACTTAGGCGCAAATAAGCCTTTTAAGGCTGTTTATGAGTAGGGGTGAGAGAAAAAAGAGAAAGAAGGCAGCTGAAGTATATAAAAAATTTGGACGGGAGAAAGGGACGAACTCTTAATCCGGTGCTAGGCATAGAATCTTCGGAGGCGGGCTGCGTTCCATGGGTTCAGCTCGAGTCGATTATCCGATGCATTTCGTAGACGGTATGCTCCGCCGGTAAGGACTTGATCGATGATGAAGGGGCCCTCCCATTTGGGCTTGAGCTTGTCCTTTTTCTTGTCCGGCAAGCGTAGAACTAGTTCGCCCACGTTGTAAGTCTTGGCCCGTACTTCTCTGCTTTGATATCTTCGAGCATGCTGCTGATAGAATGCGGAACGAGCCTTGGCAACGTCGCGTTCTTCCTCCAATGCGTCTAAGCTGTCCTGCCGATCCAGCTCGGCCTCTCTTTCTTCATACATGCGCACTCGAGGTGAGTCATGAATAATGTCGCAGGGCAAAACTGCCTCTGCGCCGTACACCATAAAAAATGGTGTCAATCCGGTAGTACGGTTGGGCGTTGTCCGCAGCCCCCAGAGTACGGAGTCGAGCTCCTCTACCCAGTGCGTGTCAGATTTCGTAAGTGACCGCACTAGTCTGGGTTTGATGCTGCTCATTATTAGACCATTCGCTCGTTCCACTTGACCGTTGGTTTGAGGATGATAGACTGAAGCATAATCGAGCTTGATGCCCATATTTTTGCACCATGATTTAACCTCATCGGTCGTAAAATTCGTGCCGTTATCGGTGATGATGCTGTGGGGGACACCGTAACGGTGTACTACCCCGGATATAAAGTCTATCACTGGTCCGGACTCTGCCGTTTTAACTGGCTTGGCCTCTATCCATTTGGCGAATTTATCCACCATGACCAATAGGTATCTTTGCTTGTGGGTTCCCCCTTTAAGTGGTCCAACCATGTCAAGCCCCCAGACCGCGAACGGCCAGGTAATGGGTATAGTTTTGAGGGCGGTGGGTGGCATATGGCTCTGATTAGCAAAGAGCTGACAACCGACGCATCGTTGGACTAAGTCCTGAGCATCTTCCCGGGCCGTCGGCCAATAAAATCCTGTACGGAATGCCTTTCCTACGAGGGCCCGGGCTGCTGCGTGGTGTTCGCCTAGTCCGGCATGAATTTCAGCCAGGAGGTTTCGCCCTTCCTCTTCGGAGATACACCTTTGAAGGACTCCGGTTGTGCTTTTCTTATAAAGTTCTCCCTCGTGGACCTTGTAGGCTTTAGATCGCCGAATTATGCAGCGGGCCTCGTTTTGGTCTTCGGGAAGTTCCTGCCTAAGTAAGTAGGCTAGGAATGGTTCTGTCCACGGGGCGATTACAGCCATTATGTCGTGGGCTGAGGGTGTTATTTCGGTGGCGGAATTGCCGTTTATGTCGAATTGCTCTGTGTCGGTTGGTGTGGCTACTTCTGATTTGTTATGTCCGGACTCCTCTTCCCATAGTACGGATGGCTTGAACAGCCGTTCCAGGAAGATGTGTGGAGGGACAGCGTCACGCTTTGCGCCGATGCGTGCCAATACGTCGGCCGCTTGGTTGTTATCCCTGGCTACGTGATGGAATTCGAGTCCGTCGAACCGAGCTGACATTTTTAGGACAGCGTTTCGATATGCTGCCATTTTCGGATCCTTGGCATCAAAGTCTCCATTTATTTGGGATATTGCGAGGTTTGAATCCCCGCGCACCTCTAGGCGTTGAATGCCCATGGAGATTGCCATCCGGAGACCATGTAAAAGGGCCTCGTATTCGGCTGCGTTGTTGGAGTCCGTGTACATTATTTGAAGTACGTATTGGACTGTGTCACCGGTCGGGGACGTCAAGACGATGCCAACCCCTAGTCCAGCCAACATTTTAGAGCCGTTGAAGTGCATAATCCAATTGGAGTATGCGCCATACTCTTTAGGGAGTTCGGCTTCGGTCCATTCAGCGACAAAGTCAGCCAAGACTTGTGACTTTATAGCTCGCCGAGGTCTGTAAGTTATATCGAATTGTAAGAGCTCAATGGCCCATTTTGCAATCCTGCCCGTTGCGTCGCGGTTGTTTATAATGTCATTGAGTGGTACTTCAGAGGCCACTGTTATCGAACACTCTTGAAAGTAGTGTCAGAGCTTCCGGGATGCCATGAACACTGCATACGCGATCTTCTGATAGTGTGGGTAACGGGACTTGCAGGGGGTTAACACAGTGGATACGTAGTACACTGGTTTTTGAAGAGGGAATTTATGCCCTTCTGTCTCTCGTTCGACGACGAGTACCGCGCTTACAACTTGATGTGTTGCTGCGATGTATAACAGCATTGGCTCGCCCTGGTTGGGTGCGGCCAGGACCGGATTCGTTGCCAATATGGCCTTTATTTCTTCGAGTCCGGCGGTGGCACCATCCGTCCACTCGAAGTGTTCGGTGTGCCTGAGGAGGCGATAGAGGGGCAATGCCTTTTCTCCTAAGCGGGAGATAAAGCGGCTGAGGGCCGCCATGCATCCTGTCAATTTCTGGATCTGTTTGAGGTTTTTTGGAATATCCAGCTGTGATAGAGCCCGGATCTTGGCCGGATTTGCTTCAATTCCTCTACCGGATACGATGAAGCCCAGGAGCTTTTCGGTTGGCACGCCGAAAACGCATTTTTCGTGATTCAGCTTGATATCATATTCTCGGAGGTTGTCAAACGTGACCCTCAAGTCTTCTACTAGAGTTTCGACACGTTTACTTTTGACGACCACGTCGTCTACGTATGCCTCTACTGTCTTGCCGATCTGGGTAGCCAGACATGTCTGAATCATGCGCTGATATGTTGCGCCGGCGTTTTTAAGTCCAAAGGGCATCGTGTTGAAGCAGAATGGTCCATATGGAGTAATGAATGCCGTTGCGGCTTGATCTGCTTCTGCCATCTTGATTTGATGATAGCCGGAGTATGCGTCCAGGAAGCACAATGAATCGTGCCCTGCAGTGGCATCGATGATTTGGTCGATGCGGGGGAGGGGGAAGGGATCCTTTGGGCAGGCTTTATTTAGGTCTTTGAAATCGACACATAGGCTCTAGGATTTGTCCTTCTTTGGTACCATTACCAGGTTTGCTAGCCAATCCGGATGTTTGATGTCTCTGATGAATCCGGCTTCCAATAGTTTGGCTAGTTCCTCTCCCATTGCCTGTCTTTTGGGTTCGGAAAATCGTCGAAGAGCCTGTTTGACTGGCTTGAATCCTTTTAGGATGTTTAGGCTGTGTTCTGCTAGTCTGCGTGGGATTCCGGGCATATCTGAGGGGTGCGAGGCGAAAATGTCCCAATTTTCCCGAAGGAATTCTCGCAGTGCGGCGTCTACATCAGGGCCCAACTGTGCCCCGATGGAGGCCGTCTTTGTCGGGTCCGTTGGGTGGACCTGGAATTTTACTATTTCTTCGGCTAGTTTAAAGGAGGTGGACTTGGATCTCTTATCGAGTATCACATCATCCCTATTCACCGTAGAGCGCAGCGCGGTGAGTTCCTCTGCCGCTAAGGCTTCGGATAGTGCCTCCAGGGCTAATGCGGCCGTCTTGTTTTCGGCACGGAGTGCTATGTCCGGATCACTAAAGAGAGTGATTATTCCGCCGGGCCCAGGCATTTTGAGCTTCATGTACCCGTAATGGGGTACGGCTTGGAAGACTGTGAATGCCTCTCGTCCTAATATAGCGTGGTATCCGCTGTTGAACTGGGCCACTTGGAACGTGATTTCCTCAGACCTGTAATTGTCCGGCGAGCCGAATATCACATCGAGTGTGATTTTTCCTATGCAGCGCGCTTCCCGGCTTGGGATTATCCCTCTAAAGGTTGTGCTGCTTCGCTCAATGCGGCTCCAGTCTATTTCCATTTTTTGAAGGGTTTCCTTGTAGATGAGGTTTAGTCCATTGCCGCCATCCATGAGCACCTTGGTAAGCCGAAAGCCGTCCACTATCGGACTGAGGACCAATGCGGCTGGTGCTCGGGCTGTTCGAAATTTAGGTTCGTCGCTGGCGTTGAAGGTGATGGCCGCGTCACTCCAAGGGTTTGCTGTGGCTACATGATAAGCTTCGGCAAGGCTGCGGATTGTTCGTTTCCGCATATTGTTTGATGCGAAAGTCTCGAAGACTGTTAATACCGTACCGGTATTGTTGGTGTGGTTTCCTGGGGCTAGAAGCTCCTCGCCACTTTTGGCCACCTGCTGTAGTATCCAACATGCTCGAAGGCTATGTGTTGGGACGGCGCCCCCTGCACTGTGAATTGTACAGGGTCTGCTGAGTCATCCCTCCAGTACGGTTCCGTTCCCTTTAAGGGGTTTCTGTTTTTTGGTTCTTGAACCTGGCGCCTGAGTGTGATGCGCCCTTTTATTGCGGACTGGGTCTGTATCCGGGGCCGGATTGTCCCAAAACCTATTTTCGGTTTTCCGGAAACTCTCTATCGCACAGTACTTCTGTACTATGGATGCCAGGTCGGTGAAGCGTGTGATTTCACGACGGTTGACGGCGTTTAGGATTCCCTCGTCCGTGCAATTATTGCAGAAAATTGAGATTGCATTTTCCTCTCGGCAGTCTTTTATCCTGTCCATAACCAGGAGGAATCTGGCCCAGTAGCGATGTACTGTTTCAGTGGGCTCTTGCCGGATTAGAGATAGATCCCATATATCTGGTCGGGTGGGCGGAACTAAGTCCGGAGCCCTACCCATCTCAAGGCTCAAAGGTCGAGGAGCTTCCAAGACCGGAAACTTTGGTCGCTGGACATTGTCCAACGAGTCCGGAACGAGGCCTGATTTTAAGTTCAGTGCTCGATCGAAGTCCGCCCCTCCGCGGGAATCTGGCGTGGAGGGTTTGGGAGCCCGGACATGTCTAGTTTTCAATATAGGAGAAGAGCCGCCGCATTGTTCTTCTACCACCGTAACGTGGTGGGTGACCTGGGAAGAGTTAATCTCTCTCAGATCGGTTTTAAGCCCGATCTGATCGTAGTCTGTAGCGACTCCCAGGGCGGCGATCCGATCCAAGAGTTTGTTTACGGACGAGAGCTCTGGTGGATCTAGATGCTCGGCGAATTCCGAGTTAACGTGAAGGTTGCTCTCGATGACTCGAGAGGTTATTGCGGAGGCGGTGGCCGGACAGGCAGCTATGAGAAAACCTCCTAGCCGGATAGTTTGGCCGGCGGCCAAGGCTCCGTTGGCAAAGATACCGTCCTTGAAGACAGGAAGAGGCATCCTTCCTATCGGTGACGGCACAGAGGAACTCTCAATTAAAGCACCAATGTCGGTGTCAAAACCGGCGGATCTCGGGTACGGGGTCCGAACTGTGCGTTTAGGCGGATGGTAACAGGAGACAAGGGACACGATGTTTTACCTAGGTTCGGGCCCTCTTGACGGAGGTAAAACCCTACGTCCTGCTTGATTGATATTGATATTGTGGATGTTTACAAGAGTGGATCTACCACGAGATCAAGGAGGCTAAACCCTAAAAGCTAGCCTATGGTATGATTGTTGTAATGTATGTCCTACGGACTAGGGCCATCCGGTTTATATAGACACCGGAGAGGGCTAGGGTTACATTGAGTCGGTTACAATGGTAGGAGATCTACATATCCGTATCGCCAAGCTTGCCTTCTACGCCAAGGAAAGTCCCATCCGGACACAGGACGAAGTCTTCAATCTTCTATCTTCATAGTCTTGGAGTCCGGTCGATGATGATAGTCTGGCCGATGATAGTTTGGCCGATGGCGGTAATCCGGCTATCCGGACACCTCCTAGTCTAGGACTCCCTCACCCCCCTCGCTCTGGACCCCCTCCTCCTCTGCTCTCTCTCTCTCTCGCGATCGACCACGAGCACCCGAGAGCACCGACGAGCTCCACCGTAGCCACCGCCTTCGCCCCGCCTCGCCGACGCCCCAGGAAGCTCCGCCTCGCCTCCCTCTTCATCCTCACCCAGACGAAAGGCGCCGGAAGCCCCTGGATGCCTCTAGCTCCGCCGTTCCCCTCCTCGGCCACCGAGGACCGCCGCCGTCAATTTGCCGCCGTCTCCGCCTCCCCGAGCTCGCTGAGACCATCTCCGACCCCGCTGTGAGCTCCACCTTCTTCTCCCCTGCTCCCCATGCCCGTACGCACCTCTAGCCGCCCGAGTCACCGGAGCCGTGAACGCAACGCCGTCATGGTTCCTCGTCGTCGCGGCCAGGGCCACCGCATCTCACCTCCGAGCACGGAACCGTGCCCCACACCTCACCAGAAGCATGTAGCACACACCCGTTCATCCTCCCATGCACCGTAGCGCCGAACCCAACCCCGTCCGAACTCCGACCGCCGCTGCCGAGCTCACCGCCGTCAGCTCCGGCCACCCCAGCCGAAGCCGCAACCACCGTTGGATGCTCTGCGTCGCGGCCGTTCCACGACACCAGCCGCGCGTCCTCCCGATGCCGGAGTTGGCCGGACGGCAAGCGCCGTCGTGCTCCGGTCATCGCCTGCGCTAACCGCTGACGTGGCTCATTAGTTTAACACTAATGATGCCATTAGTTAACCGTGTGCCATTGATAGATGGGCCCCACGTCTAATTAACCCAGGATTTACTTTATTTTTAGTTTAGCTTATAAGCCAGCAGGACCCACGCGTCAGTGTTGACTATGCTGACATGGCCGTTGACCAGGCCCACCTGTGTGTGACACTAGGCAGCATTGGCTCACTGACCAGTAGGCCCCACTAGTCAGGTTTGACCTGGTCGACACCTGTTGACCGCTGACGTCGTAGTGACGTAGTGCTGACGCAATTAGTTATTTTCTGGATTTAATTTAATTCAGGAAATTCCAGAAAATGTTCAAAACTTCTAAAATTCATAGAAAATCAACCGTAACTCCAAATGAAATAATTTATATATGAAAAATGATCAGAAAAATCCAATCTATCCATCTGTACCATTTTCATGCATGTTAGAACAACTTATGACCACTATTTAGGACAATTCAATTAAATGGCATTTAAGAAATCACATATGGAGTTTGAATTTGAACCTAGTGTTCAAACCAACTTCATTTAACTTGTTGTTAGTTGCATTAGCTCAATCAACAGCATATTGCCATGTCACATTCATGCATCATATTGTTGCATTGAATTGATTGTGTTTCCTCTCTGTTGCCGGTAATTGTCCCCCTTCAGTAGACGTGTTTCGACGATGAGTTCGATGACACCGATGAAGAGCTATACTATCTTCAGAAGTGCCAGGCAAGCAAAACCCCCTTGTTCATTCCGATACAATCCCACTCTCTCGCTCCTGCTCTCTTTTACTGCATTAGGACAACAAGGATTCAACTGTTACATGCTGCGGTAGTTGAACCCCTTTCCTCTGCATGACCTGTGATTGCCACAGTAAATAGATGAAACCCACTAGCATGAGTAGGAGTTGTTTGAGCCCTGATGTGCCTACTCATTCGTGCTTGTTTGTCATGCCTGCTACTGCTTAGAGTTGAGTCAGGTCTGATTCATCGGGAATGAATCGGAGGTGTGTAAACATGTCCTACTGTGTGTGAGCTAAGTGCGTGAACACGATTTAGTAAAGGTAGCGGTGAGAGGCCATGTGGGAGTACATGGTGGGTTGTCTCATTGCGGCCGTCCTCAGGAACTGAGTTCTGTCTTTGTGATCCATGATCAGCTACTACCACGCATTGGAATGCTTAAGTGCCCCTCTCAGCTTATTAATCAACTTGATCTCTGTCCAGGAGTTGCAACTAGTTTCTGGTGTTTGTAGGTAGTGTTAGTAGTCTACCAAGAGGCACCCGGTATAGATGGGCTTGGGACAGACTAGGCACAGTGGCCCGGTGTACCAAGTGGCACCCGGATGGTGGGCTTGGAAACCCTGCACACATCGTTTGGGGCCGTGAGCGACACCCCGGCCGGATCTCCTTGCGGATGGAACCCGAATAGGCGATAAACCTGGACTAGAGACTTGTTTGGTTAGTCAGGTCGTGGCCGACACCCTCGTTGGGCTTCCGCTTGAAGGTTGCCGAGTACATGTCGTGTAAACGGTGGTAAGTGGTGAGAGCGTGTGTGAAGAAGTACACCCCTGCAGGGTTAACATTATCTATTCAAATAGCCGTGTCCGCGGTAAAGGACTTCTGGGTTGCCTGTACAGTTCATAGACAAGTGAAAGTGGATACTCTAAAATACGCAAGATAAGTTGGAGCGCTATGGATGGCGTTCTTGTAGGGAGACGGGAGCGGATCCATAGTGGTGTATTGATATGGTGAATATGTGGACTCGTGTGCGCCACCTCAAAAGAGTTACTTGTAGTCGTAGTTCAGGATAGCCACTGAGTCAAAGCTGGCTTGCTGCAGTTAAACCCCACCATCCCTTTGTTGATAATGATGCATATGTAGATAGTTCTGATGTAAGTCTTGCCGGGTACATTTGTACTCACGTTTGCCTATTTTACGTTTTTGCAGAGAGACTTCAGTCTCGCTAGTAGTTCCGCGTGGACTTCGACGTTTAGCTTGTTACCTCAGCTACGATCTTGTGCCCTCGGCAGGATTTGGTAGTTAGTCAGGCTTCTCAGCCTTTTTCATTTGTAGATGTCTGTACTCAGACATGTTAAGCTTCCGCATATGCTTTGACTTGTATGCTCTAATTGTTGGGTCATGAGACCCATGTTTGTAATATCTCGCTCCTTGGAGCCTATTGAATAAATACTTGAGTCGTAGAGTCATGTTGTGATGCCATGTTGTATTTGCACATATCGAGCATATTGTGTGTATGTTATTGAAATGCTTGGTATGTGTGGGATCTGACTATCTAGTTGTTTATCCTTAGTAGCCTCTCTTACCGGGAAATGTCTCATAGTGCTTCCACTGAGCTATGGTAGCTTGCTACTGCTCCGAAACACTTAGGCTGGCCGGCATGTGTCCTTCTTTGTTCCTGTGTCTGTCCCTTCGGGGAAATGTCACGCGATGAATACCGGAGTCCTGTTAGCCCGCTACAGCCCGGTTCACCGGAGTCCTGCTAGCCCAGTGCTACAGCCTGGATTCACTCGCTGATGACCGACACGTTCGATGCTGGGTCATGGATGCCTGTCCCTGTAAGTTTGTGCCACTTTGGGTTTACGACTAGCCATGTCAGCCCGGGCTCCTTATCATATGGATGCTAGCGACACTATCATATACGTGTGCC
This sequence comes from Triticum dicoccoides, assembly GCF_002162155.2. Lineage (NCBI taxonomy): Eukaryota > Viridiplantae > Streptophyta > Magnoliopsida > Poales > Poaceae > Triticum > Triticum dicoccoides. Next base: position 152,843,003 of record NC_041389.1, read on the forward strand.
AAAAGGCGCAAACGGTCCCGGGCAAAGGTAAGGCGACACCCGTGGGAATACCGTGCGTGAGGCCGCAAAGTGATATGAGGTGTTACATGCTAGATCGATGTGGCATTGAGTCGGGGTCTTGACAGAAGCATATACCCAAACCTGCCCCAAATGGGACAAAAAATTTACCACAGCATGTTGATGCCGCTCCATGATAGCATGCCAAGTTTCATGAATTTCAGACGAGTTTTGGATTTACTAGAATTTAAAAATAAAGTATCTCAATGTTTTGCCGGCAATCAACAATGCCCTGGTGTTTGAAATTCATTCCCATTTCTTGCATGGGACCTAATCATGCACCCAAGGAGACATATTTGATTTTTTTACCAATTTATATGCACTGGAGCATGTGCATGTAGTTCAAATTTGAATTATGCAAACAAATGCATTGAAAACTCAGCTAATGCATAAAAATGTCCAAACGAACCCCGGCAAATCACAAAAATTGACACAACACTCCTATTGTTCTATGTTGACACGATTTTTTTGAAAGAAATAAGAAGCAATGGATATCGTTTTGTCCCCAAAGGTGGGACGTTCCATACCAAAATCATCATGCTTGTTGTGAGAAGCTCTGGTTTGTGAGAAGCATATACCCAAACTACCCCAAATGGGAAAAAAAATTTACCACGACATGTTGATGCCGCTCCATGATAGCATGCCAAGTTTCATGAATTTCATATGAGTTTTGGATTTACTAGAATTTAAAAATAAAGCATCTCAATGTTTTGCCCGCAATCAACTGTACCCAGTGGTTTGAAATTCATTCCCATTTCTTGCATGGGACCTAAGCATGCACCCAAGGACACATATTTGATTTTTCAACCAATTTATATGCACTAGAGCATGTGCATGTAGTTCAAATTTGAATTATGCATATAAATGCATTGAGAACTCAGTTAATGCATAAAAATGTCCAAACGAACCCCGAAAAATCACAAAAATGGACACAACACTCCTATTATTCTATGTTGACACGAGAAATTTTTTGAAAGCAATAAGAGGCAATGGATATCGTTTCGTCCACAAAGGTGGGACGTTCCCTACCGAAACCATCATGCTTGTTGTGAGAAGCATATACCCAAACCTGCCCCAAATGGGACAAATTTTTTTGCCACGGCATGTTGATGCCGCTCCATGATAGCATGCCAAGTTTCATGAATTTTAGACGAGTTTTGGATTTACTAGAATTTAAAAACCAGGTATCTCAATGTTTGCGGTTGAGTGACGGTGGCAGGGTGCTTGACATTCATTCCCATTTCTTGCATGAGAACTAAGCATGCAACCAAGAACACATATTTGAATTTTCAACCAATTTATATGCATTAGAGCATGTGCATGTAGTTCAAATTTGAATTATGCACATAAATGCATTGAGAACTCAATTAATGCATAAAAATGTCCAAACGAACCCCAAAAAATCCCAAAAAATAACACAACACTCCTGTTGTTTTATGTTGACACTAGGAACAAATTGAAATCGAGAAGAGGCAATGGATATTGTTTCGTACATAAAGGTGAAACATTCTGTACCAAAACCATCAGGCTTGTTGTGATAAGCTCTAGTTTGTGAGAAGCATATACCCAAACCTGCCCCAAATGGGACAACAAAATTACCACGACATGTTGATGCCGCTCCATGATAGCATGCCAAGTTTCATGAATTTCCGACGAGCTTTTGATTTACTAGAATTTAAAAACCAGGTATCTCAATGTTTGCGGCCGAGTGACGGTGGCATGGTGCTTGACATTCATTCCCATTTATTGCATGGGACCTACGCATGGAACCAAGGACACAGATTTGAATTTTCAACCATTTTATATGCATTAGACCATGTGCATGTAGTTCAACTTTGAGTTATGCACATAAATGCATTGAAAACTCAATTAGTGCATAAAAATGTCCAAACGAACCCCGAAAAATCCCAAAAATTGACACAACACTCCTGTTGTTCTATGTTGACGCTAGGAAAAAATTGAAATCGAGAAGAGGCAACGGATATCGTTTCGTCCAGAAAGGTGAAACCATCACCCTTGTTGTGAGAAGTTGTGGTTTATGAGAAGCTTATACCCAAACCTGCCCCAAATGGGACAAAGAATTTACCACGACATGTTGATGCTGCTCCATGATAGCATGCCAAGTTTCATGAATTTCGGATGAATTTTGGATTTACTAGAATTACCCGGTGTCGTGGTGTTCGAATTTCATCCCCATTTCTTGCATGGGACATAAGCATAAACCCATGGACACATATATGATTTTACAACCCATGTTGGTGCACCGGAGGATGTGCATGTAGTTTAATTTTGAATTGTGCACCTAAAATGGCTAGAAAACAAATTTAATGTATAAAATGTTCAAACGAACCCTGAATAATTCCAATTATTTTACGACACACATATAGTTGCATGTTCACTACAGATAAAAGGTCTAGCAATTCAAACACCATCCATTTCTGCTGTGACCCCATTATATAATTCAAATCAAGATGAAAAATCAAGTAGATCGCACACAATTTATTATCAACAATCGTGTGAGATGCATCACAAAATATCCTAGAGCACCGTTGGTGTATAGTACGCCTATGGCTTATGCGAGAAGGTGTGCCAGCTACAGTCCACAGCCGGCGTCTCAAGCACACTAACTCGCTCCCCAAATATCATTTCACTGTTCAATCGTCGCCGGTGAAAGATGGGCACGTGGACCCGCATCGTGAGGGCAAATTCGGTGGCCCACTCCGGCGAGAGCGCGGCCGCAGCCGCCATCCGCGTGCTAACAAGGTGCATGAGCGCGGCTACAATCTGCGACCGGGCAGCCAAGGCAGCCCAAACGGCCGATGTTGCTTCTCAAGTGGCGGAAGCAACATCTGCCTCGGGGATATCAACTGACAAGAGCGGCACAGCTGCTGTCCGTTTCGCAGCGGCAGCCTTAGCCCTGATGGAGGCCGCCCATGACCATGTCGAGGCTGTCCACGCCCAGCTTGTGGCAGTTACCGCACAAATCGAACAAAGCTTCTCCGACAAAGGTGGGTAACCCATGCCGAAGAGCTGGCAATTGCCGAGAGTGTTCGAGCAGCCATCCGTTCCTCCGCCGCATACCTTGCGACGATGGAGCCCGTCCAAGCCCAGATAGCGGCCGCCCACGCCCAGCTCGTGGCGGCCTTTTCTAAAGAGATGGCGGATGCGGATGGCGAGATGCTTGCCGAGTATGGTGCGATGGATGCCATGGAGCCCCTTCCCCAGGAGACAGTCGGGAGCGAGCTGGACATGGAGGCGGCAGCGGAGATCGACGAGCACCAGCCGTAGTAGTACTTTTTGTTTTGTTTAATTAAGAGCGCCGATCTTTAATTTGTTAGAGTAATGTTTAGGTCATCTAGCTTTGTTTAATTGCCGAACTTGCTCGATTAAGAAGTGTGCGTGTGCTGTAGTCTCCTTTGTGTACCCAAATTATGCAATGACATGGATGACCACTGTAACCATGGAAATTCGACCCAAAATTTTTGACGTTCAAACTCATCACACACGGGTTAAGCTATCTGTATTGTTTGTGATGTTGACATATCGTACACAGTTCTGAATAAGGGACCGTGTCTGATGACACTTTGCACGCCAGTTTTTTTGCTAGAGCGATTCCAAATTTTCGGCTTCCGTGGAAATATCTACCTCCCCGCCCCCCCCCCCTTACCAAAAGCCGCATTTCCCAGTTTCAGCCTTCCTTTCTAAGTTGAAACCTTCACTCCTTGCTTGCAGCGCCGCCTCCTCGCCGGCGACCCTCCTTCACGCTGCTCGGCCTCGTCTATCCAGGTAGGTAATCCACACCCGACCCCCATCCTCCTCCTACTTGCACATCCCACATGCCTCGACCGCCGGCGCGAGCGCGACACCTTCCACCAAAATCACCGCCCCCTCCACCAAATAAGCGCCACCCTAAGGCATGGTGCACGCAGTATAGCCAGGATCTCAAGGAGCATTTGGCAGCGGAGAAGCAAATCGCGACTGCACGCGTGGATGAGGTCGCGATGGCTGCCATTCGTGCCGACCCCCAGATCTTAGAGGAGCACCTTGCCATTTGCTAGCTACGCGGGTCAAGCATGCTCGGTTTACCCGTTGCGTGTGCTGCTCCTGCCTTTCCTTCACAAATTCTAGTGAATTATTCTATCTAATTTTACCATGCAATCTGTTGCTCTAGTGTATATGTTCTATATGTCGTGTAGTGTGGTGCTCACTTATTAACTGTTTTGTTAATTAGTTGTCGTCTTCAGTTAACTGTTTGGTTCAATTCTGCAAATGTGATGTTCAATTCTTCAGGCTGCAATTTTGTATTGTCTTCCATGTGAGAAATAAATTGAATTTATCTTTACAAAATACATGAGAAACGAATACAATTGCTATATTTCCAAGTTGTCAAGCATGCTTGGTTTGGTTATACATTGTGCAATGTGGTGCTCAGTTAACATTTGGTTCATTTGTGTTGTGGTGTTTAGTTAACTGTTTGGTTCAATACTGCAATGTGATGTTCAATAGTTGTGGGCACATTCTGTTATTATATACCATGTGAGGAATGAATTGAATTTGGATGTACTAAATACATGAGAAACAAATACAATTGCTATATTTCCAAGTTGTTAAGCATGCTTGGTTTGGTTAATTGTGTGATCTTCTATTAGGAGTATGTTATATTGTGCAATGTGGTGCTTAGTTAATGTTTGGTTCATTTGTTGTGGTGTTTAGTTAACTGCTTGGTTCAATTCTGCAATGTGATGTCCAATTGTCGTGGGTAGAATTTTGTATTGTTGTGCATGTGAGGAATAAATCGAATTTGGCTGAACTTAGTAGATGAGAAACATATACAAGTGCTACATTTCCTAGTTCTTAATCGTGCTTGGTTTGGATAAATGGGTTTTCCATGTGGCTTGAATTAATCTGTTGAATCTGCAATGTGCTTATTTTTCATCAACATATTTTACTGATAGCATGCGAACCCTTACTTAACCTGATGACTAACTACCTTATATGTGTTGCAGGGAAACAATGGGAAGCACTGAGGTTTACAATCGAGGTTGACATGTGCATGGTCTGTTGTCTAATAGCACATTACTGTGCAATTGCATGAACCAATTTAATATTTAGGTTTTTAACAATTTGGTTTTTCACATGTAGGTCCTGTTGTCAGTGGTTTTGACCCACTGTTCGACCCTTTTTGCATAGGGGAAATGAGTTGTCCATGAATATCAATCAAATCAAGAAACTCAGAAAGATTGTTAGGATAAAGAAATTAGCGACAAAAAACAATAAGATCTTTGTCTGCATAATGAAGAAGAATCAGTTCACTACAAGATGGTACTAACTATTATACCTTGCCTTTTTATTCCTTTGCCCCATTTCCAATATAGAGAAGATATTTATGCACATCCTTGTTTTCAGGCCTTTCCAAAGCAGTTCACTGATGATTACCTCTCAAACCACCTGTTTGGTCAGGAGGCGAGGAAGGTTTTCATACAACACCCACGGTTCAATATTGAAGTGTTCCTGAAGAGGACGAAGGACGGACGGTCAATCATCCATAGACACTGGCCTAAAGTTGCAAAGACCTTCAACATGAATGAAGGCTCAATATTCGCCTTCCGCTTCAGCAGTTTTCCAGATGAGATGCATCTGTCTATATACCGTCTATGATGCTAATTTTGAAAGGTTCTACATGTTGCATGTGAAACTTGGTGCTGGTGCAGTTGTGTAATGGGGTAGCTGAGTGCTAAAGCTATATCATGTTGTACTCTGATGTATTTCAATTATGAAATTCTTCTTCCTTAATATGGAAATGAAATATATTATGTGCTTAATATGAATGTCAATTAGATTAATAAATGGATTATTAATAATAGGGTAATTAGCCTGCTAATTGGGTTTTGCTATTGCAAATGATTATTGAAAAAATACCATGGGCGATGACCTCAGGCAACGAACACAGTTTCTAGGAATAAACCGTGTTGGATCAATGAATGATCACATAAGACTTTCTCTTGAAAACTGTTTGCGTTAGGCCACCTTGCACAAACGTTCGTTTACCACATAAAAACTGTGTGTGATGGACAATCTTTGCCACACAGTTTCTTCTACGGACCGTGTGTGATGCATTCAATAATGCAAACGATAATTTTTTTAATATCGTGTGCAATGGCAACGCTATCACAAACGATTTAACGGGAAAAATTGTGTGTGATGTACCTGTGAACGGAAACGTTTTCCTTGGAGCGACTGTGTGAGATGTACATACGAACGGAAACGTTTAGCGGGGACTGACTGTGTGTGATGTACTTGCGACAGGAAACAATTTCGTGTGTATAATTGTATTTTTTAGCTCTACTGTATGTATTTCCATATTTGTGCGCCCGCTGGTCGCACACGAACTCATTTTGCCGAGCATGTGTGCCAGGAGGGCATATCCACGACGGTTTCTGGGTCGTGTGGGAAGGACCCCCCTATCACCGTGACTCACTAGGCGACGGTTCCAAATGCCATCGCGGAAAGGGGTTAAAAACCGTTTGTATATCACCAACACGTACTAGTGATAGTTTAGGGCATTTGGGACCAAGAGGTACAAGAGAATAACAGTGCTAAGATTATAGCTGCTAAATTCAAATGGTTAAGGAAGGGCCTCAATAACTGGTCAAGGGATTTATCACACCTAAAGAAAATTATTGGTAATACCAAAATTTTGATACTGTGTTATGGTCTTATTGAGGAGTTCAGATACTTAACTGTTGAAGAGGCCAGTGGCAGATCTATTCTCAAACCCCATCTTTAACAAATTCTGGAATATCAAAGACTATGTTATAAGCAAAGGGCCACCATTAGGAAGATCAAAATGGGAGAGGCAAACACTAAGTACTTTCAGGCCAGAGCTACCATCAAGTTCAGAAACAATAGCACTGCCATGCTGAAAGATGAACAAGGTTGTGGACATTGTGATCATCCATCTAAATATGATATTTTATACAGAGCATCCAAGTGCAAAATGGGTAAGGCCTATGTGTCTCAGAATCCTCCGTAGTTACACAAACTTCTGACACGTGAAGATTTATCTGACTTGGAAGCACCATTTACCAAAGATGAAATTCACTATGTCATCAAACACATGCCTGTAGATAAATCTCTTGGTCCAGATGGATTTAATGTTGCCTTTTTAAAGAATTATTGGGATATCATGGCTCCTGACTTCTATAAGTTGATTGAGGATTTTTATCATGGTACTGCTAACATTCAGACATTAACTACTCATTTGTCACATTGATTCTAAAAGTTGATGGTGCTACTACACATAATGAGTTCAGACCAATCTACTCCTTAATTGCACACTCAAGATCATCAATAAGCTTCTGGACAATAGACTTGAAAAATTCGTTCTCAAATTGGTTCATAAAAACCAATATGGATTTCTCAACATCATGTGCATTCCGGATTGTTTAGCTTAGTCTTATAAATATGTTCATCAATGCTATTTGTCTAAGAAGTAAATTGTTTTGCTCAAACTGGATTTTGAAAAGGCATTTCACATGTTGAATCATGAAACCCTCTTTGAAATATTAAAGGCAAAGGGTTTTGGAGATAAATGGATTCATTGGATTAAGATGATCTATAGTACTGATCACTCATCTGTTCTTCTTAATGGTGTTCCTGGCAAGCAGTTCGTTTGCAAAAAAGGAGTCAGGCAGGGGATCTTGTAGCGACCAGACCTCAAACAATCTGATCTCTGTGCATCAGTGTCATCCCTGGAACGGTAATGCTGACACACACAGTACTTGAAGGATTTATAACAGAGTAGCAATCACACACTTATTACATCGAATGTCTCAAAAGAGAACTTATTACAATAAATATGGCTTAAGGCCATCTAATAACGATAACAACGGAAGGCTTGGAAGATAAGCGAGTCCATCAACTCCAACGGCATCATTGAGTATAAGATCACGACCTAAGGCACCTTACTCGTCGTCTGAAAAGTCTGCAACATGAACGTTGCAGCCCGAAAACGGGTCAGCACATGGAATATGCTCGCAATGTAACACATAGAGAGTAACGAACAGAATAATGCTATCACTACATGCATATATGGCTGGTGGAAAGCTCTATGGTTACAGTTTTGCATAAAGCCAATTTCCCCCTACAACAAAGGAATACATTTTATTTAACTATCATGGTGGTTGTTAAACATTGAGAAGGTTCCTCCAACTCAATCCCAATTAAGCATCATCATTAACCCAACAGAATTAAATTAAGTAACATGATGAGATTCACATGATAATCCAAGTACTAGATACTCAAAACGTCCATAACCGGGGACACGGCTAACCATGATTAGTTTATACACTCTGCAGAGGTTTGCACACTTTTCCCTGCAAGACTCGATCTCCTCCGCTTGGTTTCTCGCACTGCATGGTGTTTGAGAAACGGATGACCGAGACACAGTCTTTCAGAAGCATTAACTCTCTACTCCGAGTAGACAATACCAACCTACATCCCCTACATCTGCTAGTCTACCTCTTCAAGAGCTCACGCAACTTAAACAACTATGCTATAGCCCATAGTAGCTTGCGGCTACACACAGAAGTTTCTAGCATGAATAATCTCATGATCCCTTTGAGTCTGGGTGGCGGTCCATAGGAGAATCACACGACACCCTGGGATTTCCAAAAATACAGACAACACTGGGTTCCCCAGGTGCCTCAATCCATCCAGATGTGAATTTAAGTTGCCACCTTAAATAAACCATTAATTAACAATCTCACATCTATAATGGATACACTCACCCAATCCACGTCTACTAGCATAACATGGAAATATAAGCAAACGTAGAAGTAACTCCCAAATGTTTGATAATAAAACAGGTGATAGGTACTACCTCATCTACTTCCCAAAACCCACATATTAATCACATCCTAACCATGCAATTGTTTGAGGATTGACCTAATGCAATAAAGCTGGGTAGTAAAGAGGTATGATCAAAGTGTTACTTGCCTTGCTGATGATCCGTGAAACCTAGAGATTTGAAGTAGCAAGCGGCACACTTCGGGTACTCTATCGCAAACAAACAAGCATACAATAAGCACTCATCTAATGCAAAGGTAAAACTCAAATAAGAGATCTAACCAGAAAGTTCAACTTAAGAACTCCGGTTTGCAAAAAGAATCAAATCAAACGAAACAACGAAACTCAAACGGCAAAAGAAACAAGCTTCATTTACTAATCCGGACCTAAGTCAAATTTTACAGTAGCAAAAACTTGTTTGAGTTGGTTAAACCGAAAGAGGGTTTCGAGACGAAACTCTAGGCGCTTGAATAGCCTGGTTCCGATAAACGAGCGAGAAGTTATACTAGAACAAAAATCGGATCAAAAATCGCGATCAGAAATAATCGCGGAAAATCCGAGAAAAAGAAAAACGGACGAACAGGCTAACGAACGAACGTTCGCTGTCTGCGGCTAAATGACGAAAACCGTTTGTTAAAACGAACATACGGATGAACGTCCGCTAAATAGACTAAACCAAAAAAACCGAACCGAATTTAATAAAAAAACGGATCTAGGGTTTCGAAAAAACCGAACGGTTTTTATAAAAAAACCGGCGGCTACCTCGGGTCGAAGTTCGGCGAGGTCGGCAGCGAGCTCCGGCGGGCGGGTGCCGTCGGCGGCGAGGGGATCCGGCGGCTCCGGGGCGGCGGCGGCGCTGCGGGGAGGCGGGGCGACGGCGGCGGCAGCTCGGGACGGCGACGCGGCGCCGGCGGCGCGGGACCGGCGGCGGCGGGGTGGCTCAAGCGGCAGCGGCGCTAGGGTTTCACGGGGGCGGGTGGCTGGGCTGGCGGGGTCGGCCTCCCGGCTTATAAGGCCAGCCGGGCCAGGAGTCCGGGGCGGACACGACCCGGTAGGTCGGTATCTTAAAAAAACAATTATGCGCAGAAAAACAAATAAAAGAAATACTAAACGGATTCCAAAAATTCCGAAATAAATTTTACCCGACTTCTAAAATCAAGCCGGGCAAGATGGACATTTATTTGGGGCCTAAAAGCAATTTTGAAAAACGCTCATTTTTCCTAATTCTAATAAAATTGCGATAAAACTCCGAAATAAAATCTTATTTGATATTATTATTAAATCCTCAATATTTCTTTATTTAGGGAAAGTCATTTTATTCCCTCTCTCATATTTTTATAATAGAAATAATTGAAATTAAAATAATTAAAATCAAATGATCCTATTTTCAAAATTTGAGAAAACTCAAATATGAAAATAACGAAATCCCCAACTCTCTCTGTGGGTCCTTGAGTTGCGTAGAATTTCTAGGATCGAGCGAAAATGTAATAAAAATATGATATGCAATGATGATCTAATGTATAACATTCCAAATTGAAAATTTGGGATGTTACAGATCCACTTTCACCTTTGATCTTTATTATTGATGTTGGTCTCCTACAGACTATGCTTAATGAATCTATGCTCAATGACCTTCGAACTCTCCTCGGATCCACACCTCACGCCCTGAATATCCCATAATCCAGTATGCTGATGATACGATTCTAGTAACAAATGCTGATGCCACTGAACTGAGCCACATTAAGACTCTTCTCCTACATTTTGCAGCCTATACTGATCTTAAAGTGAATTATTCCAAATCTATTTTAATACCAATTAATACTGCTACAGACAAAGTGGCCCACCTCTCCTCAATGCTAGGTTGCAAAGTGATCTCCTTCCCCACAATTATCTTGGTCTTCCTTTATGTCTCACCAAACCAAGACTAGAAGATTTTGTACTCTGCTCAAAAGGATTGAAAACGGGCTATTAGGTGATGTGTACCACACAACTTGTTCTTCTAGACTGATGTTGGGCCTCCAAGCGCAGATTTTTGTAGGACAGCAGCAAATTTCCCTCAAGTGGATGACCTAGGATTTATCAATCCGTGGGAGGCATAGGATGAAGATGGCCTCTCACAAACAACCCTGCAACCAAATAACAAAGAGTCTTGTGTCCCCACCACACCAAATACAATGATAAATTGTATAGGTGCACTGGTTCGGCGAAGAGATGGTGATACAAGTGCAGTAATGATAGTAGATATTGATTTTTGTAATAGGAACAATAAAAAACAGGAAGGTAGCAAGTAACAAAAGTGAGTACAAACGGTATTGCAATGCTTGAAAATGAGGCCTAGGGTTCATACTTTCACTAGTGCAATCTCTCAACAATGCTAATATAATTGGATCATATAACCATCCCTCAACGTGCGATGAAGAATCACTCCAAAGTTCTTATCTAGCGGACAACATAGGACGGAATTGTTTGTAGGGTAGGAAACCACCTTAAAGTTATGCTTTCCGATCAATCTATCGAGCTATTCCTATAAGTATCACAAACAACCCAAGAGTTCATACTAAAATAACACCATACGATACACATCAACCAACTCTAATGTCACATAGATACTTCAATGTCACCACGAGTATTTGTGAGTTGATTATACGATATGCACCAAACAACTTCAGATTCATAATACTCAATCTAACACAAAGAACTTCAAAGAGTGCCCTAAGATTTCTACCGAAGAAACAAAGACGAGAACATGCATCAACCCCTATGCATAGATTACCCCAATGTCGCTTCGGGAATCCGCGAGTTGAGTGCCAAGACATACATCAAGTGCTCTCAAATCCATCAAAATATTCAATCCGATAATAATGAAATCTCAAAGGTAAAACTCAATTCATCACAACAAGATAGAGAGGGGAAACACCATATGATCCAACTATATTAACAAAGCTAGCGATACATCAAGATTGTGCCAAATCAAGAACACGAGAGAGAGAGAGAGAGAGAGAGAGAGAGAGAGAGAGAGAGAGAGAGAGAGAGAGAGAGAGAGAGAGAGAGAGAGAGAGAGAGAGAGAGAGATCGATCAAACACATAGCTACTACAAACCCTCAGCCCCGAGGGTGGACTACTCCCTCCTCGTCATGGTGGCCGTCGGGATGATTAAGATACCCCCCGGTGATGATTTCCCCCTTCGGCAGTGTGCGGGAACAGGGTCTAGATTGGTTTTTCGTGGCCACAGAGGCTTGCGGCAGCGGAAATTCTGATCTAGGATTATTTGTGGGGGTCTTTGTATTTATAACATTTTTTGGCGTCAGTCTAACACTGAGATGGGCCTCGAGGGGCCCACTACCCACCAGGGCGCGCTAGAGGGGGGTGGCGCACCCCGGTGCCTAGTGGACAACATGCCCCCCTCCAGTGGTTCTTTGCTCCAAAAAAGTTTCGTCCAATTCTGAGAACTTCTATTTCTGCACAAAAAACAACACCACGGTAGTTCTGCTGAAAACATCGTCAGTCTGAGTTAGTTCCATTCAAATCATACCAAACCCATATAAAATTGTTGTAAACATGGCATGAATACTTCATAAATTATAGATACATTGGATACGTATCATAAGGTTGTTCCACCCTACTATCATCCGCTGATAAACTCACACTAGTCAAGTCTGTATTCTATGGCATGGCTATCTTATTCATGTGCTTTTTGATCATCCCTAAGACTATGGTTAAACAACTTAACATCTATCTAAGCTACTAGCTTTGGAGAAAATATGGTACCACGGAGAGAGGTATTGCCATGGTTGCTTGGTAGAAAGTTTGCCTTCGTAAAACTCATGGTGGTTTGGGTATATTATGTTGGGGAATGAACTAATTTCAAAAAATTTCCTACGACCACGCAAGATCTATCTAGGTGATGCATAGCAATAAGAGGGGAGAGTGATGTCTACGTACCCTCGTAGACCGAAAGCGAAAGCGTTATGACAACGCGCTTGACGTAGTCGTACGTCTTCATGATCTGACCGATCCTAGCACCGAACATACGACACCTCCGCGATCTGCACACGTTCAGATCGGTGACGTCCCACGAACTCTAGATCTAGGTGAGATCGAGGGAGAGTTTTGTCAGCATGGCGACGGTGATGATGAAGTTACCGGCGCAGGGCTTCGCCTAAGCACTACGATGATATGACCGAGGTAGAATATGGTGGAGGGGGCACCGCACACGGCTAAACAATCATCTTGTGTGTCTATGGGGTGCCCCCTCCCCCGTATATAAAGGAGTGGAGGAGGGGAGGTCCGGCCCTCTCTATGGCGCTCCCAAGGGGGGGAGTCCTACTCCCAGTAGGAGTTGGTTTCCCCCTTCCCTATTTGGAGTAGGAGAAGAAGGGAGAGGGAGAGGGAGAGAAGGAAAGGGGGGCCGACCCCCCTCCCAATTCGGATTGGGCTTGGGGGGTGCCCCCACCTTGGATGCCTCCTCCTCTCTTCCACTAAGGCCCAATAAGGCCCATTGACTCCCCGGGGGGTTCCAGTAACCTCCCGGTATTCCGGAAAATGCCCGAACTCATTCGGAACCATTCTAGTGTCCAAACATAGCCTTCCTAATATATCGATCTTTATGTCTCGACCATTTCAAGACTCCTCGTCATTTCTGTGATCACATCCGGGACTCCGAACTACCTTCGGTACATCAAAACACATAAAGTCATAATACCGACCATCATCGAACGTTTAAGCGTGCGGACCCTATGGGTTCGAGAACTGTGTAGACATGACCGATACTCACTTCCGGTCAATAACCAATAGCGGAACCTGGATGCTCATATTGGTTCCTACATATTCTACGAAGATATTTATCGGTCAAACCGCATAACAACATACGTTGTTTCTTTGTCATCGCTATGTTACTTGCCGGAGATTCGATCGTCGGTATCTCAATACCTAGTTCAATCTCGTTACCGACAAGTCTCTTTACTTGTTCCGTAATGCATCATCCCATAACTAACTCATTAGTCACATTGCTTGCAAGGCTTATATTGATGTGCATTATCGAGAGGGCCCAGAGATACCTCTCCGAAACACGTAGTGACAAATCCTAATCTCGATCTATGTCAACCCAACAAACACCATCGGAGACACCTGTAGAGCATCTTTATAATCACCCAGTTACGTTGTGACGTTTGATAGCACACTAAGTGTTCCTCCGGTATTCGGGAGTTGCATAATCTCATAGTCATAGGAACATGTATAAGTTATGAAGAAAGCAATAGGAATAAACTAAACGATCATAGTGCTAAGCTAACGGATGGGTCTTGTCCATCACATCATTCTCTAATGATGTGATCCCGTTCATCAAATGAAAACACATGTCTATGGCTAGGAAACTTAACCATATTTGATTAACGAGCTATTCAAGTAGAGGCACACTAGGGACACTCTGTTTGTCTATGTATTCACACATGTACTAAGTTTCCGGTTAATACAATTCTAGCATGAATAATAGACATTTATCATTATATAAGGAAATATAAATAACAACTTTATTATTGCCTATAGGGCATATTTCCTTCAGTCTCCCGCTTGCACTAGAGTCAATAATCTAGATTACATTGTAATGATTCTAACACCCATGGAGTCTTGGTGCTGATCATGTTTTGCTCGTAAGAGAGGCTTCGTCAATGGGTCTGCAACATTCAGATCCATATGTATCTTGCAAATGTCTATGTCTCCTTCTGGCACTTGATGACGGATGGAATTGAAGCATCTCTTGATGTGCTTGGTTATCTTGTGAAATCTGGATTCCTTCGCCCACGCAATTGCTCCAGTATTGTCACAAAAGATTTCATTGGACCCGATGCACTAGGTATGACACTGATGTCTACTATGCAACCTTCTCCTTGTAGACGTTGTTGGGCCTCTGAGTGCAGAGGTTTGTAGGACAGTAGCCAATTTCCCTCAAGTGGATGACCTAAGGTTTATCAATCCGTGGGAGGCGTAGGATGAAGATGGTCTCTCTCAAACAACCCTACAACCAAATAACAAAGAGTCTCTTGTGTCCCCAACACACCCAATACAATGGTAAATTTTATAGGTGCACTAGTTCGGCGAAGAGATGGTGATACAAGTGCAATATGGATGGTAGATAAAGGTATTTGTAATATGAAAATATAAAAACAGCAAGGTAACTAATGATAAAAGTGAGCACAAACGGTATTGCAATGCTAGGAAACAAGGCCTAGGGTTCATACTTTCACTAGTGCAAGTTCTCTCAACAATAATAACATAATTGGATCATATAACTATCCCTCAACATGCAACAAAGAGTCACTCCAGTCACTAATAGCGGAGAACAAACGAAGAGATTATGGTAGGGTATGAAACCACCTCAAAGTTATCCTTTCTGATCGATCTATTCAAGAGTCCATAGTAAAATAACATGAAGCTATTCTTTCCGTTCGATCTATCATAGAGTTCGTACTAGAATAACACCTTAAGACACAAATCAACCAAAACCCTAATGTCACCTAGATACTCCAATGTCACCTCAAGTATCCGTGGGTATGATTATACGATATGCATGGCACAATCTCATATTCATCTATTCAAACCAACACAAAGTACTTCAAAGAGTGCCCCAAAGTTTCTACCGGAGAGTCAAGACAAAAATGTGTGCCAACCCCTATGCATAAGTTCACAAGGTCACTGAACCCGCAAGTTGATCACCAAAACATACATCAAGTAGATCACATGATATCCCATTGTCACCACAGATAAGCACATGCAAGACATACATCAAGTGTTCTCAAATCCTTAAAGACTCAATCGGATAAGATAACTTCAAAGGGAAAACTCAATCCATTACAAGAGAGTAGAGGGGGAGAAACATCATAAGATCCAACTATAATAGCAAAGCTCGCGATACATCAAGACTGTATCACCTCAAGAACACGAGAGAGAGAGATCAAACACATAGCTACTGGTACATACCCACAGCCCCAAGGGTGAACTACTCCCTCCTTGTCATGGAGAGCGCCGGGATGATGAAGATGGCCACCGATGAGGGATCCCCCCTCTGGCAGGGTGCCGGAATAGGGCCCCGACTGGTTTTTTGTGGCTATAGAGGCTTGCGGCGGCGGAACTCCTGATCTATTGTGCTCCTTGAAGTTTTTAGGGTATATGGAGATATATAGGCGAAAGAAGTCGGTCAGGGGAGCCACGAGGGGCCCACAAGGGTGGGGGGGCACGCCCAGGGGAGGTGGGCGCGCCTCCCTGCCTTGTGGCCACCTCGAAGCTTCCCTTACGTGCACTCCAAGTCCCCTGGATTGCTTCCGTTCCAAAAATAACTTCCCGAAGGTTTCATTCCATTTGGACTCCGTTTGATATTCCTTTTCTTCGAACACTGAAATAGGCAAGAAAACAACAATATGGCTGGGCCTCCGGTTAATAGGTTAGTCTCAAAAATAATATGAAAGTGCTTAGTAAAGCCCATAAACATCCAAAATAGATAATATAATAGCATGGATGCTTCATAAATTATAGATATGTTGAAGACGTATCAGCATCCCCAAGCTTAATTCCTTCTCATCCTTGAGTAGGTAAATGATAAAAGAAAGAATTTATGAAGTGTGAATGCTAGCAGGTGCACAAGTCTGATCAATGATAATTTCAATCACCTTTTCTAGCATGATTATATGTCATAACAGTAGTTCATCTCATAAAACTTCTCAAGATCAAGTAACAAGCTATTCACATGTTAAAGCATAGACCATAAACTTTCTTGAAAACTAGCAAACTTCATTCTCAGTCATCAAACAATTACAATTCATCTTATTTTCAGGAAGGGTCTATGTTAGAGCTTTGATTTAGCAAACTCCACATACTCAACTATCATATAGTCTTCCATGATTGCTACCACTGAAAGCATATTCTTAGAACAAATTGCATCCATCAAACACAGAGAAAGATAGGGGCTTAGTGTTTCGCCTCCCAACTCACTTATCATATAGATAATTGTCAACAATAATAATTCATGATCAAATATATTTGCATGGCCATATATGCTTAGATCTTTCCCCAACACACGATGCTTGCCAACTAAAGAGTAGGTAGGAATGAGAAGGAATATTACTGACTCTTGCATAAAAGTAAAAGATAGGCCCTTCGCAGAGGGAAGCAGGGATTTGCAGAGGTGCCAGAGCTCGATTTTGAAATAGAGATGAAAATAATTTTGAGAGGTATGCTTTCGTTGTCAACATAACAACCAAGAGTTCCCAATATCTTCCATACTACATACATTATAGGCGGTTCCCAAACAGAATCGTAAAGTTTTTTACTCCCCCTCCACCAACAATCATCAATCCATGGCTTGCCCGAAACAACGGGTGCCTCCAACTAACATCAATCCCGGGGGAGTTTTGTTTGCAATTATTTTTGATTTGATTTTGATCTTTTGATCATGGGACTAGGCATCCCAGTTGCCAGCCATTTTTCTCGTGAATGATGAGCGGAGTCCACTCATCGTGAGAATAACCCACCTAGCATGGAAGATACTGACAGCCCCTAGTCGCTACATGAGCGATTCGGGCATACAAAACATAGTATTATTTGAAGGTTTAGAGTTTGGCACATGCAAATTTACTTGGAACGGCAAGTAAATACCGCATATAGGTAGGTATGGTGGACACTCATGGAAGAAACTTGGTTCAGGGGATTTGGATGCACAAGTACAGATATTTTGGCTAGCAAAGGATTCTAAATAGCAAGCACCACATGTTGGAGGATCTATAACAATATAACTTCTATACAAATACACCCAAGCATAACTCATTACGTTGTCTTTCTTGTTCAACTTCAACTAATTTGCTCAGGTTTGAAAATAATTAATGGGGCTCACAATCATAGAAGATGTCTAAGATAGTATATTTATATGTGAAATCTCTCTTCCTTCAATATTCTTTCATGAATTGTTCAAGTGACCAATACAATGTTTGCTACCCTTCAACCACTTCTACTTCTTAGATGTGAAGTCATTACTCCCCATGGTGTAAGCAAATGAAACATGTATAATTTCATATTTATGATATTCAAATCATTCAACCATTTACTCATAGGATATCAGTGAAGCACACGAGTAAATGACAAACTACTCCAAAAAGATATAAGTGAAGATCAATGAGTAGTTAAATAATTATGTAGCTATGTGAAGACTCTCTAACATTTAAGGATTTCAGATCTTGGCATTTTATTCAAACAGAAGGCAAAACAAAAGAAAACAAAATGATGCTCCAAGTGAAACACATATCATGTGGTGAATAAAAATATAGCTCCAAGTAAAGTTACCGATAAACGAAGATGAAAGAGGGGATGCCTTCCGGGGCATCCCCAACCTTAGGCTCTTGGTTGTCCTTGATTATTACCTTGGGGTGCCTTGGGCATCCCCAAGCTTAGGCTCTTGCCACTCCTTATTCCATAATCCATCGAATCTTTACCCAAAACTTGAAAACTTCACAACACAAAACTCAACAGAAAACTCGTAAGCTCCGTTAGTATAAGAAAATAAATAAATCACCACTTAGGTACTGTTATGAACTCATTATAAATTCATATTGGTGTAATATCTACTGTATTCCAACTTGTCTATGGTTCATACCCTCCGATACTACTCATAGATTGATCAAAATAAGCAAACAACACATAGTAAACAGAATCTGTCAAAAACAGAATAGTCTGTAGTAATCTGTATCAAACATATACTTCTGGAACTCCAAACTTCATAACAAATTAGGCAAACCTGAGAAATTTATGTACCAATCCATAGCAAAAAGAATCAGATCAAAATCACATTTCTGTGAATTATCAAAACTAGTTTACTGGGTGCAAAAGTTTCTGATTTTCAGCAGGATCAACACAACTATCACCGTAAGCTATCCTAAAGGTCTTACTTGGCACTTCATTGAAACAAAAGCTATAAAACCTGATTACTACAGTAGCATAATCATGTGGACACACAAAAACTGCAATGGTAAATATTGGGTTGTCTCCCAACAAGTGCTTTTCTTTAATGCCTTTCTAGCTAGGCATGATGATGATAATGATGCTCACATAAAAGATAAGAACTGAAACATAACGGGAGCATCATGAAGCATATGACTAGCATATTTAAGTCTAACCCACTTCCTATGCATAGGGATTTTGTGAGAAAACAACTTAAGGGAACCATAATCAACTAGCATAGGAAGGCAAAACAAGCATAACTTTGAAACTTTAAGCAAATTGAGAGGAAACTTGATATTATTGCAATTCCTACAACCATATATTCCTCCCTCACAATAATTTTCAGTAGAATAATGAATGAATTCAACAATATAACCAACACCTAAAGCATTCTTTTCATGATCTACAAGCTTAGAAAATTTACTACTCCCCACATAAGCAAAATTCTTCTTATTTGGAATAGTGGGAGTATCATAAGAGACTTGAATACTATAAATTGTTTCCACATTAAAAGAGTAATGTTCAGAAAAAGGGTAATCATAATCATGACAAGTTTTATAAATATAATCTTCACTACTTTTTATAGCATAAGTTTCATCACAATAATCATCATAAGTAGCAACTTTGTTCTCGTCATAATCAATTGAAACCTCTTCCAAGATACCGGACTCATCACTAAATAAAGTCATGACCTCTCCAAATCCACTTTCATAATTATCACAATAAGATTCAACATCCTCCAGAATAGTGGGATCATTACTTCCTAAAGTTGACACTCTTCCAAACCCACTTTCATCAATATAATCATCATAGGTAAGAGGCATGCTATCATCATAACAACTTTGCATATCAAAACTTGGGAGGCTAAAAATATCATCTTCATTAAACGCAGCATCCCCAAGCTTGGGACAAACATTAATTTCAGCAAATATATTCTCAAATATTTCATCCTCATCAAAATAGCTTCCCCAAGCTTGGGGCTTTTCATATCATAAGCATAATCACTCTCATCATTAATAGTATGGATAGCACCAATAGTATAGCAATTATCATCATCACAATGAGTAGTAGGAGAAACATCATTTGGGAGAGATACCTTTCTTCCTTTGTTGCTCCGTCTTTTCTTTTTCTTCTTCACATTATGTGTGGGTTCAACCTTCTTCTCTGAGCTCCTTCTTGATGAGATTGGTTGAATAGAAAGCTCCTCCTCGTTACGTGATTCATCATAAGAAATAATAGGAGGATATTGGGAAGTCTCTTCCCTTTCATTAGTGTTCTCTTCATCTTCTATTTGCTTTTTTTCTTTATGTAATTGGCAATATAAGGATTTTCAATGCTATTCACCGCATAATACATATAAATCTTCGCTAGATCAAAATCAAGAAATATATCAAGATTAAATTTTGGAATACCCTTAGTTATACATTTCATTTCTTCATACCCCAAAAGAAGATTAACCTCTTTATGATGCTCAAGGGTAATCAAATTATCACAATTTTTGGACACGATTCGGTCATGAAACAATTTGCATTGGAGATTTAAGTGACCATGTTCATTGCAAAGTTCACAAGGATGGTGAAAAATATTGAATTTTTCAGCACAAATGTCTAGCCTTTCTTGCAACAATTTAGTTTCTAAATGCTCGTGCCTCTTGCAATATCTATCTTCTCTATTTGGTGTGTACTTGCAAACCCAATGCACTCCGTAAAAATCGACATGCTTATAGGAGACATTTTCATCATAACTAGTGCAATCATCATTAGTACTATGTATATTCAAAGAGTTCATACTAACAACATTGCAATCATGCTCATCATTCAAAGATTTAATACCAAACATTTTATAGACTTCTTCTTCTAGGACTTGAGCACAATTTTTCTTTTCATCATACTCACGAAAGATATTAAAAAGATGAAGCGTATGAGACAAACTCAACTCCATTTTTTTGTAGTTTTGTTTTATAAACTAAACTAGTGATAAAACAAGAAACTAAAATATTCGATTGCAAGATCTAAAGATATACCTTCAAGCACTCTCCTCCCCGGCAACGGCGCCAGAAAAGAGCTTGATGTCTACTACGCAACCTTCTCCTTGTAGACGTTGTTGGGCCTCCAAGTGCAGAGGTTTGTAGGACAGTAGCAAATTTCCCTCAAGTGGATGACCTCAGGTTTATCAATCCGTGGGAGGCGTAGGATGAAGATGGTCTCTCTCAAACAACCCTGCAACCAAATAATAAAGAGTCTCTTGTGTCCCCAACACACCCTATACAATGGTATATTGTATAGCTGCACTAGTTCAGCGAAGAGATGGTGATACAAGTGCAATATGGATGGTAGATAAAGGTATTTGTAATATGAAAATATAAAAACAACAAGGTAACTAATGATAAAAGTGAGCACAAATGGTATTGCAATGCTAGGAAACAAGGCCTAGGGTTCATATACTTTCACTAGTGCAAGTTCTCTCAACAATAATAACATAATTGGATCATATAACTATCCCTCAACATGCAACAAAGAGTCACTCCAAAGTCACTAATAGCGGAGAACAAATGAAGAGATTATGGTAGGGTACGAAACCACCTCAAAGTTATCCTTTCTGATCGATCTATTCAAGAGTCCGTAGTAAAATAACATGAAGCTATTCTTTCCGTTCGATCTATCGTAGAGTTCGTACTAGAATAACACCTTAAGACACAAATCAACCAAAACCCTAATGTCACCTAGATACTCCAATGTCACCTCAAGTATCCGTGGGTATGATTATACGATATGCATCACACAATCTCAGATTCATCTATTCAAACCAACACAAAGTACTTCAAAGAGTGCCCCAACGTTTCTACCGGAGAGTCAAGACAAAAACGTGTGCCAACCCCTATGCATAAGTTCAAGGTCACTGAACCCGCAAGTTGATCACCAAAACATACATCAAGTAGATCACATGATATCCCATTGTCACCACAGATAAGCACATGCAAGACATACATCAAGTGTTCTCAAATCCTTAAAGACTCAATCCGATAAGATAACTTCAAAGGGAAAACTCAATCCATTACAAGAGAGTAGAGGGGGAGAAACATCAGAAGATCTAACTATAATAGCAAAGCTCGCGATACATCAAGATTGTATCACCTCAAGAACACGAGAGAGAGAGAGAGAGATCAAACACATAGCTACTGGTACATACCCTCAGCCCCGAGGGTGAACTACTCCCTCCTCGTCATGGAGAGTGTCGGGATCATGAAGATGGCCACCGGTGAGGGATCCCCCCTCCGGCAGGGTGCCGGAACAGGGTCCCGATTGGTTTTTTGTGGCTAAAGAGGCTTGCGGCAGCGGAACTCCCGATCTATTGTGCTCCTAGAAGTTTTTAGGGTATATGGAGATATATAGGCGAAAGAAGTCGGTCAGGGGAGCCACGAGGGGCCCACGAGGGTGGGGTCGCGCCCAGGGGAGGTGGGCACGCCTCCCTGCCTCGTGGCCACCTCGAAGCTTCCCTTACGTGCACTGCAAGTCCCCTGGATTGCTTCCGTTCCAAAAATAACTTTCCCGAAGGTTTCATTCCATTTGGACTCCGTTTGATATTCCTTTCTTTGAAACACTGAAATAGGCAAGAAAACAACAATATGGGCTGGGCCTCTGGTTAATGGGTTAGTCCCAAATATAATATAAAAGTGCTTAGTAAAGCCCATAAACATCCAAAACAGATAATATAATAGCATGAATGCTTCATAAATTATATATACGTTGAAGACGTATCAGACACCTAGATCGGATATGAACTCCTTCATCCAGACTCCTTCATTTGCTGCTTCCGATGCAGCTATGGAAAGTATTCCGCTTCACACGTAGATCCCACCACGACACTCTACTTAGAACTGCACCAACTGGCAGCTCCACCGTTCAATATAAACACATATCCGGTTTGTGACTTAGAGTCATCCGGCTCAGTGTCAAAGCTTTATCGACGTAACCATTAACGACAAGCTCTTTGTCACCTCCATAAACGAGAAACATATCCTTAGTCCTTTTCAAGTATTTCAGGATGTTCTTGACCTCTGTCTAGTGATCCACTCCTGGATTACTTTGGTACCTCCCTACTATACTTATAGCAAGGCACACATCAGGTCTGGTACACATCATTGCATACAAGATAGAACCTATGGCTGAAGCATAGGGAATGCCTTTCATTTTCTCTCTATCTTCTGCAGTGGTCGGGCATTGAGTCTCCCTCAACTTCACACCTTGTAGCACATGCAAGAACCCTTTCTTTGACTGGTCCATTTTGAACTTCTTCAAAATCTTATCAAGGTATGTGCTTTGTGAAAATCCAATTAAGCGTCTTGATCTATCTCTATAGATCTTGATGCCCAATATATAAGCAGCTTCACCGAGGTCTTTCATTGAAAAATTCTTATTCAAGTATCCTTTATGCTATCCAGAAATACTGTATCATTTCCAATCAACAATATGTCATCTACATATAATATTAGAAATGCTACAGAGCTCCCACTCACTTTCCTATAAATACAGGCTTCTCCAAAAGTCTGCATAAAACTATATGCTTTGATCACACTATCAAAATGTTTATTCCAACTCCGAGAGGCTTGCACCAGTCCATAAATGGATCACTAGAGCTTGCACACTTTGTTAGCATCCTTTGGATCGATAAAACCTTCTGGTTGCATCATATACAACTCTTCTTCCAGAAATCCATTCAGGAATGCAGTTTTGACATCCATTTGCCAAATTTCATAATCATAAAATGCGGCAATTGCTAACATGATTTGGACAGACTTAAGCATTGCTACGGGTGAGAAAGTCTCATCGTAGTCAACTCATTGAACTTGTCGAAAACCTTTCGAACAAGTCGAGCTTTGTAGACAGTAACATTACCATCAGGGTCAGTCTTCTTCTTGAAAATCCATTTATTCTCGATGGCTTGCCGATCATTGGGCAAGTCAACCAAAGTCCACACTTTCTTCTCATACATGGATCCCATCTCAGATTTCATGGCCTCGAGCCATTTCGCGGAATCTGGGCTCATCATCGCTTCCTCATAGTTCGTAGGTTCGTTATGGTCTAATAACAGGATGTCTAGAATAGGATTACCGTACCACTCTGGTGTGGATCTTATTCTGGTTGACCTACGAGGTTCAGTAGCAACTTATCTGGAGTTTCATGATCACTATCATTAGCTTCCTCTCTAATTAGTGTAGGAATCACTGGAGCTGATTTCTGTGATATACTACTTTCCAATTCGGGAACAGGTATAATTACCTCATCAAGTTCTACTTTCCTCCCACTCACTTCTTTCGAGAGAAACTCCTTGTCTAGAAAGGATCCATTCTTAGCAACGAATATCTTGCCTTCGGATCTGTGATAGAAGGTGTACCCAACAGTCTCCTTTGGGTATCCTATGAAGACACATTTCTCCGATTTGGGTTCGAGCATATCAAGTTGAAGCTTTTTCACATAAGCATCGCAGCCCCATACTTTCAGAAACGACAACTTGGGTTTCTTGCCAAACCACAGCTCATAAGGAGTCGTCTCAACTGATTTAGATGGTGCCCTATTTAACGTGAATGTAGCTGCCTCTAATGCATAACCCCAAAACAATAGTGGTAAATCGGTAAGAGACATCATAGATGGCACCATATCTAAAAAAGTGCGGTAACGATGTTCGGACACACCATTACGCTGTGGTGTCCCAGGTGGCATGAGTTTGTGAAACTATTCCACATTGTTTTAATTGAAGGCCAAACTTGTAACTCAAATATTCGCCTCCACAATCAGATCATAGAAACTTTATTTTCTTTTCACGATGATTTTCCACTTCACTCTGAAATTCTTTGAACTTTTCAAATGTTTCAGACTTATGTTTCATCAAGTAGAAATACCCATATCTGCTCAAATCATCTGTGAAGGTCAGAAAATAATGATACCCACCGCGAGCCTCAACACTCATCGGACCGCATACATCACTATGTATTATTTCCAATAAGTCAGTTGCTCGCTCCATTGTTCCAAAGAACGGAATCTTAGTCATCTTGCCCATGAGGCATGGTTCGCAAGCATCAAGTGATTCATAATCAAGTGATTCCAAAAGCCCAACAGCATGGAGTTTCTACATGCGCTTCACACCAATATGACCTAAATGGCAGTGCCACAAATAAGTTGCACTATCATTATTAACTTTGCATCTTTTGTCTTCAAATTTTTGAATATGTGTATCACTACGATCGAGATTTAATAAACCATTTATACTGAGTGTATGACCATAGAAGGTTTTATTCATGTAAATAGAACAACAATTATTCTTTGACTTAAATGAATAACCATATTGCAATAAACATGATCCAATCATATTCATGCTTAACGCAAACACCAAATAAAATTTATTTTAGGTTCAACACTAATCCCGAAGGTAAAGGGAGTGTGCGATGGTAATCTTATCAACCTTGGAATCACTTCCAGCACACATCATCACCTTGCCCTTAACTAGTCTCTGTTTATTTTGCAACTCCTGTTTCGAGTTACTACTCTTAGCAACTAAACCGGTATCAAATACCGAGGGGTTGCTATAAACACTAGTAAAGTACACATCAATAACATGTATATCCAATATACCTTTGTTCACTTTGCCATCCTTCTTATCCGCCAAGTATCTAGGGCAGTTCCACTTCTAGTGACCATTTCCTTTGCAGTAGAAGAACTCGGTTTCAGGCTTGGGTCTAGCTTTGGGCTTCTTCATGGGAGTGGCAACTTGCTTGCCATTCTTTCTTGAGTTTCCCTTTCTTTCCCTTGCCCTTTTTTATTGAAACTAGCGGTCTTGTCAACCATCAACACTTGATGCTTTTTCTTGATTTCTACCTTCGCCGATTTCAGCATCGCGAAGAGCTTGGGAATCGTTTCCGTTATCCCTTGCATATTATAGTTCATCACGTAGTTCTAGTAACTTGGTGATAGTGACTAGAGAACTCTGTCAATCACTATCTTATTTGGAAGATTAACTCCCACTTGATTCAAGCGATTGTAGTACTCAGACATTCTGAGCACATGCTCAATAGTTGAGCTATTCTCCTCCATCTTGTAGGCTAAGTACTTTGTCAGAGGCCTCTTACCTCTCGACTTGGGCATGAGTCTGAAATACCAATTCCAGCTCTGGAACATCTCATATGCTCCGTGTTGTTCAAAACGTTTTTGAAATCTCGGTTCTAAGCCGTAAAGCATGGTGCACTAAACTATCACGTATTCATCATACCGAGCTTTGTCAAACATTCATAACATCTGTATCTGCTCTGCAATAGGTCTATCACCTAGTGGTGCATCAAGGACATAATTCTTCTGTGCAGCAATGAGGAAAATCCTCTGATCACGGACTAAGTCCTCATCATTTCTACGATAATCTTTCAACTTATATTTCTCTAGGAACATATAAAAAATAAATGGGGAGCTACATCGCGAGCTATTGATCTACAACATAGATATGCAAATACTATCAGAACTAAGTTCATGATAAATTAAAGTTCAATTAATCATATTACTTAAGAACTCCCACTTAGATAGACATCCCTCTAATCATCCAAGTGATCACGTGATCCAAATCAATTAAACCATGTACGATCATCACGTGAGATGGAGTAGTTTTCGATGGTGAACATCACTATGTTGATCATATCTACTATATGATTCACGCTCGACCTTTCAGTCTCAGTGTTCCGAGGCCATATCTGCATATGCTAGGCTCGTCAAGTTTAACCCGAGTATTCTGCGTGTGCAAAAATGGCTTGCACCCTTTGTATGTGAACGTAGAGCTTATCACACCCGATCACCACGTGGTGTCTTGGCACGACAAACTATCGCAACGGTGCATACTTAGGGAGAACAGTTATACCTTGAAATTTAGTGAGAGATCATCTTATAATACTACCACCGCACTAAGCAAAATAAGATGCATAAAGGATAAACATCACATGCAATCAATATAAGTGATATGATATGGCCATCATCATCTTGTGCCTTTGATTTCCATCTCCAAAGCATCGTCATGATCACCATCGTCACCGGCTTGACACCTTGATCTCCATCGACGCATCATTGTCGTCTCTCCAACTATTGCTTCTACGACTATCGCTACCGCTTAGTGATAAAGTAAAGCAATTACATGGCGATTGCATTTCATACAATAAAGCGACAACCATAAGGCTCCTGCCAGTTGCCGATAACTTTTACAAAACATGATCATCTCATACAACAATTTATATATCATCATGTCTTGACCATATCACATCACAACATGCCCTGCAAAAACAAGTTAGACGTCCTCTACTTTGTTGTTGCAACTTTTACGTGGTTGCTATGGGCTGAGCAAGAACCGTTCTTACCTATGCATCAAAACCACAACGATTTTTCGTTAAGTGTGCTGTTTTAACCTTCAACAAGGACCGGGTGTAGTCACACTCGATTAAACTAAAATTGGAGAAACAGACACCCACTAGCCACCTGCGTGCGAAGCACGGTGGTAGAACTAGTCTCATGAACGCGGTCATGTAATGTCGGCCTGGGTCGCTTCATCCAACAATACCGCCGAATCAAAGTATGACAAGCTGGTAAGCAGTATGACTATTATCGCCCACAACTCTTTGTGTTCTACTTGTGCATATAACATCTACGCGTAGACTTGGCTCAGATACCACTGTTGGGGAACGCAGTAATTTCAAAAAAATTCCTACGACCACGCAAGATCTATCTAGGTGATGCATAGCAATGAGAGGAGAGAGTGATGTCTACGTACCCTTGTAGACCGAAAGCGGAAGCGTTATGACAACGCGGTTGATGTAGTCATACGTCTTCATGATCTGACCGATCCTAGCACCGAACGTACGACAACTCCGCGATTTGCCCACGTTCAGCTCGATGACGTCCCACGAACTCTAGATCCAGTTGAGGTCGAGGGAGAGTTTCGTCAGCACAACGGCGTGGCGATGGTGATGATGAAGTTACCGGCGCAGGGCTTCACCTAAGCACTACGACGATATGACCGAGGTGGAATATGGTGGAGGGGGGCACCGCACACGGTTAAATAATCAACTTGTGTGTCTATGGGATGCCCCCTCCCTCATATATAAAGGAGTGGAGGAGGGAAGGGCCAGCCCTCTCTATGGCGCGTCCAAGGGGGGGAGTCCTACTCCTAGTAGGAGTAGGTTTCCCCCCTTCCCTATTCGGAGTAGGAGAAGAAGGAAGAGGGAGAGAGAGAAGGAAAGGGGGGGTGGCCCTGCTCCCAATTCGGATTGGGCTTGGGGGGCGTGCCCCCACCTTGGCCGCCTCCTCCTCTCTTCCACTAAGGCCCAATAAGGCCCATTAACTCCCCGTGGGGTTCCAGTAACCTCCCGGTACTCCGAAAATGCCTAAACTCATCTGGAATTATTCCGGTGTCAAAACATAGCCTTCCAATATATCGATCTTTATGTCTCGACCATTTCAAGACTCCTCGTCATGTCCGTGATCACATCCGAGACTCCGAACTACCTTCGGTACATCAAAACACATAAACTCATAATACCAATCGTCATCGAACATTTAAGCATGCGGACCCTATGGGTTTGAGAACTATGTAGACATGACCGAGACTCACTTCCTGTCAATAACCAATAGAAAAACCTGGATGCTCATATTGGTTCCTACATATTCTACGAAGATATTTACCGGTCAAACCGCATAACAACATACGCTGTTCCCTTTGTCATCGGTATGTTACTTGCCCGAGATTTGATCGTCGATATCTCAATACCTAGTTCAATCTCGTTACCGGCAAGTCTCTTTACTCGTTCCGCAATGCATCATCCCGTAACTAACTCATTAGTCACATTGCTTGCAAGGCTTATAGTGATGTGCATTACCGAGAGGGCCCAGAGATACCTCTCCGAAACATGGAGTGACAAATACTAATCTCGATCTATGCCAACCCAACAAACACCATCGGAGACACCTGTAGAGCATGTTTATAATCACCCAGTTATGTTGTGACATTTGATAGCACACTAAGTGTTCCTCCGGTATTCGGGAGTTGCATAATCTCATAGTCATAACAACATGTATAAGTTATGAAGAAAGCAATAGCAATAAACTAAACGATCATAGTGCTAAGCTAACGGATGGGCCTTGTCCATCACATCATTCTCTAATGATGTGATCCCGTTCATCAAATGACAACACATCTCTATGGCTAGGAAACTTAACCATCTTTGATTAACGAGCTAGTCAAGTAGAGGCACACCAGGGACACTCTGTGTGTCTATGTATTCACACATGTACTAAGTTTCTGGTTAATACAATTCTTGCATGAATAATAAACATTTATCATGATATAAGGACATATAAATAACAACTTTATTACTGCCTCTATGTCATATTTCCTTCATATTGGACATCAGCACACATAATCAGGCCTTGCTCACGGAATACCTACACAAATTCCTCAACAGAGATGATATTCCTTGGGTTAAAATTATCTGGGAGACCCATTATTCTAGCAACCTGCTAGGGGAGACAATAATGGGATCTTTTTGGTGGAAGGCCATCCTCAAACTGATGCCCACATACAAGGATAATGCTCTTTGCAAGATTGGCTTGGGGGATGCTGCATTATTCTACGCTGATAAATGGCATGAAGAACCTCTTCTCACATTATACCCTGAGCTATTTTCTTACTCCACCAGCAAGGACATCATAGTGCGACAGGTACTGAATCTTCAGGAAATTAGCATGATGTTCCAGATACCACTGCCACTCCTAGCATACCAATAGTTAAAAACACTACAAGAGAGTATTAACAATAGAGTGGCCTTTGAGACCCCTGGTCAATGGTGTTATCCATGGACCTCTGCAAGATACTCATCTATGAAAATGTACAAGCAGCTGATCGGGGAGAGCACTACACATCACATATTTAAAGATATCTGGGGTACTTCTTGTAGGCT
The DNA here is from genome assembly GCF_002162155.2 of Triticum dicoccoides. Classification (NCBI taxonomy): domain Eukaryota; kingdom Viridiplantae; phylum Streptophyta; class Magnoliopsida; order Poales; family Poaceae; genus Triticum; species Triticum dicoccoides. The sequence continues at coordinate 152,872,869 of NC_041389.1, forward strand.
CGGGCACAAAATATTTTTCTGGATCAAACTACATGACAGACTTAATACCAGGAACATGTTACAAATAGGAAGTATGCATCTAGATGATTACAATTGTGCACTATGTGGAGATACCATAGAGGAAACTATAGCACATCTGATCTAGAACTTCCCATTCGCACTGCTATGTTGGGATCATATTATTCCTAATCATGAGAGAGGCATTTTATCATTTGATGAGATCTCCCTTTCACTTATCCACCTCCCCAGAGATATTGCTCTTGAGATCATCATTGTTGGTTGTTGGGATACTTGGTCATTCAGAAATGACAAGATCTTCAGATCGGCTACTCCACATATTATTTGCTGGAAATTCCACCCTAAAGAAGGACTCTGGGCAACGCAGACTAAGTCTAAGGCACAGAAAGCAGAGAGAATAAAGAGGTGGATTGATCAGCACATATAACCCAGTACTATCGCGAAGTAGGCGCTCCATAGCCTCCTTCTAGATGCCAATGTCGAAGAGGTTGAGCTGCTTGAGTTGAGGGAGAAGAAGAATTGGCACGACATTAATTTGGGGGAAATAACGGGAGCTGAACCTGGCGCGGCACAGTGTGGGCGTGAGGCGGAGGGCGGATGGTGGCAGAGAGCGACATTGTCTACCTTCAAAATTGAGCTCCTCGAGCTAATCTAGGGCGGGGGATAAGAACCAATCATTGAACTGCTTGGACCTTGCAATTGGTACTGAACATGTGGATGTCAATGCGTCTGGCTAGCCCAGGGTGTGATGCATGGATCTTGGAGATTGCGGTCATGCATCTGCAACCCCCATCACAAAGGCAGTTGTCGGCGGTGAGATTGAGGGGTATGGAGCGCTAGAGGGGAGGCTGCTGATAAAGTCCAGGTTTGTCAGATGTGATTTTGGCTCGAGCCGCCTCCGCTTGTTGGTTGCCTCATCCTCCATCTTAGCCAGCGGCGACGCCGGTGTACATGTGTTCTCGTGTGTATTCTGTGTTGGGTTTGCGCAAGTGCGTCCTTCCGTGCTTGTTGCATAGTGGTGTATGTGCGGTGTTGTAGTGTGTGTCTGTGATGTCATCTAAGAAGTTGTTAATCTAGTTGTACTACTATTTTAACGCGAAAGAAGTGTGCACTCAATTTAGTAGCGTGCGGGGTGCTACCGTGAGTGGTTTCTAGTTCGTTTATTTCACCGCGTGGCAGATGGGCCTCTAGTTTATTTATTTTCACACACTACAACATGGGACCGCACACTCAGATAGAGAACACGAGCTGACAAGGCACCATATACACTGGTTGATCAGTCAACTAAACAATATGCAGAGCTATATGCTGAGCCAGTGACTGTATAATCCCTCGGTAAAGAGAGATCAAGTGAGAGGGGAGGCCCGTGAGACATAGAGAGAGAAAGAGATACTCCCTCCATTCGATAATGTAGTGCCTATAATTTTTTGAAAAGTCAAACTTTTGAAACTTTGACCAAGTTTATAGAGAAAATTATTTATATCAACAATATCAAAGATATATAATATGAAACTGCATCTTGTGATGTATCTAATGATATATGTTTATCATTCCAGATGTACATGGTTTTCTCCACATACCTGGTCAAACTTTGTGAGGTTTGACTTTTCAAAAAAAATTATATGTTATGGACCGGAGAGAGTACCTAACTAGAGAGAGATCAAGTGTGTGTGTGTCGCGGGAAACCACGACCACCTATGGGACCAGGGGGCCCCTTGCTGGTTCGGTAGAGGGACGTTGCATTGCACAAAGAGCAGATGAGCGTGTGACAACACGATAAAGATCACGCAGGCAGTTTTACCCAGGTTCGGGCCGCCGCGAGGCGTAAAACCCTACTCCTGCTTTGGTGGATTGATGGTGCAAAGGTGGTGGTGGAGCGTAGTACACTTGCCCGGCAAGGGTTGCCTCAGGGTGATAGTGGCTACGCGCGTATAGGGGCGTGAGTTATATGACCTTCTAACCCTTTCTACGGTTGCCATGGGCCTCCTTTTATATATCAAGGGGTCACTACAATCACAAAGTAGTCATTACGCACTAATAAGATAGCCACAGTGCTACCATACCTAACTCTGCGGGCTGACAGGGCAGATTAAATGCACCGCTCAATGTCACATCGTTGGTTGCCCGACAAGGCTTGCCGGGCATATTTTGCCAGCTCCGCACCTGCTTGCTTGACACGTCGCATGACGAGTGTCGTCTGTGGGTTTTCCCTGTAGGGAGAGGCAACCATGTGGCGAATGGCTGCCACTTAGTCACTTTGCGGCTTGACACCGCACTGATCTACGAGGTGGGTCGTGGTGAAATGGTTGGTGAGATGGTTTTGCTTCCGCGAGCCCCGACATGCCCTGCCAGGATGCTTCGGTCGCCCGCTTCTAGGGGTGGCCTCGCCTGCCCGGTAAAGGAGGCCCTTTTCTCGATGATATCCTGCTTCTCTAGCTTGATCTTGGTCCCTCTGATCTGCATGTTGGTCCTTCAAATCTCTTGGTTCCTTATACTCTGACTTGGGCTGGTGCTTCAACCTTGTTCTCGTGCATGTGCACGGACTGGGCAACAGACCCAGGGTTTGTTGCACCGACAGAAGCTCCTGGGCCTGCCTCGAACGCGCTGCCGAGCATCATCGCGGTAGGGCCTAATAAGTGCACAGGCGGGGTTGCTGAAGAGGCTGGTCTCTTGAGGCCTTCTTTGCTTCTTCATTAGCCTTGATTCCGGGCCAGTTTCTGGTTTCTCCGCGCGTCGTGTAAAGCCAAAAGTGGTGGGGCCGCTCCAGTAATGGCCCGTGAATGACTTCAACGCACGGGGTAGAAACTGCCAATTGACTCTTCCCACCATGTCCTTATCCATGGCCAAGTATGTTGCATGCATCGCGTGGGGTAGGTAACGGAGGCGGGTGGTGTGGGAGAGCATCAAGGTGAGGGCCCGGTCGTCTTGAATTGGCAAAGGAGGACGGTGGTCACCCATTTGGTGGAGCGGCTCCCCTCCTCGTCCTGCCTATAAAAGGAAAGGGTGGAGGAGGGCAGAGTCACTCATCCTTGCATTCCTCCTCTTCTTTCTTCTGCTTCTATTGGTTATGTCGAAGAGACGAGCCTGGGGCTAGCCCCGGGGCTCTTGGTTGGGGCTAAAGTCGCCAAACGCTGGCGCTGATGCTCGGGAGTGAGCCTGGTCCTTGGTGTGGCGAACCTCTTGGTTCCTTCAAGGCTCGGCCGGGAGGCGGGGTTGGAGATTGTTGGTAATCCTAGCATTGCCCCTCCTGAAATTCTTGGGGCTGATGTCGACAAGAGGCACGCCTTCCTGCCCGCCAAGGTGGGGAGCGGTGCGCCTCAAGCCCCCTGGCTGTCTTGTCCGTTCGCTGTCTCCCCAAGAAAGTTCCCGGACTGGAGTCTTGGCGCTTCTCAGGAGCAACGGTGGTAAGGAGAAAACGAGGGAAGGCGGGGAAGGCGGGTGGCAGGGGGCCAGGTCGGAGTATGATGCCATGGATGCCTTCGCCTCCGACTGGCGACCTGTCGCTTCGTCTTCCCGCTCTTCCCCTCCCTCCCCGGCATCATCATCACTAGCATCCTAGGGTGATAGCCGGGGAGGGATGTTCTCTTGGCGCATTCGCCTCGCCTCTAGCAGTCTTTCGGCTGAGCTTTGGTGGATGACTCCACCGGCGCTCAAGCCGAGGCTTCTTGCTGGCTCTTGAGGTGATGACTAGAGGGCGCCACCCCGTCCTTCATACTCCTCCTTCGCAGCCTCGCCACTCCCGGTCTTGTCAGGCCGTGCCAAGCGGGTCCTAATAGGACCGGGGTGGGCTCCTGCTCAGGCGCCCCTTTTCTCGTCTTTTCCTCCTTCCACTGCAGTGCCTGAAGGAGGGAAAACAAAAAGAGGGGATTACGGGGCACTTATCTTTTTTCAATCTTAAATCTATAGGCACTTGCCAAATTTTAATTCAAATAATGTAATCTCTCGAGTCCATGTATGTGTCCTGTAACGCTTGTACTTGTATCAGCATATAAATGAAAAAGATGAACCTTGCCGGCAACCCTGGCATGTGTATGTCCACATAGAGGCGAGATGCCTCTTTAATGGAAATAAACGAGTTTACCCCGGCAGGCTATCCTGCCGGTACCCTTTTTGTTTGCCGAAGAGCTGCGTCTACCGGGTTACAGACATAGGGACCAAGCCCCCACCAACTTCTTTCTACCAAAGGGTACTGCGACCATCCTGACCGAAGCAGTGTTTGAGTCATGGATGGGATCACCTAAGTCTTAAAAGAGTGGTGAAGCTTTCTCATGCTCAAGTTATACATTTACAGAACACTGATGGACAGGAGGTAAAACTTATCTGTTTGGCTTGTCAAGGATCGTTGTGCCGGGCAATCTTCTCAACTCTTTGTCTAAGCCAAGTCCACTGCAGGAACCTACAGCTTCAAGCAGATGAGAATGAATGCAGGATGTGATCCTATCTATATGCATATGCAAATGCTCATGAAATGCTTATGCAGTGATCTTGGAATGCTCATGCATGCATGCAGTCTTGGTCGGGGCCCCCCATAGTGCTTCTTTATTTTCTCTTGCACAGGGTCATCGCCCTAGCTTTGTACAAGGGGTTACATGCAGCTGAGGCAAGAACTGTACAAATGGGTGGCTACCGGGCAGGGCCCGACAGCCGCGCCTTACGGGTAGAACTTGCGGAGATGCTTAATATTCCATGAGTTTTGTAACTGAGTGCCATCTCCGGTCTCCAAATGGACTGCACCAGGTGTAGTGACTCGTACTACCCGGTAAGGGCCTTCCCACTTTGGTGACAACTTGTTTGTACCCTTGGCGGACTGAACGCGCCTAAGGACAAGGTCACCTTCTTCAAAACACCGGGCATGAACCCTGCGGCTATGATAGCAACGCAGGGCCTGCTGGTAGCGTGCAACACGCGTAGTAGCCCGGAGATAGTTCTCCTCGAGTAGCGCAGCATCGTGACGCCGGTGCTGATCTTGCGCTACTTCATCGTAGGCAAGCACTCGAGGTGACCCGTAAATGAGTTCTGTGGGGATGACTGCTTCTGCCCCGTAGACTAGGGAGAAGGGAGTCTGCTCGGTAGCTCGGTTTGGTGTCGTTCTGAGGGACCAGAGATCTACAGGCAACTCCTAGATCCACCACTTGCCGTGCTTCTGCTGCGTATCAAAAAGTTCTTGTCTTGATTCCACACAGCACTTCAGCGTTCGCCCTCTCAGCTTGTCCATTGCTCCGAGGGTGTGCCATAGAGGCGAATGAGATCTTGCATCCAAGGGCATGAACATATTGCATGAAGGCGTGGCTCATGAACTGGGTGCCATTATCGGTGATGATCCTTGCCGGAACTCCAAAACGACACACCAATTCTTCCAAGAACTTGATAGCTGACTGAGCAGTCACCTTTCTCACGACAGTCACTTCCAGCCACTTTGTAAACTTGTCGATGGCAACGAACAAGAATTCGAGCCCCTGATTGCTCGGGGAAAGGGACCGAGGATATCGAGCCACTAGACCGAAAATGGCCATGATAGAGGGATTGTTTGAAGAGCTTGGGCAGGCAGGTGGGTTTTCTTGAAATATAACTGGCAGACTTCACATTTGGTGACTAGCTCGACCGCATCTTGGAGGTTGTGGGCTAATAGAATCCTTGCCGGAATGCTTTCCCAACTAATGCCCTTGATCCAATGTGGGAGCTGCACATGCCTTTGTGTATATCAGCCAGCAGTTCCTTTCCTACCTCCTGGCAGACACACTTCAATTTCACACCATTGGGCCTCCTTCTGTACAGAGTGTCATCGACAAACTGATACATACTGGCCCTCCGGGCTACTTTCTCAGCTTCATCTTGGTCGCGGGGAAGCGCTCCGGTTTGGAGGAAGTGGACAATGTGCCTTGCCCAAGTTGGGGCCTGTGGCTCGGCAATGAGGACTGGAGGCACCTCCTCTACTGCGGGAGCACATGCCTCGTTCGTGGGGTCCATGGGCTCAGCTGGAGGGGGTGGTCCGGTAGGCTGTGAGGAGTTGTTTTAGGCAGGGTCTCTACCTGGAGCGGGCGGCTCTACCGGGAGAGGCTTATCGTAGTCCAACTTTCTCCTTTTCCGGGCCATTGTTGTTAGGGATACGGAGGGCTGAGTGAGATGGAGAACAAAAGTCCCTGGTTCCACAAGAAGCTTCTGCACAACACATTTTGGTAGATGATCAGCTATGCTATTTTCCGCATGGGGTACATGCACTGTTTGCAATCCATCAAAGTGCTCCTCCAATCTCCTCACTTCCTTGACGTATGACTCCATCAATGGAATTTGGTAATCCTTGTTTACTTGTCTCACCACAAGCTATGAATCTCCTTGAATGATCAGCCTCTTAATTCCCAATTCAACTGCAATCCTGAGCCCGACAAGGAGCCCTTCATACTCAGCTATATTGTTGGTTGCTTCTTTCCGGGCAAAATGCATTTGAACGACGTACTTCAAGTGCTCCCCAGAGGGGGCAACAAGAAGCACGCCAGCTCCTGCACCTTGTAGTGAAAAAGCACCATCAAAATACATAATCCATTCTTGGGGCGATTCCTTGTAGGGGATAACTGTCTCTGTTACTTCCTCATCAGGGGTTGGCGTCCATTCTGCAATAAACTCTGCTAATGCCCTGCTCTTAATAGTTGACGTGCTCTCAAACTTCAAACCAAAGTTGGATAACTCCAAAGCCCACTCCACTATTCTGTCGGTAGCCTCAGGGTTTCGGAGTATCCTTTGCAACGGAAAACGAGTAACAACCGTGATCTCATGGGCTTGGAAGTAGTGGCAAAGTTTCCTTGAGGCCATAATGAGACCAAAGATCAACTTCTTCATGCCACAGTACCTTTATCTAGCCCCTTGTAATAAGGAGCTGACGAAGTATACTAGGCGCTGCACCACTCTCTTCCTTGCCGCGTCCTTGGGGTTGCTCTTGTTGCCATGCTCATTGCTGTCTTGTTCCTTCTCTGACTTTGCTGGTCTCTACTCACTTTCCGCCTCATCCACTTCTTGTTGTGCTACCAAGGCCGCACTAACCACTTGGTTGGTTGCCGCCAAGTATAGCAGCAATGGATCTTGGGGCTTGGGAGCTACCAAGGTAGGCACAGAGGACAAGTAGGCCTTCAACTCTTGGAAAGCTGCATCTGCTTCTAGGTTCCACTTCATAGGACCTGCCTTCTTCAATATTTTGAAGAACGACAGGGTACGCTCGACAGACTTGGAGATGAATTTGCTTAGCACGACAACACATCCTGTCAGACACCTCACATCCTTAATTGTCCTTGGTGCTTGGATCTGCTCGATGGCCTTGATCTTGTCGGGGTTGGCTTCAATCCTGAGATGGTATACAAAGAACCCAAGCAATTTACCGGAGGGAACACCAAATACAAACCTCTCCGGGTTGAGCTTTGGATTGATCTTGTGCAGATTAGCAAATGTCTCCTCCAAATATTGAAGGAGGGTGGCCTTATCCTTGGTCTTGAACACTATATCATCCATATAGGATTCTATGTTTCTGTGCAACTGTGGCTCAAAACCAATCTGGACTGCCCTTCCAAAAGTGGACCCGACACTCTTTAATCCGAATGGCATGCGAACAAAGCAGTACATACCACATGGAGTGATGAACAACGTCTTCTCTTCATCTTCCTTGGACATGAAGATTTGGTGATACCCAGAGTACGCGTCCAGAAAGGAGAGCAAATCCCAACCTGAAGTGGACTCCACAATCTGGTTGATACACGGCAAGGGAAACGGGTCTTTCGGGCAAGCCTTGTTGAGATTTGTGAAATCAATGCAAAGCCTCCACTTCCCGTTAGCCTTCTGGACTACTACTGGATTTGCCAACCATGTGGGGTGCAGCACTCCTCTGACTGAACTAGCTACCTCAAGTTTCTTGATCTCTTTTGCAATGAACTGTTGTCTCTCCAAGGCCTGCTTCCGGACTTTCTGCTTGACAGGTCGGGCATGTGGCTAGACAACAAGGTGGTGCTCGATTACCTCCCTGGGAACACCGGGGATATCAGATGGTTGCTAGGCAAACACATCGACATTCTCCTGTAGTAAGACAATGAGCACGCTTTCCTATTTGTCATCGAGGGTGGTGCTGATAGTGAAAGTACCATTAACACCAGCCGGCCCTGCCGGGACCTTCTTCACTTGGGGTGTGGCGGCCTTGGATCTCTTGCTGATAGAACACTCCAGCACATCGTCAACGGGTGCCGTGTAATTGGTGGGGGCATGCTTCCTGGACTCCTTGCCGGAGTCCCTACAATCTCTTTTCTTTCCTTTACTTTCCTTGGTGGGAGCTACCATTGCTGCTACCTGATACGTCTCCAACGTATCTATAATTTATGAAGCATTCATGCTATTTTATTATCTGTCTTGAATGATTATGGGCTTTATTATACACTTTTATATTACTTTTGGGACTAACCTATTAACCAGAGGCCCAGCCCATATTGTTGTTTTATTGCCTATTTCAGTATTTTGAAGAAAAGGAATATCAAACGGAGTCCAAACGGAATGAAACCTTCGATAGCGTGATTTTTTGGAAGAATATGATTCTGGAGACTTGGAGTTCATGTCAGAAGATCCTCGAGGAGGCTAGGAGATAGGAGGGCACGCCCCCCTACTGGGCGTGCCCCCTGTCTCGTGGGCCCCTCGAGCACCCCCCGACCGACTTCTTTCGCCTATAGAGTCCCACGTACCCTAAAAACATCCACGGAGAAGATAGATCGGGAGTTCCGCCGCCGCAAGCCTCTGTATCCACCAAAAACCTCTGGGAGTCCGTTCTGGCACCCTGCCGGAGGGGGAACCCATCACCGGTGGCCATCTTCATCATCCCGGTGCTATCCATGACGAGGAGGGAGTAGTTCACCCTCGGAGCTGAGGGTATTTACCAGTAGCTATGTGTTTGATCTCTCTCTCTCTCTCTCTCTCTCTTGTGTTCTCTCTATGGCACGATCTTGATGTATCGCGAGCTTTGCTATTATAGTTGGATCTTATGATGTTTCTCCCCCCTCTACTCTCTTGTAATGGATTGAGTTTTCCCTTTGAAGTTGTCTTATCGGATTGAGTCTTTAAGGATTTGAGAACACTTGATGTATGTCTTGCCGTGATTATTTGTGGTGACAATGGGATATCATGTGCCACTTGATGTATGTTTTGGAGACCAACTTGCGGGTTCCACCCATGAACCTATGCATAGGGGTTGGCACACGTTTTCGTCTTGACTCTTCGGTAGAAACTTTGGGGCACTCCTTGAAGTACTTTGTGTTGGTTGGATGAATCTGAGATTGTGTGATGCATATCGTATAATCATGCCCACGGATACTTGAGGTGACAATGGAGTATCTAGGTGACATTAGGGTTTTGATTGATTTGTGTCTTAAGGTGTTATTCTAGTATGAACTCTATGATGGATTGAGCAGAAAGAATAGCTTCATGTTATTTTACTACGAACTCTTGAATAGATAGAACAGAAAGGATAACTTTGAGGTGGTTTCGTACCCTACCATAATCTCTTCATTTGTTCTCCGCTATTAGTGGCTTTGGAGTGACTCTTTGTTGCATGTTTAGGGATTGTTATATGATCTATCTATGTTATTATTGTTGAGAGAACTTGCACTAGTGAAAGTATGAACCTTAGGCCTTGTTTCCTACCATTGCAATACCGTTTACGCTCACTTTAATCATTAGTTACCTTGCTGTTTTTATAATTTCAGATTACAAAAACCTTTATGTACTATCTATATTGCACTTGTATCACCACCTCTTCGCCGAACTAGTGCACCTATACAATTTACCATTGTATTGGGTGAGTTGGGGACACAAGAGACTCTTTGTTATTTGGTTGCAGGGTTGTTTGAGAGAGACCATCTTCATCCTATGACTCCCACGGATTGATAAACCTTAGGTCATCCACTTGAGGGAAATTTACAAACCTGTGCACTTGTAGGCCCAACAACGTCTACAAGAAGAAGGTTGTGTAGTAGACATCAAGCTGTTTTCTGGCGCCGTTGCCGGGGAGGTGAGTGCTTGAAGGTATATCTTTAGATCTTGCAAACGAATCTTTTTGTTTCTTGTTTTATCACTAGTTTAGTTTATAAAAGAAAACTACAAAAAAATGGAGTTAAGTTTGTCTCATACGCTTCGTATTTTTAATATCTTTCGTGAGTATGATGGGAAGGAAAATTATGCTCAAGTGCTAGAATAAGAATGCATTAAAATGCTTGCTACTGAATCTTTGAATGATGAGCATGATTGCAATGTTGTTAGTATGAACTCTTTGAATATCCATAGTACTAATGATGATTACACTAGTTATGATGAAAATATCTCTTATAAGCATGTTGATTTTTGTGGAGTAGATTACCAAATAGAGAAGATAAATATTGCAAGAGACATAAGTATTTAGAAACTAAATTGTTGCAAGAAAGACTTGATGATTGTGCTGAAAGATTCAATATTTTTCGTGGCCCTCGTGAACTTTGCAATGAACGTGGTCATTTAAATCTCCAATGCAAATTGTTTCATGATCGAATCATGTCCAAAAATTGTGATAACTTGATTACCCTTGGACATCATAAAGAGCTTAGTCTTCTTTTGGGGTATGAAGAAATGAAACGTATAACTGAGGGTATTCCAAAATTTAATCTTGATAGATTTCTTGATTTTGATCTAGAGACGATTTATATGTTTTGTGAAGTGGATTGCATTGAAAATCCTTATATTGCCAACTACCTAAAGAAAAGAAAGCAAATAGAAGATGATGAGAATACTAATGAAAGGGAAGAGACTTCCCAATATCCTCCTATTATTTCTTATGATGAATCAGGTAATGAGGAGGAGCTTTCTATTCAACCAATCTCGCCAATAAGGAGCTCAAAAAGGAAGGTTGAACCCACACATAATGTGAAGAATAAAAAGAAAAGAAGGAACAACAAAGGTAGAAAGGTATCCCTCCCAAATGATGTTGCTCCTACTACTCATTGTGATGATGATAATTGCTATACTATTGGTGCTATCCACATTTTTAATAATGAGAGTGATTATGCTAATGATATGCAAAGCCACAAGCTTGGGGAAGCTATGTTTGATGAAGATGATATTTTTTGTCCCCCAAGTTTTGATGAGCAATTTTATTATGATGAAATCATGCCTCCTATTTATGATGATTATATTGATAAAAGTGGGTTTGGAAGAGTGTGTCAGGACCCCGACTCAATGTCACATCGATCTAGCCTGTAACACCTCATATCACTTTGTGGCCTCACGCACGGTATTCCCACGGGTGTCGCCTTACCTTTGCCCGGGACCGTTTGCGCCTTTTGGCACACGTATATGATAGTGTCGCTAGCATCCATATGATAAGGAGCCCGGGCTGACATGGCTAGTCGTAAACCCAAAGTGGCACAGACTTACAGGGACAGGCATCCATGACCCAGCATCGAACGTGTCGGTCATCAGCAAGTGAGTCCGGGCTGTAGCACTGGGCTAGCAGGACTGCAGTAAACCGGGCTGTAGCGGGCTAACAGGACTCCGGTACTCAATGCGTGACATTTCCCCGAAGGGACAGACACAGGAACGAAGGACACATGCCGGCCAGCCTAAGTGTTCCGGAGCAGTAGCAAGCTACCATGGCTCAGTGGAAGAACTAGGAGACATTTCCCGGTAAGAGAGGCTACTAAATATAAACAACTAGATAGTCAGATCCCACACATACCAAGCATTTCAATCATACACACAATATGCTCGATATGTGCAAATACAACAAGGCATCACAACATGACTATACAACACAAGTACTTTATTTAAAGGCTTAGGGAGCCATACATAGCATACACACAAGTACGGGTCACACGACCCACATTCAAGTCATACAAGCATACAAGCCAACAGCAGAAGTAACTTGTCTGAGTACAGACAACTAGTAAAATAAAAGAGGCTTGGGTAAGCCTAGCTATACTACATGGTCCTTCACAAGCTCAGGGTCACCACCTGGGCCTCAGTCTACTCATCGATGTCAACGTCTACGAAGAACCCGTCAGAAGGGTTTGTAGCATCTTTTGAAAAATGTAAATTAAAGCAACATGAGTACAAAGGTACTCAGCAAGACTTACATCAGATCCTACATACATGCACATTATCAAGAAGGGTTGGTGGGGTTATTGCAGCAAGCCAGCTTTGACTCCTGGCTAAGCTATCCTACGAGACTCCAACTTGAAATAGTTTTGCGCACACGAGTCCACTACTCACCACTTCAATACACTACCGAGGATCCACCTCCGTCTTCCTACGGAAGAGCCATCCTCGGCACTCACGATTATCTTGAGGCTTTTAGTAGTTCCCATTTACTTGTCTATGAACTGTATAGGCAACCAAGTAGTCCTTTACCGCGGACGCGGCTATTCGAATAGATAATGTTAACCCTGCAGGGGTGTACTTCTTCATACATGTTTCCACCACTTAGCGTCTGCACACGACATGTGCTCGGCAGACTTCAAGCGAAAGCTGACGTGGGTGTAGACCACGACCTACCTAAACACCTAAGTCTCTAGTCTAGGTTTATCGCCTATTCGGGTTCCATCCGTGAGGAGATCCGGCCGGGGTTTCGCTCACAGCCCCAAACGATGTGAACAGGGTTCCGAGACACCTAACGGGTGCCCGATATACCTGGCCACGTACCTACCGCATCACAGCCCACCCCTACGGTCAGCGCTGTCCACGGCCTCTAGTAAGCTACAAACACCAGAAACTACTTGCAACTCCTGGACAGAGGACTAGGGTGAATAAGAAGTCGAGCGGGGTCATATTTCAGGGCCCAATGTATGGTAGTAGCTGAATCTTAAATCACGCATACAGATCTCAGTGCTTAAGGACGGCTTCAATGAAACAACCCACCATGTACTCCTACATGGCCTCTCATCGATACCTTTACCAAATCGTGTTCAACACATCACTCTCATACTGACATGATCATTTCACTCTAGCCCATCACCCAGATGAACCAGACCTGACATGACTCTAAGCGTAGCAGGCATAGCAAGGTAGGAACAACACACACACATGGCTCAATCAACTCCTACACATGCTAGTGGGTTTCATCTAGTTACTGTGGCAATGACAGGTCATGCAGAAGAAATGGGTTCAACTACCGTAGCACACAGCAGTTTGAAATGCATTGTCTTAATGCAGTAAAAGAGAGCAGGAGCGAGAACATGGGATTGTATCGATATGATCAAATGGTTGGTTGCTTGCCTGATGGTTCGGTGCACTGGTATTGTTCTTCGTTGGGGTAATCACGGTACTCCTCGGAGACAGAACCTGCCGCAGAGAGCACCGATACACAAACATCACCAAACAATATGCAACAATATGATGCATGCATGAGACATGGCAAAATGAGTGTATTGGGCTAATGCAACTAAGACCAGATGGGTTTGAACTAGTTTTGAACCAAAGATTCAAGTTTCAAACTCATATGTGGCCCTTTTAAGTGCTTTGACTTGTTCTGTAATAAACAGCAGGTTAGCTTGATTAAACATGCATGAAACCAGTACAGATGGATAGATTGGATTTTTCTGATCATTTTTCATATATAACACTTTGCATTTGGAGCTACAGATTAATTTCTATGATTTTTTGAAGTTTGTGGTATTTTCTGGAATTTCCTGTGTAGAAATAATTCCAGTAAATAACTTACTGCGTCAGCATTGCGTCAGGATGACGTCAGTGGTCAATGGAACAGTCCAGGTCAAACCTGACTAGTGGGTCCCGTGTGTCAGTGTAATTAGTTTAACTAATTATTGGTTAATACTAATCCTAATTAGTTAACAGGGCTGGGCCCCACCTGTCACTGACCTAGGGGGGTCAAACTGGGACCACCCGTGGTCAAACGAGGGGTCAGCGGGGTCAACTCGCTGGCGTTTAATCGCCGGCGAGGCCGAATGCGGCGGCGAGAGTGCATTTGTGCGTTCCGGTGACTAAATGAGCGGCGGAGGGCATGTACGGGTAGCTGGGAGCAAGCCGCAGCTCTTGGTGGTAGTAGTTGAGCTCGGGGTGGCCGGAAACGTCGCCGGCGACGACCTTGGTGGTCGCCGGAGTTCGGGTGAGGTCGAACCCGAGGCTACGGGACACGGCGAGGCGCGTGGAGTGGTGCTACGGGTTCCTGCGGGTGCGGTGAGTGCGTTGGACACGGTGGTGTGGCCGGTGGGTGGCCGGAGACACGTCGGCGACGAGCTCGGCGGCGGCGCATGCGGTGAAGCTTCGTGCGCTCGCTATGGTGCACGAAAGCGAGAGAGGAAAGGGGGAGGGGGTAGCTGGGCTCACGGCGATCTCGAGGAAGCAGACGGCACGGTCAGGGACGAGCTGGTGCGGCGGTGACGGCGAAGGGGATCTCCGGCAGTGGCGGTTCGGGCGAGGTCGGTGCAGTGGCTTCGGGGCACGCGAGCGCTCGGGGCTCGGCTAGCTCGAAGGAGACGAGGGCGGCGGAGCTCCTGGACACGGTGGCGCGGCGCAAGTACGACGGAGAGCGCGACTACGGCGACGGTGCGGCTGTGGTGGCGTCGGCCATGGTGCGGGAGAGCGAGGGAGAGGAGCCGGGGGCAAATGGGTGTGTCCACGGGGTTCGGGGTGCGACGTGGAGTTCGTCCAGGCCAGCAGGACGGCGAGAGGAGGAAGCAGGGCGACGGGCAGCTGCGTGGCGCGCGCTGGTGCCGCCGTCGAGCACCTGCCTGCCTGCCTGGCGAAGGCAAGCAGCTCCCTGGAGCGGCTGCTGGGCTGGGCCGGCAGGTGGGCTTGCCAGGTGAGCACCAGGTAAGCCTCTTCTCCTCTTTGATTTTCCTTTTCTATTTTTCTATAAGTTTGTGGACTTTCTAAAAACCTAGTCAACTCCAAAAATCCCCAAACTGCTCATGCCCACTGTTTAGAATATAAACAACATGAAGCATTTTAGTTTAGGATGATTTGGACATTTAAAATATTTTATAGATTTTAAATCACCAAATTCAAATACTTATGATTTAATTCAAAGACCTTAGGATGACCTAGAAAATTGTGCACCACTTTTGGCAGAGGTTCTGAACCAAGACAAAAATGATGGACATTTTAGAAGGGCATTTCAGGTTCATTGAAAATATTTTTAGTAAACCCTAGTTGGTTTCAGAGGGGCTGGGGGTTCTGTCATCCCCATTTCAAGTTTCTGTTGAAAGGAATAGAGATGATGCAACACTCTAATGCATGAACTAGCTAGGGTGTGAGAACTCACCCCCACTCAAAAGAATCTCGTCCCGAGATTTAGGTTCCTCCGGGAAGAAGGCGGAATACTCAAGTCGAAGATGATCCTCCCTTTCCCAAGTTGCTTCCTTCTCCGAATGGTGCGACCATTGAACCTTGAGAAACTTGATATTATGTCGTCGAGTGGTACGCTCGGCTTGATCGAGGATACGAACGGGGTACTCTCGATACATGAGATTATCTTGAAGATCAAGCGTTTCGTGGTCCACTCCATGGATAGGATCCGAGAAGCAACGCCTGAGTTGAGAAACATGGAAGACATCGTGGACTCTGGAGAGATGCGGAGGTAGTTCCAATTGGTAGGCAACTTCTCCTTGTTTAGCGAGAATGCGAAAAGGTCCAATGTAGCAAGGAGCCAATTTGCCTTTGATACCGAAACGATGGGTTCGCTTCAGAGGAGTAACCCAAAGGTAAGCCTTCTCGTCAACCTCAAAAGTCATAGCCTTATGTTTTCGGTCATATTGACTCTTTTGACGGGATTGGGCTGTTTTCAACTTTTCACGAACGATGCGAACTTGCTCTTCTGCTTCCTGGATCATATCCGGACCAATGAATTGTCTTTCCCCGGTTTCTGACCAGTTAAGAGGCATTCAACACCTTTGTCCATAGAGAACTTCAAAAGGGGCTTTACCCAAGCTAGATTGATAGCTGTTGTTATAAGCAAATTCGGCAAATGGAAGGCATTTCTCCCAGTCCATTCCGAATGAGATAACAAAAGCTCGAAGCATGTCTTCTAGAATCTGGTTGACGCGTTCTACTTGACCACTTGATTGAGGGTGAAAGGCAGTGCTAAAGGAAAGGCGGGTTCCCATAGCATTTTGGAAACTTTCCCAAAATCGAGAGGTGAAGAGACTTCCTCGATCCGAGTTAATTTCCAGTGGAACACCATGGAGGGACACTATTCGGGAGATGTACAGGTCTGCTAACTGACTAGCGGTTATACTCTCGCGAACAGGCAAGAAATGGGCCACTTTGGAAAGACGAGCGATAACGACAAAGATAGCATTATTCCCTCTCTTGGTCCTGGGAAAACCGGTAATGAAGTCCATACCAATTTTGTCCCATTTCCATTCAAGAATAGCTAAGGGTTGAAGGGTGCCAGCAGGCCGTTGATGCTCTGCTTTACACGATGACAGACGTCGCAACTAGCAACAAACTGAGCAATGTCTCTCTTCATCCTAGTCCACCAGAACCTCTGGCGTAGGTCCTGATACATCTTAGTGCTACTGGGATGAATGGTGAGAGGAGATTCATGAGCTTCCTTAAGGATCAACTGCCGTAAATGTTGGTTCTTGGGAACCACTAGACGGTTCTCAAAGTACACAACACCATGATCATTTGTAGATAAACATTTAGCATCTCCGCTAGCAATGTTCTCCTTGATCCGAGATATTCCTTTATCTCGTTTTTGGGCAGCGATGATTTGATCCGTAAGAGTAGGTTTCGCCACCAAGGTGGAAAGGAATCCTTAAGGAACGATGTGAAGATTAAGCTTCCGAAATTCCTCATGGAGAAGTGGTTGACTTTGTTGCAACATTAGATTGTTGCAATAATATTTACGACTTAGTGCATCAGCCATGACGTTGGCTTTCCCCGGGGTGTAAGTTATCCCTAAGTCGAAATCTGTGATCAACTTGACCCAACGTCTTTGCCTGAGATTCAAATCCGGTTGGGTGAATATGTACTTCAGACTTTGGTGATCAGTGAAGATTTCACAATGATTACCGAGGAGGTAATGTCGCCAGGTTTTGAGTGCATGGACTACAGCTGCAAGCTCTAGATCATGAGTAGGGTAGTTTTCCTCATGTGGGTGCAACTGTCGTGAAGCGTAAGCAATTACGTGTCGATCTTGCATGAGAATGCAACCTAGTCCTTGTCGCGAGGCGCCGCAATAGATAACAAAGTCCTTGGAGAAATCTGGTGGTACCAGTACGGGAGCAGAAGTCAGGCATCTTTTCAGTTCCTGAAAACTGTGCTCACATTGTGGAGTCCACTCGAACTTTTTATCTTTCTTGAGGAGTTCAGTTAGAGGTTTAGCAACTTTGGAGAAATTCTCGACAAAGCGGCGACAATAGCTCGCTAAGCCAGGGAAACTCCGAATTTGCTTGACCGATTCAGGTGGAGTCCAATTAAGGACGGCTTGAACTCGCTCGGGGTTAACAGCAATACCTTTACCAGAAATTACATGTCCTAGATAGGTCACTTCTGGCAACCAAAATTCGCATTTAGCAAATTTGGCATAAAGGCGATGCTCTCGAAGTTTCATCAACACTAGCCTTAGATGCTCGGCATGTTCTTCCTCGTTCTTGGAGTAGATGAGTATATCATCAAGGTAAACTACGACGAATTTATCCAAATACTCCATGAAGATTGAGTTCATTAACCGAGAGAAGGTGGCTGGGGCGTTGGTTAAATCGAAGGACATGACGGTGTACTCGTATTGGCCATAACGAGTAACAAAGGCCGTTTTAGGAATGTGCCCGTTCCTGATTTTGATTTGATGGTAGCCCAACCTCAAATCCATTTTAGAGAAGATTGAGGATCCAGCGAGCTGATCATACATGTCGTTGATCCTGGGGAGCGGATACTTGTTCTTAATTGTGACCAAGTTGACGGGTCGATAATCTACAACCATCCGGTCCGTACCATTCTTCTTCTTGATGAAGAGGACGGGGCAAGGCCATGGAGATGAACTAGGTCGGATGAAACCCTTTTTCAAGGACTCATCGAGTTGTTTCTTAAGTTCGGCTAGTTCAAGTGGTGCCATCTTATAGGGTCTTCTAGAAATCGGGACAGTTCCTGGAATGAGAGCTATCACGAACTCAACATCTCTGTCAGGTGGAACACCTGGCAATTCTTCTGGAAAGACATCCGGAAAGTCACAGACTACCGGGACGTCTTCGAGGTCTGGCAAAGGACTGGCGTCAAGAGAATATAGTTGTCGCTTGGCTACTCGGGTCAAGACATTGACCCCGAAGGATGTGTGAGTTGAACAGTCCTAGAGAAGCAATCAATCTTGGCATGATGGGCTGACATCCAGTCCATACCCAAGATGATATTAATATCCGAAGATTTGAGAGCTATCAAAGATGCAAGAAAAACAAGTCTGTCGACTTGAATTTCATTCCCATGGCTTACGCTAGAGGTTTGCCATCTAGAACCAGGAGTAGAAATTTCCATGGTGGAAGGCATGTCACAGAATGCGGTGTTATGCAAGCGAGCATAGTTTTCGGATATGAATGAATGAGATGCTCCAGTATCGAAAAGAACAGATGCCAGGTGGCAATTAACAAGGAGCATACCGAGAACGACGTTGGGATCCTCCTGAGCCTCTTCCGCAGAGACACAATTCACATGGCCACGTGCAGTGGTGGCCGGCTTGGCGTAGAACACTTTCCCTGTCGGCTTGCCACGGCCAACAGCTTTTGTAGACTGGTTGGGGTTGGTCTGGGGACACTCGTGCATATAGTGGCCTGATTCCCCACACTTGAAGCACGTCACGGAACTGGTGCGTGGAGGAGCATTGTTGGTTGGACCACCATAGGGCTTGGCTGGTGCATACTGTTGAGCTGGGCGAGGCGCCTGATAGGATGGCCTCGGTGTGAACCTGGGTGGCAGGGCAGTGTTAGGCACGTCACGGCCATGCTTGCGTGTTGCTTCGAAATCAGTCTGACCAGACTCAGCACTGATGGCTTTGTTCACAAGCTTCTGAAAAGAGGTGCACTCATGCAGACGAAGGTCACGGCGAAGCTCAGGGCTAAGTCCCTTGCGGAACCTTGCCTGCTTCTTGGCATCGGTAGAGACTTCCTCAGTTGCATATCGTGCAACGTTACCGAACTCCGTGCTATAAGCGTCAACAGAGAGTCGACCTTGAGTGAAACTGCAGAACTCCTCACATTTATGGTCCATGAGACCCTCCGGAATGTGATGTTCACGGAAAGCCTCACTGAATTCAGCCCAAGTAGTGACATGGCCCACTGGGCGCATAGCTTCATAGTTCTCCCACCAGAGACTGGCGGGGCCTTCGAGATGATATGCAATAAAGGTGACCTTATCAGCCTCAGCTACTAGCGCAGAACACAGTTTGTGAGTAATACTGCGAAGCCAGTCATCGGCGTCGAGAGGCTCGACGGAGTGGTGGAAGGTGGGTGGATGTAACTTGATGAAATCACTGAGTGACACCAAGTTATTCCTCTGATGGTGTGCTGTGTTCTGTTCGATGCGCTCCAACAAACGATTGGTCTCCCGCTTGTTTCTCTCGGCTTCCAGCATAACTTCGGCCAGAGAAGGAGGGTGAGGCAGGTTTGTTTTCCCAACTCTGCTGCCTTCGGCTTGCTCTGGGGGAGCAGGGTTGTTGCGGGTGTTGACCATCCTAGGAAAAACAAGACAATGCTTTAGTCCAGGATGATAAGATTCGGACATAGAAATGTAGAATGTAATGGATAACTCAGAATGCAAGATGATCATCCGTATGACATGGTAGATACAGAAACTGCTTCTTTTATTCCATCGTCATACACACCATACAAGGTTTAGTACAAGACCAAACAAAGTACTACTACGGTGAAAGGAAGATTACATCTCTTCGGAGGCATTCCAAGCTCCTATACATTATTTTTCCTACACCTCCAGAATTGATACACACTAAGTCATAATCCACAGGTCACACAGGACGGTGGAAATACAACTATTACAATACTAGTGAAACTACTACTAACTCAGACATCTCCGTAGTAGTTCTCATAGAAGTCTCCTCCATAGCCTGGAAGTTCAACGTGAGCATCCGGAAACAGACGGTCCTGAGGAGCCTGTGGACCATAGGGGCTAGGGTGAGGTCTTGGACCAACAAACGGTGGCCTGCGGGGACCACGGGGTGGGGTGATGCCTCCCACATCATGCCAATCCATCATGTCTGGCAGAGCAGATCTAACAGGATACAAATATCTCATATCCATATATCCAGCTTGCACAGTCGGTGCAAACCGAGTCAAGGTGGCCCCATGATCGGCACGGGTGTTGAAAAGCTCCAGTCTCAAGGCCCGATTCTCTCGGTCCTTATCCTCGAGCATCTCGGCAGTGGTGCGAGTTAGTGAATCCTCCTCAGTGGAGTCAGCATAGATAGCCCGAAGATACCCCTGCGCTCCAGGGAGTGAGGCTGGCATATACCGGAAGTCGGTGTTCCGAAGCAGGCCAGTCCTGACTCGCATGATGGTCATCATAGAGTAGGCAGCATCTTGCACATCCATCTCAATAGTAACCCCAAGTCCATAGGAACAGTTGAGGGCCTCGGTAGATCCAGGATAAGAGGGAAATATCCTGACAGTGCAGAGATACTGCCTTTGATTAAAGTCTCAAAACTGCTCTTCGACCGTGTATTCGGGATACCAACGGTAACCTGCCTCGATCATTACCTGGACTAACATAGCCGTATGACCGGACACATTGATGCACCGGGTCAGGCGAACCACTTGGTTTTGATCACGAGTGGCCATCTGAAAGCACAACCATAATGCAAAGGCATTAGAATTTCTAGCAGAATTTGGACAACATAACGGCTGTAAATGCTCAAGAAGGATTTTGAGACATTTTGCAAGGAATTGCATAGACACTCAACAATATCATATCAAGTTTCTGGGTCCAACTTAACAGCATAACAGGGTAGTAGAACTGAACTAGGCTTGTAATAATCAAACCTATAAGGTACTACTGATTAGTAACGCGTGAACCTGATAGAGAGAAAAGATCCTAAACCTTAACCCCGGTGGAAGAATGGACTGACTCAGATCAGAATGCCATGAGGTAAAGGAGTAAAAAGAGCCTTACGTACCATCCCACAATAAATTCCCCTACATATAACTAAAGCATTTCTAGACTCAACATCGACCAGTTTGGCTTGGAGAACCTACAGGCAGTCCGGCTCTGATACCAACGCTGTCAGGACCCCGACTCAATGTCACATCGATCTAGCCTGTAACACCTCATATCACTTTGCGGCCTCACGCACGGTATTCCCACGGGTGTCGCCTTACCTTTGCCCGGGACTGTTTGCGCCTTTTGGCACACGTATATGATAGTGTCGCTAGCATCCATATGATAAGGAGCCCGGGCTGACATGGCTAGTCGTAAACCCAAAGTGGCACAGACTTACAGGGACAGGCATCCATGACCCAGCATCGAACGTGTCGGTCATCAGCAAGTGAGTCCGGGCTGTAGCACCGGGCTAGCAGGACTCCAGTAAACCGGGCTGTAGCGGGCTAACAGGACTTCGGTACTCAATGCATGACATTTCCTCGAAGGGACAGACACAGGAACGAAGGACACATGCCGGCCAGCCTAAGTGTTCCGGAGCAGTAGCAAGCTACCATGGCTGAGTGGAAGCACTAGGAGGCATTTCGCGGTAAGAGAGGCTACTAAATATAAACAACTAGATAGTCAGATCCCACACATACCAAGCATTTCAATCATACACACAATATGCTCGATATGTGCAAATACAACAAGGCATCACAACATGACTATACAACACAAGTACTTTATTTAAAGGCTCAGGGAGCCATACATAGCATACACACAAGTACGGGTCACACGACCCACATTCAAGTCATACAAGCATACAAGCCAACAGCAGAAGTAACTTGTCTGAGTACAGACAACTAGTAAAATAAAAGAGGCTTGGGTAAGCCTAGCTATACTACATGGTCCTTCACAAGCTCAGGGTCACCACCTGGGCCTCAGTCTACTCATCGATGTCAACGTCTACGAAGAACCCGTCAGAAGGGTTTGTAGCATCTTTTGAAAAATGTAAATTAAAGCAACATGAGTACAAAGGTACTCAGCAAGACTTACATCAGATCCTACATACATGCACATTATCAAGAAGGGTTGGTGGGGTTATTGCAGCAAGCCAGCTTTGACTCCTGGCTAAGCTATCCTACGAGACTCCAACTTGAAATAGTTTTGCGCACACGAGTCCACTACTCACCACTTCAATACACTACCGAGGATCCACCTCCGTCTTCCTACGGAAGAGCCATCCTCGGCACTCACGATTATCTTGAGGCTTTTAGTAGTTTCCATTTACTTGTCTATGAACTGTATAGGCAACCAAGTAGTCCTTTACCGCGGACGCGGCTATTCGAATAGATAATGTTAACCCTGCAGGGGTGTACTTCTTCATACATGTTTCCACCACTTAGCGTCTGCACACGACATGTGCTCGGCAGACTTCAAGCGAAATCCGACGTGGGTGTAGACCACGACCTACCTAAACACCTAAGTCTCTAGTCTAGGTTTATCGCCTATTCGGGTTCCATCCGTGAGGAGATCCGGTCGGGGTTTCGCTCACAGCCCCAAACGATGTGAACAGGGTTCCGAGACACCTAACGGGTGCCCGATATACCCGGCCACGTACCTACCGCATCACAGCCCACCCCTACGGTCAGCGCTGTCCACGGCCTGCAGTAAGCTACAAACACCAGAAACTACTTGCAACTCCTGGACAGAGGACTAGGGTGAATAAGAAGTCGAGCGGGGTCATATTTCAGGGCCCAATGTATGGTAGTAGCTGAATCTTAAATCACACATACAGATCTCAGTGCTTAAGGACGGCTTCAATGAAACAACCCACCATGTACTCCTACATGGCCTCTCATCGATACCTTTACCAAATCGTGTTCAACACATCACTCTCATACTGACATGATCATTTCACTCTAGCCCATCACCCAGATGAACCAGACCTGACACGACTCTAAGCATAGCAGGCATAGCAAGGTAGGAACAACACACACACATGGCTCAATCAACTCCTACACATGCTAGTGGGTTTCATCTAGTTACTGTGGCAATGACAGGTCATGCAGAGGAAATGGGTTCAACTACCGCAGCACACAGCAGTTTGAAACGCATTGTCTTAATGCAGTAAAAGAGAGCAGGAGCGAGAACATGGGATTGTATCGATATGATCAAATGGTTGGTTGCTTGCCTGATGGTTCGGTGCACTGGTATTGTTCTTCGTTGGGGTAATCATGGTACTCCTCGGAGACAGAACCTGTTGCAGAGAGCACCGATACACAAACATCACCAAACAATATGCAACAATATGATGCATGCATGAGACATGGCAAAATAAGTGTATTGGGCTAATGCAACTAAGACCAGATGGGTTTGAACTAGTTTTGAACCAAAGATTCAAGTTTCAAACTCATATGTGGCCCTTTTAAGTGCTTTGACTTGTTCTGTAATAAACAGCAGGTTAGCTTGATTAAACATGCATGAAACCAGTACAGATGGATAGATTGGATTTTTCTTATCATTTTTCATATATAACACTTTGCATTTGGAGCTACAGATTAATTTCTATGATTTTTTGAAGTTTGTGGTATTTTCTGGAATTTCCTGTGTAGAAATAATTCCAGTAAATAACTTACTGCGTCAGCATTGCGTCAGGATGATGTCAGTGGTCAATGGAACAGTCCAGGTCAAACCTGACTAGTGGGTCCCATGTGTCAGTGTAATTAGTTTAACTAATTATTGGTTAATACTAATCCTAATTAGTTAACAGGGCTGGGCCCCACCTGTCACTGACCCAGGGGGGTCAAACTGGGCCCACCCATGGTCAAACGAGGGGTCAGCGGGGTCAACTCGCCAGCGTTTAACCGCCGGCGAGGCCGAACGCGGGGGCGAGAGTGCATTTGTGCGTTCCGGCGACTAAATGAGCGGCGGAGGGCATCTACGGGTAGCTGGGAGCAAGCCGCAGCTCTTGGTGGTGGTAGTTGAGCTTGGGGTGGCCGGAAACGTCGCCGGCGACGACCTTGGCGGTCGCCGGAGTTTGGGTGAGGTCGAAACCGAGGCTACAGGACACGGCGAGGTGCGTGGAGTGGTGCTACGGGTTCCTGCGGGTGCGGTGAGTGCGTTGGACACGGTGGTGTGGCCGGTGGGTGGCCGGAGACACGTCGGCGACGAGCTCGGCGGCGGCGAGTGCGGTGAAGCTTCATGCGCTCGTTGTGGTGCACGAAAGCGAGAGAGGAAAGGGGGATGGGGTAGCTGGGCTCACGGCGATCTCGAGGAAGCAGATGGCACGGTCAGGGACGAGCTGGTGCGGCGGTGACGGCGAAGGGGATCTCCGGCGGTGGCGGTTCGGGCGAGGTCGGTGCAGTGGCTTCGGGGCACGCGAGCGCTCGGGGCTCGGCTAGCTCGAAGGAGACGAGGGTGGCGAAGCTCCTGGACATGATGGCGCGGCGCAAGGACGACGGAGAGCGCGACTACGGCGACGGTGCGGCTGCGGTGGCGTCGGCCATGGTGCAGGAGAGTGAGGGAGAGGAGCTGGGGGCGAATGGGTGTGTCCACGGGGTTCGGGGTGCGACGTGGAGTTCGTCCAGGCCAGCAGGGCGGCGAGAGGAGGAAGCAAGGCGACGGGCAGCTGCGTGGCGCGCGCTGGTGCCGCCGTCGAGCACCTGCCTGCCTGCCTGGCGAAGGCAAGCAGCTCGCTGGAGCGGCTGCTGGGCTGGGCCGGCAGGTGGGCTTTCAGGTCAGCGCCAAGTAAGCCTCTGCTCCTCTTTGATTTTCCTTTTCTATTTTTCTGTAAGTTTGTGGACTTTCTAAAAATACCTAGTCAACTCCAAAAATCCCCAAACTGCTCATGCCCACTGTTTAGAAAATAAACAACATGGAACATTTTAGTTTAGGATTATTTGGACATTTAAAATATTTTATAGATTTTAAATCTCCAAATTCAAATACTTATGATTTAATTCAAAGACCTTAGGATGACCTAGAAAATTGTGCACCACTTTTGGCAGAGGTTCTGAACCAAGACAAAAATGATGGACATTTTAGAAGGGCATTTCAGGTTCATTGAAAATATTTTTAGTAAACTCTAGTTGGTTTCAGAGGGGCTGGGGGTTCTGTCATCCCCATTTCAAGTTTCTGTTGAAAGGAATAGACATGATGCAACACTCTAATGCATGAACTAGCTAGGGTGTGACAGAGTGTCAACTATAGGAAGTAGTTATCCCACCATTTTGGAGGATGTTGAATCTTATTGTGATGAATATGAAAGTGGATTCGGAAGAGTGTCAACTTTATTTAGTGATGATTCCACTACCTTGGAAGAGGTTTCAATCGATTATGATGAGAACGAAGTTGCTACTTATGATGATTATTGTGATGAAACTTATGCTATAAAAAGTAGTGATGATTATATTTATAAAACTTGTCATGATTATGATTACCCTTTTTCTGAACATTACTCTTTTAATGTGGAAAGAATTTTTAGTGTTCAAGTCTTTTATGATACTTCCACTATTCCGAATGAGAAGGATTTTGCTTATGTGGAGAGTAGTAAATTTTCTATGCTTGTAGATCATGAAAAGAATGCTTTAGGTGCTGGTTATATTGTTGAATTCATTCATGATGCTACTGAAAATTATTATGAGGGAGGAACATATGCTTGTAGGAATTGCAATAATATCAAGTTTCCTCCCTATGTGTTGAAAATCTTGAAGTTATGCTTGTTTTACCTTCCAACGCTAGTTGATTATTGTTCCCATAAGTTGTGTGCTCACAAAATGTAACGCCCCGGTAGTTAAGCTACAGTAACCCTCCGGAAATGATGCCACATCACCTCGGTTAGTGTTGATAATCTCACGTTAGTTCAAAACCGGTTCGAATTCAAACTCAAAATCAAGCAAACAATAAAAGTTTTTTAATATTAAAACTAAAAATGTTCGGAGTGACCCAAATAATGCATAGGTAATTATGGTAAAGAAACCACACTTTTATAAAATGGTTAAGTAAACTAAAATGAGTAAAACAGTAGCTAAAACAATTAAATAAATACCTTTTTCTTTTATAAAATATTAAACTATTTAGTTCAGGGGTAAAACTTTTTAAGACAGTAGTTGGAATTGTAACTCCATTTTAGGTGTGGGTTTTATTTTTGTAAAACTATAAAGTATTAAATAAATAAAAACAAACAGAAAAGACAAGGGGGAAAAATAAAACAGAAATAAAAAGAAACCCCCCAGGCTAGCTGGGCCTCGGCCCAGCCAGTGGCCTGCCAGGCCGGCCCACTCCCTCCCCTGGCCTATAACCCCCTAGGGGCACCGAACCCTAGCACTCTACCCATCTCTCCCCTCGCTCCCCTCCTGGCGCCGCCACCCTCCCACGACCGCACAAACCCCCCCACCCCCCGACCCCCTTGCC